>NC_086102.1:91085382-91395587 GCF_963921235.1 Mobula hypostoma
GTTATGCATGCTGTATATTAATTTATGTTAATTTACATTAATCATGTTTGGAATGTAGGAACTGTTGCTACAAGAAGTTAATTTTCATATCTTTTACTGTATACTGGATATGCATGTCTATGACAGTAAACCTGAAGTTGAGGAATTTAAAACACTTACTGCCTGGATTGTAAAATATTCAAAATGGTACAACCTATATCTTCACTTATTGTACCATTAATCTACATTGCTATCCCTGCTTGTATCTCGCTGATATGAATGGAGCTCTCTCCTCCCCTTACTTTTGACTAATTGCATAACACAACCTTGCAATTCACTGTTTTTTCATTCCCTGGAACAAAATGCTTGGTAAATATATGCTTCATTAGAAGATGCACTTCACTTTGAGATGTTTTTATAACCGCTTCAACTCCACTGATTTATTCTTATACAAAAAATATGAAGAATTTGCATCATGTAGTTTAAAAGATGGTAGAGGTTTGCATGAAGAAGCTACGTATGTAACAATCAGTTCATCTATCCTATCATGGAGATGTAAATATTGCTTTCAGCTTTAAACATTTTAGTTAAAAATGCCCAGTGACTCATTCTGAAATAATCTGTATCAATGGCATGCAAAACAAAGTTTTTCACTGAATATTAGTACGTAACACTAATAACCAATTACTAATCACAACAATGACACTTTAGGAATCCAAGGACCATAAAAACATCAACAGTTTATTTGGTCAACTGTTTCATTCATTAGCTAATCATTCAAAGATTAGATAGTTTTAAAAACAGGATCTGAAAGACACCACAGCATTATCTCAAAGGTCAGAGGATTTTTTTACTGTGCCCTAGTCAATATTTATTCCTCAACAACCAAAGCAGTCCATCTTGTCACTACTTCATATTTCTCGTGATGTAAGAGGCCATTCCTTAAGTCTATGCTAGCTCACAAAGCCATCCCATTTCCTCACTTACATCCTAGTAACTTATTCTCTCTCAAGATTCGCAGAAAAATCAGGTCTCAAGGTTAATTTTGGTACAACTGCACGTTTTTATATGATTTGTATAAACAAAATGTATGACCATAAGACATGGGAGCAGAATTGGGCCATTCTGCCTATTGGATCTGATTTGCCATTTGATCATGGCTGATTTCCTTTCCTTCTCAACTCCATTCTCTTCCTTTCTCTCCATATTTGACACTCTTACTCATCAAGAACCTATGAATCTCTATTTTAAATATAACAAATGACTTGGCCTTCAGAGCCATCTGTGGCAATGAATTCCACAGATTCACCAACCTCTGGCTAAAGAAATTCCTCTTCATTTCTATTCAAAGTATCCAGAAACTTCAGATTTTCCAACCACATACCAACACCAAGGATAAGTTATAAAATCCAATTAATTAACCAACCAGCATTTTTGGGGCACAGGAAGAAACTAGAGCAGCTGATTTCATGCTGTTTCTAGAGATTTGCTGGGCGTAAATTGGCTGCCGCAATCCCTTCATACAAAAAAGTACTTAATTGTCTGTAAATTCTTCAAGGATATAATGGCATTGTGCAAGGTCTACAGAAATGCAAGAATTCTTCTCTTGTCCTAGTACTGCGGTCTGCAGAGCTAAATTAAATTATGGAATTTGCAAAACAAATCAGTAAAATGACAGATATTACATATTTTTCTGTCAACCTTTACTTTATGGTCATCCCACAAGATGGATATGACTGCATTAGAAAAGGTGAAGAGTGAACATAAACAATGTACAGCTTTAACAGAGTGCTAAACTGGGAAATTTTGTTATATGTTGATCGTACTTTTCAATCTATAGAATTTACCTCAGCATTAGAATATAATAAAACTTTAACTTTCAATATTGAGTCCAATTTATGTCAACATTTAGCAAAATGCTTTCTACGAGTTAGGTGGCTAGCTACAAGTAGTTAACTGAATAGTTGTTAATTACTGTTAATGAGGGCTGAAACACTATTCAGGTGTGGCTTAAAAGTGTATGGAAGTGCCTGAACTTTTAGTGTGGGTTAATGTGTGCTTTTTTTAAATATTACAATAATGTTACAGGTAAAATGGAAGCACATTTGGACGCAGCAGCTTCTAAAAGGGGCAACTCAGACATCCTAGCTCTCCCGGAAGTTCTGGGAGTCTCCTGCATATTGATAGTGGCTCCCTGACACCCGCAAATTAAATACAATATCCCGGAAATCAATTTTTTGAGAGCAAGCGAGAGAGTGTGAGAGAGAGAGAGAGATAGAGAGAGAGAGAGAGAGAATGCAAGAGCATGGCAGAGTGTTCCAAAAAAAGAAAATATAAAACTTACATCACCCCAGACTACACTAAAGTGTATCCCTGCCTAATAGGGGTCAAAAATAATGACAGCGTTGCTCGCTGCACTGTTTGCAACAGTGACTTTTCTATTGCCCATGGTGGGTTAAGACTGCAAAAGACATGCTGAGGTGAGTTTAACAGGTGTCACTCGTTCATTAGCATAGCTAACATTTAAACTAGCTGGCTAGCTGCTAAGGAGCTACTCTATTGCAGACATCCCACCTCTCCCAGAAGTTCCGGGAGTCTCCCGCAAATTGATGGTGCTACCTTCCTGAAATGAGTTTTTGCAGGGTAGAATGTCAGCCCCAATGGTGTTAAAGTATTTTTTAAACATTTTTTTACAGTCTCAAGACACTGCTGGACATTAAGAACTTCTAGTACTACAGATCTACCCCATCAGCGAGTTGTTCATTAGCTGAGGAGTTGGACTTGGTGCGGACTATGTTGCTGCCTGCTACAGAAAGGCGTCGGAATCGATGCGCAAAGCTGGTGTGCATCCTAACAGCAAGTGTTTGTCTTTCATGTTTTTCTTGTGATCACAAGCCCTGATTTTCATTGATAATATAGAATACTGCAAGTCCAGTTCACTAGTTTATTAGCAAGACCAACGGCACAAGAGCTGTGTGGTCTCGGTTGTACCGTGGATTAAGGCCTCATGCCGTGGTATCACCTGAAGTAGCATCCATGCTGGATTGGGGACTGGCCCCCTCCACTGGTGCTACCCTCCAGTGTTCCCTCAGCCGAAGCCAAGTTGGATTGCATTTTCCTGCGGACTGCTGTGAGCTTGTTCTTGCCAACAACGCCCATGGACTCAGGGGATTCGGCTATATTATATTTTTTTTGTGTGACTGTATGTTTACTGCTATCTTATATGTGCTGCCTGTGCCTTGCACTGTGTATGACTGTTGGTACTGTGGTTTGCAGCTAAGTCCTGAGTCTGGCTGCATTCACTGGCATTCATGCATGGTTGAATGACAATTCAACTTGAACTTGAACTTAACTAGATACCTAAAAAAATGATTTATAAGAATTAACAGAGATTTTGATGTAATAGATATGGAACAAACTTAAATGTGTGATTTTATGAGTAGCTTTGATTCAAGGGGAAGAAAGCTGTTCTTTTTGAAAACTAAATTGGGATGAACATCCTGGTAAATCTATAATGAGTATTATATATGTGAATTGAAAATAATTAAACTATGTTGAAATTTTGTGGTGTAGAGATTATAGATTGAAGCCATTGAGGAAGGCACAAAAAGCAGAGGAAGGTATAAAGATATGAAGTTCAACATAAATTATATATAAAGCGGGTATATTTAAAGTGGCGATTGATAGGTTCTTGATTAGTACGGATGTCAAATATTAACGGGAGAAGGCAGAAGAATATGGTTGAGAGGGATAACAAATCAGCTATGATAGAAATGTGGAGCAGGCTCAGTGGGACGACTGGCCTAATTTGATCTTATGTCTTATGTCTTTTAAAAGGTGCATCAATAAAGTCACAAATAAATGGTATTTTGTTTGAATGCACAAAGAATTCAGAGCAAAATAGACAAATAAGCAACAAATGGGGCAAATGGGTTAGATTTAATAATTCGAACAAATAAGTGATTTTATGTTTATCAACGAACTCCAGGGTATTTGATGGAATCAAAAAATCACAGAGATAAAACAGGCCCTTCAGACCACCAAATCTGCAATGACCAACAATTATCCATTACACTAATCCTAATCAACTAATCCTCTTCAACTCTCCCAGCCTCTACCACTTACCCTCCCAATCATAGAAACATAGAAAACCCACAGCACAATACAGACCCTTCGGCTGTGCCAAACATGTCCTTACTTTAGAAATTACCTAGGGTTACCCATAGTCCTCTGTTTTTCTGAGCTCCATGTACCTGTACAGGAGTCTCTTAAAAGACCCTATCATATCTGCCCCCACCACTGTCGTTGGCAGCCCATTCCACGCGCTCACAACTCTCTGCATAAAAAAACTTACCCCTGATATCTCCTCTGTACCTACTTCCAAGCACTTTAAAGCTGCCCTCTCATGTTAGCCATTTCAGCCCTGGGAAAAAGCCTCTGACTATTCACACAATCAATGCCTCTCATCATCTTATACACCTCTATCAGGTCACCTCTTGTCCTCCGCCACTCCAAGGAAAAAAGGTCGAGTTCACTCAGCCTATTCTCATAAGGCATGCTCCCCAATCCAGGCAACATCCTTGTAAACCTCCTCTGCACCCTTTCCATGGTTACCACATCCTTCCTGTAGTGGGGTGACCAGAACTGAGCACAGTACTCCAAGTGGGGTCCGATCAGGGTCCTATATAGCTGCAACATTACCTCTCAGCTCCTAAACTCAATCTCACAGTTGACGAAGGCCAATGCACCATATGCCTTCTTAACAACAGAGTCAACCTGCACAGCAACTTTGAGTGTTCTATGAACTCGGACCCCAAGATCCGTCTGATCCTCCACGCTGCCAAGAGTCTTATCGTTAATACTATATTCTGCCATCATATTTAACTTACCAAAATGAACCACCTCACACTTATCTGGGTTGAACTCCATCTGCCACTTCTCAGCCCAGTTTTGCATCCCATCAATGTCCTGCTGTAACCTCTGACAGCTCTCCACACTATCAACAACACCCCCAATCTTTATGTCATCAGCAAATTTACTAACTCCTCCCTCCACTTCCTCATCCAGGTCATTTATAAAAATCACGAAGAGTAGGGGTCCCAGAACAGGTCCTTGAGGCACACCACTAGTCACCGACCTCCATGCAGAATATGACCCATCTACAACCACTCTTTGCCTTCTGTGGGCAAGCCAGTTCTGATCCATAAAGCAATGTCCCCTTGGATCCCATGCCTCCTTACTTTCTCAATAAGCCTTGTATGGGGTACCTTGTCAACTGCCTTGCCGAAATCCATATGCACTACATTTACTGCTCTACCTTCATTAAAGTGTTTAGTCACATCCTCAAAAAATTCTATCAGGCTCGTAAGGCACGATCTGCTTTTCATAAAGCCATGCTGACTATTCCTAATCATATTATGCCTCTCCAAATGTTCATAAATCCTGCCTCTCAGGATCTTCTCCATCAATGATAATTCGAAAGAACTGATAAAATAGAAAAGGAAATTGGGAGTTTTGGTGAAGTGGGTTAAAATAAGAGCTAAGGACAACACAAGGTCAGTTGTGAGAATTAATCTTGATTTAGAAGACCAAAAAGTAATATCACTGTGGGTGGAAGATAAGAGACAACAAGGCATTAAAAATACTAATTTCACTGCAGTCCATTGCACACTTCCTAAAAGCACAAAAACAATCAGACAAAAAGTAAATTAAGAAATAATTTTATAACTAAATTACTCCAAACAAAAGAAATTATAGACCTGAAAACCTAGTATCTGTTGTCAGCAAACAAAACCTAACATTTATGTTAACAAGTCAAAAAGCTCCCACATGACTGTTCCTCTATTAATAATTAATGAGGGGGCAGTCATGTAAGAGAATTTTGACTTACTTAAATTAATTTAAATAATTTAATCGTGTATTTCATAATTAAGAGATTAGGTTCATAGAATATAGGAGCAGGAGTCTACTATATCACCCATCAAGCCTGGTTTACAATTCAAGAAGATCATGATCTCTGCTTGATCTTGCCTATTATTGAAAATCCTTCACTCTACAAAAGATCAATCATCTCCTCCCTGAAAATATTCTATGACTCATTCTTCACATATCTTTGAGGTAGAGAACTCCTAAAACGCTCAACCCTCAGAAAAGAAATTCCTTCTCACTTCATCTTAAATGGACAACCCTTATTATGAAACTATGCTTCCATTTTTAGTGAAGGAAAACATCCTCTCAACATGTCAAGTACCAGCATAATCTTAAAAGCTTCAGTAAGATCACCTTGATGACAAATCATGGAGGCAATGCAAGGCTATTTGCAAAGGATTTAAAGGATAGAAATTATTTTTTCACCCTGTGAATGTAGAGGCCTGGAACACACAGCTTCAAAACATGATGGAGGCAGAAAACCTCTGTGCATTGAAGGAATATCCAAATGACTACCTGAACTGCCTAATCCTTAAAGCTGCAAAAACAAAGAGCTCAGATACAAAAAGTCCCTAAATAGCTCCACCTACTTCCCTGTTGTGGGCTGGCTGCTTGGTCAGCAGTTATGCTGTATAATTTTTAAAGTCTCTGATAATACCTTTGAATCCTTGGCATAGTAAAGTGTCCGTCCACGTAACTTGAAGTATCTTCTTTTCCATCGCTGAAATGAACTGGTTTGCTTCAGTAAAAATCCCTCTTTTATACTTGTCTGGAAAAAAAATTGAAACAAGAGTAATGAGCAAATTTGAGCAGACACAATTTCACAAAATTAATAACATTTCCCTCACACATAGTGACGCTAATAAATTCTGCACTTCTAAAAGAAATTACACAACTCAGAAAGTGCCCAGCACATCATTTTCAAGGCATTAAGCATGGCTTAGTGGCTCTCATGTGAGTTAGATTTTGGGCTAAGGTTCATCTCGAGAGACTTCAGCACGTAATTTAGGATGACGTTTCTCCAATACAGTGTGAAGGGATCGCTGCACTGCTGAGATAATCTCTCTTGGGTGAGATTACCCAAAACTAGGGTCCCTCCTGAATCAAGTGGACCAAACTAGTTGAGTGGTGTTATTTTGGAAAAAAAACAGAAGATCTGTCTCCTGGGTTCTAGTGACTCTATCCCTCACGCAGCATCATTAAACCAATTATCTATTTGTTATTCGATTGCTTTAACCTAGAGCTGTGCACAGATTGGCTGTCACATTTCATCACATCCAGCACTGTTAATCTTGCTAAGTGAAACCAGGGATGGGATTGATCCCTTTATAGTGCCAGCAATTACTGACTAGGGTTTTATTCTCACCATTGCCTGTAAGAAGTTTATATATTCTCCCTGTAACTGTGTGGGTTTCCTCTGGGTGCTCTTCCCACAGTCCAAAGATGTATGGTTAGCGTTTGGTTTAGTGAGCTGTGGATATGCTAGGTTTGCATCTGAAGTGTGATGACACTCGTGTTGGTCGTTCACGTAATATGACACATTTCGATGTTTCAATGGACGCGTGACAAATAAAGCTTATCTTTATATTTGAGCACTCCTTCAATGCAAAGAAAATTAGTACACTGACAAAAGACTATTGCCAAATCTACACAAGTCACCTCAAACTAACCAACCTCAACAGACTGAATTTCTGCAGTGGAATTCCCCACAGTACATCTGAAGAGCAAATGCTAGTCAAGCAGGAAAACCAGATGTCTGCAGTCACACAGTGGCAGCCTGAAGTCAGTAAGCAGCATCCTTAAGGTAGTGAGTAGCACATCTGCAGCCACCTGGGAGCAGACATGGCAGGTGAGACATGGAGACACTGGCAGTATCAGCAAAATAGAAATCTCCCTTCAGAGAAGTAGACAGGATGGACAGAATAGAAGGGGATAAACAATCCCTGCACTTCAGAAGGTAGGTCAAGAGACGATACAGCAAAATGAGAGTAGTCAAAGTTGTGAATGAAAGGAAACGTGCACATGCAGAATGTTTCAGTTAGTGCCTTGCTTGAGGATGTTCTAAGATTTTGCTGGGATCAACTTATGACAGTTGAAATGCATTTGTCCTAGAGACAGACACAAAACAAGTCATCCCAGCTGAACAACAATGAACGTCCCTGCAAGAACCAGCATAGGATCTATCCTGTCCTTCCAGCAACTAAAATCCCTTTTACATGGAGCAGGCCTAATGCATACTTACATAATGAAGCCAAATGCTGAGCATCCTTTGCATTTTCCAGAGCCTTTGTAACACAAACTGCATGTTACTCTTTCCCCCTTCTGTCAGCACTGCATAGGACTATTTCCTCTGGCTCTCTCCTTCACCTGCATCAAAGCCCATTCCCCTTCTCACTGCACTTGCTGCACAATTTCAGAAGTTGCAACATTTGCTCTTTGCCTTCTCACTGTTTCAAATTTCATCCTGTACAAAGGGGTGTTCATGATGCCCATGGCTGATCTTTTACCTGAGTAGTACATAGTCCTGAATATCCTTTAATCTCTAAAAATCTATTTCACACTTATCATATATACACAGTGACAGTCCACAATTTGGATACAAATTCCAAAGATTCACTAACCCACCCTCTAGGTGAAGAAATTCCTTCTCTGCTCAATCCCAAATGGCTAACCCCTTATTTTTGAGACTTTAACACCCTGGTTCTAAACACCCAGCCAGAGGAGACACCATGCTAACAAGATCCCTGTAAGAATTTTATATGTTTCAATTAAATTTCCTTTCATTCTTCTACATTTCAAGGATTGTAGGTCCAGCCTGCTTAATTTCTCAGAAAACAAACCCGCCACAGCTGGAATCAATATGGTAAACCTTCTGTACAGTTCATCTTTTGCAAACAGATCCTTCCTTGCATATGGAAAACAGACACTTGCAGTCCATTCCAGTGCAGTCTTATCAAGACACACATACAGTATTTCCAGCGAAACATTTCTTGTAGCTGCACCCTACTTAAGTAAATGTTCACACAATCTCTGACATCCTAATTGTTCACCACATCTTCTTGTTAACTTTCAATGATTCATCTACAAGGTTGCATAGATTCCTCTGAATGTCACATTTACAGCCAAAGAAAAAAATTTTAAATGTGAACTCCATCATAATATATGAATAGAATAAAAACTGTGAACCAGCATCAAAAAAGTGAAAGAGAAAATTAGATGGCTGTAAATGTGACAGTTCACACATAAGAGTGAAGTAAGAACATGTGCAGAAGGAAAGAGATTAGAATAGCTAGCTGCTACAGACTAATACTGCCACAAACACCCTTCTGCAATATAATTTCAATAATATAAAATGTAATAACATACACACTCACTGTTAGATTCCAAAATTAAACTACATAATGTAGCATTATATCCTGATGCAATTTATATTCACCAAAGTGCTTTGGATCTGGACATAAAAATTGGCCCAATTATCTAAGATAGCAAATAAAATAATCATGCAGAGCACATTGGATCATATTGCTGGGATTCCTTTTTATTTGTTCATAAGATGTAGTATTGCTGCAACATTATTTTCCATCCTTGATTGCCCTTGAAGGGAGGAAGAAGCCAACCACGTTTGTCAATCTGGAGTCTTGTGTAGATCAGAATGTGTAACGACAGCAGATTTTCCTTTCTGAACAATATTGGTGAACTAGTCAGTCTTTCACATCAATCAATTACTTTCACAATTATTGAGAATCTTTTTAAAATTAAATTCTGCATGCTTTACATTCTTGAATTTAAATCCCCCATGTGCCATCGTGGGATACAAACTCATGCTTCTGGCCAATGTCTGAAAATCCGGCTGTTATACCAAGTAATTGCATTACTGCCTCCCATAAAGAATCACCGGACTCAGAGACTGACAGAACCTTTTTCTCATTCTTAAACAATGAAGACTTTTCTTTGACTGAACAGGGAGACCTAGTTCAATATTTCATTGAAAAAATGGTTTCCCTAACAATGCAAAACTTATTCAGTAGTGCACAGGGGCAAATCCCATAGTGAGACATGTACCAATGTCTAAATGTAAAGCAACTGTGCTCCCACTAAGATAAACTGACAATCATTCAGATGTAGTACAATAATCCCACCTTTGGCAACTCTTGTCTCCTGAAGGTGTCTATTCAAAAATATTATTGCCGATGGCAGCTGCTGCTTCATAGCTGCAGAGATCGCGTTCCGTCCTGAGCTCAGGGGCGTCTAAGTGGAGTTTGCATATCCTCTCTATGACTGTATGGGTTTCATCTGGGTACTCTGGTTTCCTCCTGGCTGAGGATACATGATGGGAATGTAAGAGTAAATAAGTTTATTGTAGAATTGGTGTAAATGTTCAGTTGATGGCCGGCACAGACTTGATGAGTGAAGGATCTGTTTCCAAACTGTAAAACTCTATGACATTGCATCAAAAGACAGTACCTGTAAGACCTAATATGTGTACTTTTCTATCATTTTTATTCTGAATTCTACTCACAGATCATTTCTATCCAAATCTATCACCACCAGATTTCAGTTCCCTTCTGCATTAGTTTCAAAATCTTTCCACATCTTTGTTCTATACTCTAACTGAGCTCCAATATTCTCTTCTGGCCCTTTTGTCTTGTGGAATTCTCTCTACAAAGCTCCTTGCCTTGTTGTGCCTGAAATTGCTGTCTTTCCTCAAAACCCGCCTCTTCCACTAATCCTCCAGGCAATCATCCTCCCAATTTCCAACTGGTGTCTAATATTTTCCATCATCCTATTCACCAGTCACTTGAATGCAAACACGAGGAAATCTGCAGATGCTGGAATTACAATTGCGTTCACCAGCAATTTTTATGTGTGTTACTTGAATGCAAATAAGCGCATTTACACTAGCCGATTTCTCGAACTTCCAGTAATGCCCCCACCCTTTCACCATTCCCATTTCCCTCTCTCACCTTGTCTCCTTACTTGGCCATCACCTCCCTCTGCTGCTTGCCCGCCCCCCCTTCACTTTCTTCCTTGGCCTTCTGTCCTCTCCTATCAGATTACCCTATCTCCAGCCCTTTATCCCTTTCACCAACTGACTTGCCAGCTCTTTACTTCAACCCTCCCGCTCATCTATCACCTACTACCCTGTATTTCTTCCTCCCCTCCCCCCACCTTCTTTTCTGACTTGTCATCTTTTTTTCTCCAGTCCTGATGAAGGGCCTTGGCCCGAAACACTGACTGTTTATTCTCTTCCATCAATGGTGCCTGATCTGCTGAGTTCCTCCAGCATTTTGTGTGTGTTGCATTTACTCTAGTCCTTAATTATGGTCACCACATTATAAAGCTAATAACAAGAAAAGGAGAAGCTACAACAAAGACTTACAAGGATTTCACTAGAAGTGTTAGGGTACACTTATCAGGAAGCAGTGAATGTACTGGGTTCTCTCCATTCTTGAGAAAAGAAGGCTGAGAAGTGACATAATGAAGGGCTTTAGAATGATAAAGAATAGGTGCAGATGATACGTTTCTATTCACGACAAAAAGCAGAACTGGGGGTCATCAATACAACTGAGTCACAAAGAAATCCTGTGGGGATTTCAGGAGAACGTTCTTCCCCAAGGAAGTGGCAATAATGAGAAACTTGCTACAAGAAAGAATGGTTGAAGTGAATACTATGGCCAAAAAATGTAGGTTGGACAAGTATAATGAAGGAGAGGTAAAGGATGGTCATACCAATAGATTTGGATGACGGTAGACTTGAGCAAATTTACATGTAACATAATTGAAGGCACAGTTTGCTTAAGCCAAATAGACTGTTCCAAAGTATACACACTGTGCAATCTTATGAATATGTGTATGGTTCTAACACTGAATCAGTTTATCAATTTTTATATTACATTCTCAGCTGATCATCTAAAGCATGGTTCCTGAAGGTTGTAATAGCTGGGGAAGATAGTGAGCATAAATTCCCACAACCTATTAAATGCTCCTATTGGCATGTATCTGAAATAGCCTCTAACAACCAAGTCCAGCTCCTGGCTTTCACATGTGGCTTAGTTACTAAGCCTGGTGGAACCATTTCTACTGACAGCGGAAGGGGCAAAGGCCGGTTAATGGCTCATTAAAACCAGTTGCTTCAGGCAGATGGGGTTTGTCGGCTGTGGTTGGCAGCTTATCTAGGAGAAGGAAAACTCTGATCTCAAACCTCCACTGCCTAGCAGTTATACCCATTTATGGGGAAGGATTTGGGAGTAAACTCCAAGGAAAAATCCAGAGCTTAAGTCCCTAAGACAGTCCTATATTGAGTTCAACACTGATCAGCAACTCCTGTGATGCTGCTAGTGCCAAACTGTATCGGTCTCTGCCATTCCTTTGCATTCATCAGTTGCATGCAGCGACATGAGAAACAGCTTGCTCTCTACATTGTACTGCCCTGGCTTGCGTATCATGTAGACAGCTAGGACACAACATCCATGGTCAACCCATATCAATGGAGGGCCTCATAAGAGCTAAAGCACAGAGTTAACAAATGTATGTTCAATTACTGTGCACAGTTCCACTCTTTATAACAAAAGGACGGAGAATCACTGGTGAAAGGGCATCATTTCTTTACAAAGTTATTACCAGAACTATCAGTAAACACTGGCAATACTGGAGCTCTGTTCTCTAGAAAACTGAAGACTGGGAATGACCTAACTGAGATCTACAAATTTACAAATTTTTAGTAGGTTATACACAGAGAAGATTGTTTCCATTTGCTCATAAAACCATGCTTCATAAACCTTAGACAGTCCATGAAGGTTTCTGGAGAAATGTATGCGTCTGGAGAGATGTGTGATCTGAGATATCACAAGCAGCAGCTGAGAAGTAGAGTGTGAATTTGTAGGAAGCTATACAAATATATGGAGGAGAATGGAACAGAAGGATATATTAAAATGCAAACACGAGGAATTCTGCAGATGCTGGAATTTCAAGCAACACACATAAAAGTTGCTAGTGAACGCAGCAGGCCAGGCAGCATCTCTAGGAAGAGGTACAGTCGACATTTCGGGCCAAGACCCTTCGTCAGGACTAACTGAAAGAAGAGCTAGTAAGAGATTTGAAAGTGGGAGGGGGAGATCCAAAATGATAGGAGAAGACAGGAGGGGGAGGATGGAGAATTTTTCTCCTTCTGTCCCTCTCACTGTACTCCTTGCCCATCCTCTGGGCTTCACCCCTCCCCCTTTCTTTCTCCCTAGGCCTCCAATCCCATCATCCTCTCGTATCCCTTTTGCCAATCAACTGTCCAGCTCTTGGCTCCATCCCTCCCCCTCCTGTCTTCTCCGATCATTTTGGATCTCCCCCTCCCCCTCCCACTTTCAAATCTCTTACTAGTTTTTCCTTCAGTTAGTCCTGACGAAGGGTCTCGGCCTGAAATGTCAACTGCACCTCTTCCTAGAGATGCTGCCTGGCCTGCTGCGTTCACCAGCAACTTTTATGTGTGTTGGTTGATATATTAAAACGGTGAGATGGTCAGGTGCAAGAAAACCCACATGGAGCATAAATTGTAGTGTGTAATAGTGCAACTAAATGACCTGTTTTAATGTTTGTAACACAAAGATAATTCAATAATTTGGCTTCCTTTCACAGAAGTTAAACAGAAAGGGGACAGGCTGGATCAGTGTTGCAAACCTTTCTTTGAAACATCTCCAACACAAGAAATTCTACAGATGCTTGAAATCCAAAGCAATATACACAAAAGACTGGAAAAACTCAGCAGGTCAGGCAGCATCTGTGTAAATGAAGTCGCCGTTCCAGGCCAAGGTCCTTCTTCAGATTCATTTCCGCGGATGCTGCCTGACCTGTTAAATTCCTCCAGCATTTTGTGTATGTTGCTTTGACACATCTCCTTAAACTACAGCTGTGTTGGAGTGAATAGAGCCATAGGATTATTAGAACACAGATAGAGGCCACACAGTCAACAGCACAGAGTGATCCCTAGACCTGCTCGTTCCTAGTCACCCTGCAAAATTTTTTTTCAATTACTCACCGAATGGAAAAGTTCTTCCTCGGGTTTTGATTCTTTTGCCAATCACCTTAATCTGTGGACTCTGGTTCTTGACACTTCTGTCAATGGAAAGAGTATCTCTTTATTCACTTTATAGTGAATATTTTTCTCTTGAATCATCTCTTAATCTTTGCTGTCATACAGAGAACAATTCTAGCATCTCCAATCTGTCTGCACTTCAGAATTATTCTGTCATTTTATATTATCTCTTATCATTCTTCCTCATAAAAATAAATCACTTTGCAGTTTCTAGCATTGAATTTCATCTACCAGGACCTCCCATCCATTGGAGATTCTTAATGCCCCATGGTTGGTTATTATTATCCTCATCATTTTTGTCACATTTCCAAGTTTTGGGGTATGTTGAAATTTGAATTGTGCTAAAATCAGAATTGTTTTTTCCCCAAGCTGCAGCACAGTCACCTAGAGAGTGACACTTCACGTTGCTTCTGGACAGAGGAACAGCAGTTTAATTCTTCAGCAAACCAATACCACTTCCTCTTTTACTTTGTAGGCTTCAACTTTGTTCAGAAACTAACAAAGTGATATTTAAATAATTGATAAAGTATCAACTGCATTACCCTCATCATCCTTCCTTGGTAACTCTTCAAAAATCACCAAATTAATTGAACAATGATTTACCTTTAATAAATACGACCATAAGATATAGGAGCAGAATTAGGCCATTTCCAACACATTTGTCAGGCTAGATTTTCCCTTGAGGAAACCATGCTGACTATGGCCTATTTTATCATGTGTCACCCAGAGACCTCATCCTTAAAAGTGACTCCAACATCTTTCCAATCACTTTGATCAGACTAACTGGCCTATAGTTTCCTTTCTTCTGCCTCTCTCCCTTCTTGAACAGTGGAGTGACATTTGCAATTTTCCAGTCTTCTGGAACCATTCCAGAATCTACTAATTCGTGAAACGTCATTTTCAGAACTCTGGGGTGTACACCATCTGGCCCATCTACCTTCAGACCTTGCAGTTTCCCAAAAACTTTCTCTCTGGTAATGGTAACTTCACACACATAATGACACCCGACATCTGGAACTTCTAGTGTCTTCCACAGTGAATAATGATGCAAAATACTTATTCAGTTCAGCTACCATTTTGTTATTCCCCATTACTATCTCTACAGCATTGTTTTCCAGTGGTCTGATATCCATTCTTGCCTCTCTTTTACATTTTATGTATCTGAAGAAACTTTTGGTATCCTCTTTAATGTTATTGGCTGGCTTACTTTTGTATTCCATCTTTACCTTCTCAATGACTTTTTATTGCCTTCTATTGGTATTTAAAAGCTTCTCAATCCCCTAACTTCCCACTAATTTTTACTTTATATATATGCCCTCCCTTTAGTTTTTATGTTGGCTTTGACTTCTCTTGTTAGCTACAATTGTGTCATCTTTGCTTTGGAATCCCCTTTGGGAAGTATATATCCTGTGTTTTCTGAGCTGTTTCCAGAAATACCAGCCATTGCTGTTCTGCAATCATCCCTGCCAGCGTTCTTTTCCAATCAATTCTGGCCAATTCTTCTTTTGTGCCTCTATAATTCCCTTTACTCCACTGTCATTCTGATACCTGATTTTAGCTTCTGCTTCTCAAATTTCAGGGTGAATTCAATCAGTTGCTCCAAAGGGTTCTTTTACATTAAGCTCGCTAATCAATTCTGGTTCATTGCACAATACCCAATCGAGAATTGCTGATTGCCTAGTGGGCTCAACCACGAGCTCTCGAAAAAGACATCTCGTATGTACTCTAGAAATTCCCCCTCCTGGAATCTAGCACCAACCTGATTTTCCCAATCTACCTGCATATTGAAACAGCCCATGACTATTGTAACATTGTCCCTCAGGGGAAAGTAATCATAATATGATCATGTTGGACCTCATCGTGTTGACTACAATTTTTCCCTATCAACAGCCTCTCTTCACTACACATTCTCTCTGTTTATAAACCAGCTACCTCATCTTCAGCACTATCACCTGCCTTTCCTATGATACTTCTTACATTGAAATACATGCAGTTCAGAACACTAGTCAAACCGTGCCCAAGCTTTTTCTAAGGTCTTACCAACATCTATCTCCACAATCTCTCCACTAACTGGACTGGCACACTGGTTCCCATCCCCCTGTAACTCTAGTTTAAACCCAACAATGCAGTATTAACAAGCCTTTCTGCTAGGATATTAGTCCCCCTCCAGTTCAGATGCAAACTGTCCCTTCTGTACAAGTCCTACTTTACCTGGAAGAGAGCCCAGTGATCCAAAAATCCTATGCTCTCCCTCCTACACCAACTCCCTAGCCACATATTATACTAAATAATTTTCCTAGTTCTGGCCTCACTAGAACATGGCATAGGTAGCAATCCTGAGATCACAACTATGGAGGTCCTACCTAAATCCCTGAACTCCCTATGCAGAACCTCATCACTCATCCTATCCATGTCATTGGTACCTACAAGGACCACAACTTCTGGCTCTTCACCCTCCCATTTAAGAATGATGAGGACTCGATCTGAGATATCTCGGACTCTGGCATTTAGGAGGCAACATACCATCCAGGAATCTCATTCTTGCCCACAGAACTTCCTGTCCGTTGCTCTACCTAACGAATCACCTATCACTACAGCATGCCTCTTCTTCCCCCCTTCCCCTCTGAGTCACAGAGGTGGACTCAGTGCCAGAGACCCAACCACTGTGACTTTCTTCTGTAAGGTCATCCCCTCCCCCACTACAGTATCCAAAATGGTAGGAACACACACATTACCAAAATGGTATACCTGCTGTTGAGGGGTTGGCCACAGAAGTACCCTGCACTGGCTCCTTAACCCCTTTCCCCTTCCCAAATGTCACCCAGTTTCCTGCATGCTGCACTTTGGGTGTAACTACCTCTCTATATATCCTATCACCACCTCTTCAGCCTCCCGAACGTTGCTGAATTCATCATGTACCCTGGATTTGCTTTATTAATCTATAGTTATCAGGTGACTATGAACTTTGTCCCATGGTTATATATATGGCTCTGAACTTCAATTGTTTACCTCTGCAACCTTTTCTGACCAAGTGTATAAAATGATAATTCTTTATCCTCTGGAATCATTCAGCAAATCTATGGAGAGTTACTTTCATTAGAAACCCAGCATGTTTCACATGTCAACTTGGCTGAGATATCTACTTTAAGCAGAAACGGGTATTTGGTATCAAATCTGGGAATACGGAACATACCAGTATCTGAACTACCCCCTATTGACTGTGACCTGGTAACATCTTTCTTGGTAAAATCTGATGCAACGGAATCATGTAATGCATCTACTATACCCTCTTCATTAATTCATAAATTGATTCTTTAGTTCTTAATTGCCTTCTTTCTCTTGTTGTCTATGTAATATTTTACATGCCAATAGAAAACTTAAGGATTCCCTTTCACATCAGGTGCACTCTCACACTGTTCCTTGTTTCCTTTATTATTTCTCTCTTAACCTTTCCATATTCAGCTTGATTCTGACATTAACCAGACTTCATCATGTAGTCCCTCTTTCTCCTTCATTTCACTCTCCATCTTTGTCAATTTAGGGACTCTCACTATGGCTGCCCTACCATTATCCATCAAAGTAGATGGACTGTACACAAATAATCTTTGTTTTAAAGGCTCTTTAAATAGAGGTCTACCTGCCAATTTTTAATTTCACTGTGCTAGCTTACTGTTCAAAGAATAAAAATATGCCTCTTGAAATAATTATATTTTTATTACATCTTTTTTCCATAGCTAATCTTGTCATATTATGATCACTATTCCCCTAAATGTTCCTCACTGATGCCTGCTCCACTTTAGCTACCTCATTCCCCAGCTGCATGTGATGAATCATTATAACCCAATGGTTTGGCTATGACTCGATTATTCTGTCCAGTTCTGAAACACTCTTGAGGAATGATAGAAATAGGACATAGGACTTCCGGTGAGGCACGAGGCAAGTGGGCAGCACAGCACTGAGCACTGACATATAACCTTCCTTTTTCAAGTTCTTTAGGGTTCATAGACAGTCTTAATACAAGGTTGAGTTGGAGAAAGATCTAAATAAAGACATGACCTCAAAAAAAGATCCAAATTCAACCAGGAAACAAGATACCAGCAGACGACACCAAGCTAGCGATTCATCCGAGGAAATAGCTATGCTAATTAAGCAAACAATGACAACGGAGATGAAACTGCTGCAAGAAACGGTAGCCCACATGCTAAAGGAGTCACTGGAAAAGGCTCTCGACCCCATACAGAAGCATATGGCAGAGAATGGCAACATTCTCCGGTCGTTAAAGGAGCAAGAGGACATTCATGCTAAAAAATTTAGCACGATCTTCAACAAAATAGACAACATTCAGGTTTGCTTATGTAAGAATGAGAAAGTTACTAACTCCTGTCTCGCGGAGGTGACTAAGATATGGAAGAAGCTAAACGGCTTGGAGGACAGATCCAGGAGAAACAATGTGCGGCTGGTCAACTTACCAACAGGCACTGAGGGCGACGATCCAAGAGGCTATCTCCAGGAGATGCTGCCTAATTGGATTCTAGTACTCAAGAATTCCCACAGCACTCCACTGGAGATCGATAGAGCACATAGGATCTTTTCCAACAACACCTCAAGACCGCGGACCATGGTTTTTAGGCTTCTACAGTACACTGACCGGCAGGCTATCCTGGAGGGCGCGAGGAAAGCCAAACCTACTCTCCCTGATGGCACCCAGCTGCAGTTCTTCGCTGACTACAGCCCCGGCACGATGCAGGAACGGCAGGGATACAAGGAGATCCGCGCTAAGCTTCGACAGAAGGGGATCGACTCGTTCCTCATATATTCGGTGATTTTGAGAATGAATATCAAGGGCATGAAGATGTCGTTTAACTCGGCAGAGGAAGCGAAAGAAGCTCTGAAATCATCGATGCTGGGAGATATGGAAGAAGACCCTGGGCAAAGTCCACACGCCCCTCTGGAGGAGATGGAACTGCATTAAGAGCTCGGACCAGCCTGTATGTGCAATCTAAAAGGCACGGGCAAGTTAACGTCCTAGGTGTGAAGTTTTCTGGTTATTCTTTTATTGGAAAGTCATTCGTTGAACTTTTGTATTTAGTTAATTAAGGGGCCAATTTGTTTCTGAGTATTGCAGGTCAGAGTTTTAAGGTAATGGCTCAGTTAACTTGTTAGTACAAGGATAATGTGGTAAGGTGATACAAATCCACCTAGATTTACTTTTTATCTTTTACTTTCTAAGATGATACTCAATATACCCAAATGTCATACTTCATCAAGAATGAAGCTGAAAAACAGCAGTTTGTTCTAAATAACTTTAGAACATTATGTCTCCAGTAGACTTGATTACGTTCCTGGGTGCCAGATAAGACATCACTGGCGCCATCGCTAAGCGACAGTCTATTAAAGCAACAGTTTCTCGCAAGAGTTCTGTTGGGGTCTTGATTATGTGTTATACTATATTTGAGATGGAAATGGTTTTAATTATATAGGTTAACAGATTTGTCCAGGTTTTTTTTTCTTGTCTCTTTGATATGATTGTCTTTGAGAACTGCTTTGCCTTTCTAATTTGTTGGTGCTAGAGGGGGGCGGTTAATGTCAATGTTCAGTGTCTGACATTGCTAATTGACACTCACAGATGTTACAAAGTAAAGGGTTGAATGCGAGGGGTGATGGGGGGGTGGGAAGGGGGTAACTCAGGGATCCACCACCAACTTATAACAACAGATCCAGGGGAAGATGAGCAACACAGATAAATTAGAAACATCTTCTAAATGATGACTCCCACCTTTCCCTTACGGAAAAAACACGCAAAGTCTGGCTGGCAGGCCTGTCTGCAGCTAAGAAGATTGTAGTCCAGCGTTGGAAACCTACCCATGATATTTCAAATACTCACTGGCTTCGGTGCTTTTTGGCTATTTCTTACCTGGAACTTTTATCAGCAAGAGTAAATGATGCACGACCAGACACAATCATAATGTGGACAAATTTGATGTCTAACTTAAAAGATCTTTTGTTAAAATAGGAATGCTTTATCTGTGTATGCACTACTATTCAGTTGGTTGTTGGAGGGGAGAGTGGGGTGGAGGGGGATGGTGATGAAGGTTAGGGGTGGCTGGGTTAAACAGTCAAAATGTAAATGGCAGTTGCTTGTATTAAATGTAATTTGTTGGTGTTGCAATAAAAAAAGTAATAAAAAAAGACATAGGACATAGGACATAGGACAATAGTACCATTTCTGTCCTGGAAAAAAGTCTCTGGCTGTCCACTCGATCATCTTGTCATCTTGTTCATCTCTATCAAATTACCTCTCATCCACCTTCCCTCCAAAGAAAAAAGCCCTTGCTCACACAACACATTTTCATAAGACATGCTCTCCAATCCAAACAGCATCTTGGTAAATCTCCTCTGAGCCCTCTCTAAAGCTTCCAAATTTTTCCTATAATGAGATGACCAAAAATGAACAAAAGATTACAAGTGTGGTCTAAGCAGGGTTTTATAGAGTTGCAACATTACCTTGTGACTTTTGAACTCAATCCCCCAACAAATTAAGGCCAACACAATATACACCTTCTTAACAACGCTATCACCTTTTGTGACAATTTTGAGGGATGTATGGGCATGAACCCTAAGATCCCCCTGTTCCTCCACGTTGCTAAAAATCCTGCCATTAAACCTGTATTCTCCCTTCAATTTCAACCTCCCAAAGTGAGGCTGTGTTGACCTCCATCTGCCAATTCTCAGCCCAACTCTGCATCCTATCAATGTCTCATTGTAACTCTTGACAACCTTCTACACTATCTTTCATGTCATTTGCAAACTTACCAACCACCCTTCCACTTTCTTATCCAAGTCCCTTATAAAAATCACAAAGGGCAGGGATCCAGTACAGACCCCTATGGAACATCAGTGGTCACCAAGTTCCAGGCACAATACCCTCATCTCCAACCACATTCTGCCTTTTATGTATGTACAAGCAAACTGTGAATCCACACAGTCAAATTTCCCTGACTTTCTGAATGAGCCTACCGTGGAGAACCTTATGCATTACTAAAATCCATATACACCACATCTAATGCTCTCCCTTCAACATGTGTTTTCTCACATTCTCAAAGAATCCAATCAGGGTTGTGAGACAGACCTGTCCCTCACAAAGCCATGCTGACTATTCCTAATCAGACAATGCTTCGCCAAATGCTCATAAATCCTGTCTCTAAAGATCTTCTCCAATAATTTGCCCACCACTGAGGTAAGTCTCACTGGTCTACAATTCCCAGGGTTATCCTTACTCCCTTTCTTGAACAAAGGAATGCCATTTGCCACCTTCAAATCATCTGGTATTACTCCTATGGCCAAAGAGGATGCAAAGATCATCACCAGAAATGTCGCAATCTCATCTCCCGCTTCCTATAGTAACCTGGGGTATTTGCCATCCAGCCACAGGGACTTGTCTGTCTTAATGTTTTTCAAAAGTTCCAGCATATCCTCTTTCTTAATGTCTACATGTTCTGGCCTATCAGCCTGTCTTTTTGCTGTCCTCACTAATATCAATGTCCTCACTGCAGAATATTACAAGCTACTAAAAGCAAGGTATTCATTATAAACATCCCCTAGCACCTTCAATTCTAGGCATATTTCCTTTTCCATCCATGATCAGTCCTACCCTCACTCTAGTCATTCTCATGTTTTTCACATATGTGTTGAATGCCCTGGGGTTTTCCTTAATCCTACTCACCAAGGCATTCTCATGTCACCTTCTAGCTCTCCTAAGTCCATTTTTATGCTCCTTCCTGGCTGTCTTGTAACTCTTTAGAGCCCTGTCTGATCCTTATTTCCTAAACCTGAAGTAAGCTTCTTTCATCTTCTTAACTAGATAGTCTATATCTCTTATCAACTATTATTCATTTACCCTATCATCCTTTCCCTGCCTCAAAGGGACTAATCTATCTAGAACCCCATGCAAGTATTCTCTAAACAACCTTCACATTTTCACTATGTATTTCTCAGAGTATACCTTTTCCCAACTTACACTTCCGATTTCCTGTCTGTCTATGCTGCTATGATGAAGCCACTCTCATGTTGGAGGAGCAACACCTCATATTTTGTCCGGGTAAGGTAAACTCTAACCTGACAGCATGAACATCAATTTTTGTAACTTACAGTTACTTCTCCCCCAACCCTCATTCTCTCTTTTTCCATTTCCCATTCTAAGCTCCCTCTTACTCCTTTTCTTCTCCCTCTGATGCCCCTCCTCTTTCTTCCATGGCCCACTCTCCTCTCCTTTCAGATTCCTTCTTCAGTCTTTTACCTTTTCTACCTATCACCTCCCAGCTTCTCACTTCATCCTCCCTCCACCACCCATCCACTTTCACCCTTACCTGGCTTCCCCTATCACCTGCCAGCTTGTACTCCTTTCTCTCTCCCTACCTCCTTATTCTGGCTTCTTTCCCCTTCCTTTCCAGCCCCAATGAAGGGTCTCAGCCCAAAATGCTGACTGCTTATTCCTTTCCATAGATGTTGCCTGACCTGCTGAGTTCCTCAAGGGTTTTGTGTGCATTTCCTCTGCCAAATAGCATCATATTCCCCCCTCTCCCAATAAAATACTTCCTCATACCTTCTGCTCCTGTCTCTCTCCTGCTGTTGATGTCTCAATCAATAACAGTATAACCCTTTCTCTAAATTCATCCTTCTTAAAAGAGAAGTTGACCCTGCATAAAATCACCAAGTCTGAAACCATCAGTCTGGTTCTTGGAAGCCAAATCAAACTCCAGCCTCAGCTGTTTACTTGAGAAAACCCGCAGATGAACTGCTACAATCATGATCCAAACTCCACTTCTTACAAACTACATCAACAACTGTATCTCATTCAAAATACCAATGAAACACCTGTCCACCTTCTTATTCGAGATGTTATCTTTATTGTGCTTTCCATGCCAGTTTTCGTAGCTGCAGTCTGCATTCAAAGTGATACAAAGTCATTCAACCTCCAGACTTTGAAATCTACCTGCTTCCTCCTCCAGAGGTACAAACAATTTCAAATCCTTATTTTCACTCTCACTAATATGCTTCACGATTTTCTGCAGATGTGCCATGACGAACTTTTCACTGGTGTCAAACACCTACTTTCCCTCATTCTGCACATGGCAGTACCTCTGGTCACCAAATTTCTCTTCTCACTGACTCTTTCAACTTAAACCCTGCCCTCACATGTCAAAAGCTATCTTAAACCAGTCTTCAACCATTCCTCTGACTAGTTCCTCTAAACTTCCCCTATAATCAGTTGAGTGAAGATATTTCAACAAATTGGGGCCAGGAGTAGGCTACTCAGCCCCCTAAACCTGTCCTGTCACTTCATTAGATTTTGGCTGCACTGACTGTAACTTCAACTTAACATTTCCATTTATGTGCAGGAACCTTTAACTCCCTTGCTTTTCAGGAACCTATTTTTTAAAAAACATTCAAAGACCCTGTTTCCGCTGCTATCTGAGGAAAGAGTTCCAAAGACTCATGATACCCCCAAGAACAAAAAGTTCACATCACATTTGTCTAAACTATATGACACTCACCTGCTTCCAGTTCTAGATTCTCCCACAAAAGGAATTATTCTGTCCACATCCACCCTCTCAAGACCTTCAAGGATCTTGTATATTTCCAGTATGAAATACAGTACAGTATTAACAGAAGCTTGCATAAAGTAAATTCTAGGGTTCTGTGTTTTCTAACTAAATTGACTTTGCTGCACAGTATTTGCTGTGAGTCATACATCGCGCCCTACATGCAGCTCAACAGCTGACAGGGATTGTCAGTAAACACAGATAAGGTGAAAACTGTTGATTACTACCTCTGTTGAAATCATAAGCATCCAATAAAATGGGTTTATTTTTCCCTGCAGTGAAATATGCATTTATGGAACTAGTCCCATGGGCTAACCTAAATAATTCCTACCCTGGCATGGATAAAGAAATTACGCTCATGTTCCAGGCTGTTCCCGGTAATGCTCCCCAACTCTTCCTCCACTACATTGAATAGGAATAAGGCACAGAGCCCCTAAGTTTTCTCTGTTAATTATTTTGTGCACAATCCCAACTAATCTCCTTATTTTTGGTTATCGTTCAGGAACTGAAGGAGAAGTCTTCCCTGTATGTTGAACACATGCTATGAGCTGCATTACCGGGCTTCATTTGGGCAGCTACAATGTTAAACAAGTATTGACGTAATAATCTGGACGAGGCAAACTTTCATAAATATTGCCATCCTCTCCAGTTAGACTTTTGGTACAAACCATGTGACAAATACCCATGCGTGCACTGGACACCAGCATCATCCAATGGCAGCTGAATATTTCGTATGCACTTTGCCAGGTGTGAAGCATTTCAGACATAACAAGGGCATTAAAATTCAAATATGTTCTTAACTAAAACATAGCAGCTAACGTCAGCAAAAATTCTCAAGGGAATCTAATTATTTAACTAAACGTAAGGAGCATTTTTTCAGAGAGCTAAGCTTAATTCATTTTCGCAAATTGTTATCATTAGCATAAAACAGTAATTTCCTTTGAGATTCAGTGATTGTCTTGCCATACAACATCCATGGCAGTCAATTTAGCATTAATCTGTGTGGAAGAAATAAGTCCAAAGAAAAAATACACCCCAAATCTGCCACATTCTTTGAATACCCTGCATGCTTGTGGCATAATGATGGTGGTTAGCATTTGGCTGTCACTGGAAACTCTTGCCTGGAAGCTAATTGAGCACCATGAACAGCAAAGGCAGAGCTCAAGTGATTTGTTTCCATTTCAATATCCAGAATTAAGTTCTTGGCTATGGGTATCTCATATTTATGAGTGATAGTGCCTGAAAGCAATATGCAGTAAAGCACTGATGTATCACTATTCAATTGTTTAGAAATTCTGATAGTTTGGTCTCAGGCTCAGACGCCTGCGTTCCCTTCAAACTACTGGTTTCTGTGCTCCCTTTAAACACAATTGGTTCTGTTTCCCCTCACTCCTTTGGAGCCTATTAGGCCTGCTGTAAAACTTAATATACAACTGTATAACATTGAAAAAAGCAAATTAAAGTGTGTTGAAATATTGACTTTAACATCCAATAGCCCAGAATTTCTGCCAGTCCACCAATGTCTGCAGCATACCAAATTAACAGAGTTTTACTGTACACAACTTTCACCCTGCCCTCAAGATAACCTGGTCCATTTCCGACACCTCCCTCCCCTTTCTTGATCTTTCTGTCTCTATCTCTGGAGACAGCTTATCTACTGATGTCTACTATAAGCCTAGGGACTCTCACAGCTACCTGGACTATTCCTCTTCCCACCCTGTCTCTTGCAAAAATGCCATCCCCTTCTTGCAATTCCTCTGTCTCCACTGCATCCCCCTCCTGTCTTCTCCTATCATTTCAGATCTCCCCCTCCCCCTCCCACTTTCAAATCTCTTACTATCTCTTCTTTCAGTTAGTCCTGACGAAGGGTCTCGGCCTGAAACATCGACTGTACCTCTTCCTATGGGTGCCGTTTGGCCTGTTGCGTTCCACCAGCATTTTGTGTGTGTTGCTTTACTGTACTTTAATTAATTTTCACCAAACCAATGCAACAAAGCCTCAGCTTAAATTTACTATGTTGTATTTATGGACTGTAAATATCATTCACCCATGTGGTGGTTCCAGTGGAGATTTATGATTGAAGGATCAATGCTAACGGAGCACATCCTACTATGCTGTGGCCTTGCGTTCACTCAATTCACTGCTCCAACGCCTATTCATCACTGATACCAGAGCAGAGGCTACCTCACTGTATTTATCAGAGGTTTAGTGACGTTCTCATCACAAATTATCTGTGCAGAAAGTACCCTCTACAGAATGCACTGAACCAATCATATTTCAACAACTTACAAATCCAATAAGAAATTATCAAAATTATGGCAGACTGCAATGTTTGGAATTAATTGGCAAGTCAAACCTTGGAATATGTAACTTTAAAAATATTTTCTTGATTATTGAATTTCCACTGGCAATTTGTAGTATTAATTTCCAGCCTCAAATTAGGTGGAACATAATTAATCCCCCAAATAATCCCCAAAAGGTTGAAATGACAAACTGCTGCATCTTCAATTTTTAAAAGTGAAGAAAAGTGTTTTATTTTGTCGGAAACTTCCTTAAGATCCAAAATAAATTTGAAATTTGTATCAGCTTTAGAATACTATGGGACAAGGGGAAAGAGTCAAAAATAAATATAAAATGGAATTATAGAACTCTGTCTTCTTTCGAAGGAGGCATCATTGGATTAAGTCCATTATGACTAACAAAGAATAATGATACTTGAGACATTATCCTGATATGAAGCTGCATTATTAGGCACATCAACAATTAGCTGCATAGCACTGCACTTTTAAAGGAAAAAGCAATCTTGGTAAGCCTTCTCTCATTAATGAAGAACACAGTTTGAAGGGTATTTAGCATGTGAAGTTCAGAATACAGTAGTTTACTGTGAAATATAATAATCATGAAAATGGTGACATTGAGAATTACATTTCAATTTAATTAACAACTGTCTTATTGCCTCATAACGAATATGAACTTTTTAAGTTTAAATTACTATATGGTGACTTGTATATTAAGTCTGATGTGGATGCACTAACAAGCAGCATACCTGATCTTAAATATTGCCAGCATGAACAACGATCTGCACATCTAGAGTACTTTAACAGTAGAATGTCCCAAAGCACTTCACAGGAACATTTGATGTTAAGAAAGGAGATCCCAGGACAATTATTCTAAACCTTCAATACAGGTGTGTGAAATACAATGGCATTACTATTTTTTCTGCAGTGTAGTCTGAATGAATATTAATTTCCCCACCGCACACTCGAGAGTAAACATGATGTTGACCATTTTGGCAGTACTTCGTGTCACTCCAGAAATTTAAACTAGACTTTTGAATCATCCTTCTCCCCATAAAATGTACTTTTAGGGCACATTGTCTAGGTAGCCTATGTCATTAAGTAGTCCAGGTACTGCTAGGATTTCTCAGCACAGCGCCAGCATGAGGTGCCTGTGATGATTGGTCAATCTGTAGTGCCCCACCCCAGAGACCCCAGAGGCTCTGTCAATACCTGTTTCCTCTTCTTGCCCTGAGGCCCCAATCATCCACCAACACTAGTCCCTTACATCAGTAGCCATCACCCAATTGCCCATCAGCCATGATGCCTTCACCCAGAGCTGGGGTCTGATCCTCCACCCCTCCACCCACCAGTACTGATCCTCAAGACCCCTCTGCTGACCAGTGCAGGTCCTGATGCCTCCCTGCACCTAGAACCTGCCACAACACCTACCCATTAGTCAGGCTGTCGTCTATCATGATCCCACCATCCCCACCATATCCAACCCTTAATCAGAGTACTGAGACACATCTTCAGACTGAAATGGCATCAGGGAGGGGTGGGTCAACGAGCTCCTCTGTACCTATCTAACACACCTTTTGGGTGCACTGGCATTTCTAGGCCACAGCGCTTTAAAAAATAATAGGGAAGGAATTGGTGAAGTGTAGGATGGAATTCCAGAATTTGGGGGCTAGGGAGCAAAACAAAAGGAATAAAATCAGTATAAGAATAAAATAAAAGTCAGGACTGGAGCAATTTAGTGCTCTCTGAAGTCTCTAGGGCTAGAGCAGCAGTGCTAAAATAGAGAGGGTGAGGCAACAGAGGAAAGTAAGACCTGAATAGAATTTATATACCAAGATTTTGACGAAGAGCCGATGTAAATCAGTAAGCACAGGAGTGAATGTTGGTGGAAATAATGAACCGAACAACGGCGTTCAGGAAGAGTGTAAAATTAGACACTTCCCACCTGGACATTACGAGTTAATAAACAATAAGAATGGGAACTCAGGTTTAGCAGCAAGATTGTCAAAACACCTACACTCAGTTTATGTTTGATCACCTTGCAGACATTCCTCCCCTAAATTGAGCACATGGTGCTTTATGAACTGTAGAAAAGCTATCACGAAACTAGCAAAGCCAGGTTTAGTTTCTGATGAATATCTACAAAACTTATTTCAGTGTCTGATCAGTTAAATGGATTGGAACCAGAACAGAATCAATCTACTCTATCATGCCGCTATAAAGCAGAGGAATTCAAAAAGCAGTTCAAAGAACAAATTAGAAAACAAAAATCCTCCTTAATGCAATTAATAATAGAATGTGTGAACCACAGGAACAGGCATAAATCATTCATCTCTCTAACCTGTTTGTTATTCCATTAGGATATGATACTTTAAATCATTTATCTTCCTTGGTTCTACATCCATTAATATGCTTCCCAGATTGAAAACAATATTAATCTTAGTTATATTTTTGAGTGACCTGGTTTCAACAACTTTGTGAAAAATGTTCCACATTTTCACTGTTTTCCTGTCATCATTAAATCTCTTCGAACAAATAAATATATCCTCCTAGATTCTCGGCCCTCTTAACTTTGCCAGATATTTAGACTTTCCACTGCCATTGTCTTACACATAGGTCAGAGCTCCTCAGAGCTCCCACCACAAACCAGTCCCAAATCACTGATTCCACTGGGCACCTTACCTATTCTCTAAAACTGAACCAAACTCTATAAGCAGCTTAAACCTGTTGTTTGGTCCCACTGGGATTCTGTTACCAATTCCATTTCATTGTCACAACTCCTTATTTCCACTTACATAATACCATTTTCTGATCTGCCCATATCATGACCCATGACAGAGTCGTGTACTATGATACACACATATCAGTTGGCAGACAATAGCTTCTGAGTGAGGATACTTTCACTTTAAATTTTTCATCTGCATGTTCACGTCCCTCCTTTCTCCACCCCAGAGTCCTCCAAATTATTTACATTTTCACCATTTTTGGCATCTTGATTCCAACCAGGTTTTCTGCTCTTTTGTTACTAAGATCTGAAATTTACATTCGACTCTCTGTGCTGTCTGTCTCTTATTCTTCATTGAGATAGTCCTGAACATATCCTTACATTACATGCTGTTAAATTTCACTATATGCCCAAGGAACATTTTACTCAATTGTGTTGTTGCTCATCACTCATTCTCTAGCAAGACCATGACATCCAGTGTACAATGTGTACACTGTGTACAATGATGGCTGGTTAAACCAAACTGGGTCAGAAATTTCCTTCCATTCAGATGACAGAAGTGTACTATCAGTTTTTCATTTTCAACATTCTCTTTTCTTATATGCTTCTTTGATTCTAGCTTCCTCATCCAAGCAGGTATTGCTTTTTATCTAGGTGTACCAAACAGGATGGTGCAATACTTGCTGTAATGGAATGTGTCAATGTTGAAGCTCTTAAAGTTGTTCTGAAAAAATCTTTGAATGCATTTTTCTGTCCACTATGTGATCATTTGCCTTCGGTCAGTTCTCCATAAAGTGGCAGCTTTGGTACACTATCATCAGATATTCTTCTGACCTGAACTATTCACTTGATCTGATTCTTTTAACAATGTGTAAATACTGTGGAGATTTGCTAAGGACCGAATCTCTTTGTCTAGAGCAGAGGTTCCCAACCTGGGGCCCATGGATCCCTCGGTCAATGGTAGGGGTCCATAGCATAAAAAAGGTTGGGAACTCCTGGTCTAAAATCTTACCTTGCCACTTGATGTGATTTATTCACAGCCTACAGGTCTCCTGGAAGTGGTTGAACTGCCTAAATTATAAGATCAATATCAAAAGCAATTATCATACATTGAGGCAGAGATTATAAATAGAATGAATATTTGAAAGTGACAGGTAGAAGTATATGTATAGGGAAAAGCAGAGAATAGGTGAATAACCAATTAAAGGGTATAGGTGGTTCAGGCCCAATGACCTTTATGATGTAATCTGTATGAATCCACGATAACAAAAACTGGTCAAATTAAATCACTCAAACATTATGGTGCAGATTTTGTTAAAATGGAGCTTGTCCTAATGGAGCAGCATGTCCCAATCATTGGATAGTTCTCCTCAATTTTCAGCCCAAAGAAGTTTAATGCTGCATCTTGCTGGGTGTGTGCAGTGGTAGACAGGAGTACCATGCAATATAAAGCTTTATTGAGTGATAGAGCTAACTGCTTTTTTGAAACCGATCAGATTTAAAGTCTGACAAAGAAACAAGGACAAAAGAAAGTGTCAGTATCTACAGGTCCTTCCCAGCTTATGTACAACCAGTACACAAGATTGCCCTTTTGGGAGACCTGGGATAGATTTACCGACTGCTGTAGTGCTACAATCATTTCTAATCATTTCTCACAACTCAGTATGTGGCTGCATCTCTGTCTTACGAACTATACAGGTTACAAACAATTCACAGAATGGAAGCCAGTCGTGACTGAGGACCATCTGCATTAGATACAGAAACAGAAACAGAGAGGCAAAGGAACTTTAAATCAGAATGAGAAAAATACTTGCTCAAATTAAATTAAAATTTTAGTACTTTGGAGAACAATCTACAATGAAGAGAAATGAAGTTGCAGAGATTCCACTTAGTTTTTCTAGCAAAGAGCTTTAATTGTATTACAGAAACATAAATATTGGAAGTGTCAATATTGAAATTAAACCCTCTTCATGGATGCTGCCTAACTGGTTGAAGTATCTTCGGCATTCCCTGCTTTAAGTTCAGATTTCCAGCATTGGCTTTAAACCTCTGTAGTGAATTTAATATGCAAAATCAGGAATTTCATGTAAAACATTGGGAAGGTAGGTGCAAGGCACTGTCTTTGTGAAGATAATAGAGATTGTTCAGTAATCTGTGCAATTGACAGTGTATTTTCTCCTCAGCACATGAACCAAACAATGCATTCATTAATAATAGTGATCATCATAAAACATGTCATCTACTTTCCCAACAACTTCTAGATTTTCGTTCCGACTGAATTCCTAGTACTACAATATGCAAAGCAGCCTACATTCCTCATCACCCTGTCAGATGGCAGTAAGGGTACATTAGTGGACAACGAGGCATTGACAAATTTAAGGCATGTTATTTCAGGCATCAAATCAGATTCAAGTTTAATTATCATTCAACCATACATGAATGCAGCTGAACGAAACAATGTTCCTCTGGGGCCAAGGTGCAAAGCATACACAGCACATTCAAAATAGCCAGCAGAAAACATAGCTCCATAAAAAAGCACATGTAACACATTGAGGCATAAAGATGACCTCATTTTTACATTACTGTACCAAATAAATTATCTTGGGCTCCAACAAGTCTCTTTCAAGGTAACTGCAAACATTGCGCAGAAGAAAATTATACAATTTTGCTTATATGTTCCATTGTCTGAGCCAGGTGACAAAATATACTAAATGCAGGCATCTGGATAATTTTTAGTATGCAAACAATTGTCTGACAGTTTAGCATTGAAAAGTTGAGTGTGATGGGGCAATATTATTTCTGGTAGATCCTTACTTTAACACTCTATATTACTCTGTGGTAATATCTACCATATGTAACAGTGCCCAAGAAGAGGGTGGTAACCTGTCTAAATGACCATCATCCAGTGGCACTTAAATCCACAGTGTTCTGAGAGGCTGGTGTTGAAGAATATCAGCTTCCGTCTGAATGATGACTTGGATCCATTCTGGTTCATCTACCGAAGCAACAGATCTACAGCAGAAGCTATCTCATTGGCTCTTCACACAACCTTGGAACATCCAGATAGCAAAGATACATACAACAAGATGCTCTTTAACAATTACAGCTCAGCATTTAACACCATCATCCCCTCAAAACACAATCAGTAAACTCCAAGACCTGGGCCTCAATAACCCCTTGAGCAATAGGAGCCTGGATTTCCTCACTTGCAGACCCCAGTCAGTTCAGAATGGAAAAAACATCTCCTCCACAATCTCCATCAGCACAGGAGCACTGCAGGGATGTGTGCTTAGCCCCCTGCTTTACTTCTTTACACCTATGACTGTATGGCTAAGTTCAGCTCCAACACCATATACAAGTTTGCTGATGACACCACTGTTGTGGGCTGTATCAAAGGGGTGATGAATCAGCATACAGGAGGGAGACTGAAAACTTAGATGAGTGGTGTAATTACACAACCTCTCATTCAATGTCAATTAGACCAAGGAACTGATCGTAGACTTCAGGAGAGGGAAACCAGAGGTCCAGGAGCCAGTAATGATTGGAGGATCAGAGCTGGAGAGGGTCAGTAACTGTAAATTCCTGTGTGTCACTATCTCAGAGGACCTGTCCTGGACCCATCATATTTATATTATTATTACAGGACCTCTACTTTCTCAGGAGTCTGTGGAGGTTCGGCATGTCATTGAAAACCTTGGCAGATTTCTATAGATGTGTGATGGAAAGTGTGCTGACTGGTTGCATTACGGCCTGGTATGGGATCAACCATGCCTTTGAGTGGAAAATCCTACAAAAGTTAGTGGATTTGGCCCAGTACATCACGAGTAAAACCCTCCCAACCATTGAGTACACCTACATGAAACACTGCTATAGAAAAGCAGCATCCATCATCAAAGTTCCTCACCGCCCAGGCCATGCTCTTTTCTCGCTGCTGCCATCAGGTAGAAGGTACAGGAGCCTCAGGACTCACACCACCAGGTTCAAAAACAATAACTACCCTCAACCATCAGGCTCTTGAACAAAAGGAGATAGCTACACTCACTTAAGGACTTTTTCAGGCCTTTGTTATATTTTTATTTCATGCTTGTTATTTATTGCTATTTATTTATATCTGCATTTGCACATTTTGTTTACAGTTAACAGTACCTGATGTTTACAGTTACTGTTCTTTAGATTTGCTAAGTATGTTAACAGAAAAAGGATCTCAGGGTTGTATGTGGTGACATGTATGTACTCTGATAATAAATTTTACTTTGAACTTTGAATGTAGTTAAGTGCATGTTTCAAACTGAAGACAAAAGAGACCGCAGATGCAGGAATCTAGAGCAACAAACAACCTGTTGGAGGAACCTAATGAATTGAGCAGCATCTCTGGGAGGGAAGGAATCATTGACATTTCAAGTTAAAACCCTGCATCCTGAGGCAGGGCTTCAAAGCAAAATGTCAATAATTCTTTTCCTTCCTCCCACAGATGCTGCTTCACCCGGTGATTTCCTCCAACAGTCTATTACTGTATTTTATATTACCACATGGCAATATTGGAAAACAATGTCAAGTACCCAGTTGTGATTAGGAACTGGATTGGAAAGAACAGCTAAGGAGAGGAGTTTCAGTGAGATTATAATGTGGGAAGAAGAGACAGCGAAAGGTAAAAGAGATGAGTGCATTCCTTTTAGAGGGCATGACAAGTAAGATGAAGTTTACTGGCATTTTGTGTTCATTGCATGAAAGAGGAAGGCTTGAAAATTCTACCTTCAGCTTATTTCTATTGGAGCATTTGTGGGTGAGATTAATGAGAGTGTGATTAGATTCTGCCTCTTTCTGGTCAAAGGGCACAGCTGTGAAACTGACTATTCAAATGAAGGATCAAAGGTACCCATTTCACCATTTAGTAAAGAGATTAAAAACAGCAATTTAATATTTACAGTGGAGATAATTAAACATTCAGCTTCATCCAACTTCTCTACTGTACAAATGTATTTGCACTTAACGGGAGACTGATATCCCCTTTAACATTTTGCTAAGTTAATGGTGGTATATAAATACAACTTAATTATTATTTTTGACATGAAGTCGCAGTCATCTTATTTACTGCAAAGAGGTGGACCTGCTTACAAAGTCAATTGTTGTAAAAAGAAGCTGGTATATCATTTCACACTTTCTCCACATGATCATACATAGCTGCATCTAATGGCTAACCACAAATTTCAACCACTCAATCATAGCGATAAAAACTGCATGTAGCAACTATTCACTCCCCCTGACGCATCTCTGGTTTAGCTTCAAAAGAACAGTTGGCCTTAATACCAATTCAGGTTGGCCCTGTCCAAATACATTCATCACCTTTAAAGCATTCTGTACTTCATAACTGTATTAACTTAGCAGAGGCTCCTGACTAGTGGAATTAGATCCTCAATTTCCTCACTTGCAGATCCTTGTCAATTCGGATTGGCAATAATGTCTCCTCCATAATCGCCATAAGTACAGGTGCACCACAATCTGTGTGTTCTCGTGTTCTTGATATTATTGTTTATTTATTTATTATTGTTATTAGTTCTTTCTTTTATATATCTGCACAGTTCATCATTGTTTACATATTGGTTGTCCACCCTGTTGGGTGTGGTCTTTCATTGATTCTATTATGGTTATTGGATTTACTGATTATGCCTGTAAGAAAATGAACCTTGGGGTTGGATGTAGTGACACACTGTATATGTACTTTGCTAATAAATTTTCTTTGAACACTCAATAAACTATAACTGGAACAGAAAAATAGAAGGACACAACTAAAAATGTACAGAATCATAGCAAACATATGACATGAAAAGTGGATATTCACTATATCATCTTCATGCTGTCAGATACCTGCAACCAAGTCAAATTCAACCTTACCACACTGGATCCACAGCCCTGCAAGGCTGTAGCTTTCCAAGTGTTTATCCAAGTCTCACTCAGTCTCTTCTGCTCTAAGAAAAAGGACCATAACTTATCTAATTTTTCCTTTTAACCACAATCCACCATTCCTGGTAACATCCTCATAAATCTCCTCCTCATCCTCCTCAGTACAATCACATCTTTTTTGTGGTGTGTTCAGATATGTACATGATCCTCGAGCTGTTACCTAACAGGTACTGCAGCAATTCCAGCATAGCCTCCCTCTTCTTACATTCTATGTTTGAGAAAAGAAACTCATATGGCCTGCTACTTTAAACGATCACTAGACAAACAATAAAAGGTTGCACTATTTCTCCACACAGCCCAGTATTGTCCTAATTATTGTTATATCTTCCCAAATGTAATACCATACATGATTAAATGCCATTTGCCACTTTTCTGGCCTATTGATCAAATCATGCAGCCCTCTCTGTAATTCTAATGTTCTTTCCTCATGGTCAACCCAAAGGTCAATTTTCGCATTACCTGACACTTCTTTTGTCAAATTGCTTACATTTAAGTCTACATTGTGATAAAAAGCAAGAGACTGAGTCCCACATACCCCATTGGTAACAGCCTTCCATCGAGAAACCCCCATTAACCACTGCTACTTACAACCCAAACAAACTGACAGCTAGTTTTCCTTTCGTTGCCATGGGCTTTGTATACTGCTAACTAACATGCCACATGGGACTTGGTCAAAAACCCTGCTAAAATAAATGTAAACTACTTCAAATACACTGCTCTCATCATCCTCCACACCACAATGTGTTACTTCCTCAAAAAATTTAATTCCAGTTAATCAGACATGCCCTTCCCTAATCACTCCATGCCAACTATCCCAAATTAAGCTGCATAATAACCCTCTTGCAAATCATGCATGAGGTCACCCGGGCTTCCTTTTGCCTCTTTGATGTTAGCACCTTTCACTAGTTAACAGATAATATTCTTTTGCATTAATTCTCCTGCCAAAATTAAGCTGCTCCCATCAGAAGGTGGGTCAAAGGCCAGAAAATAGATCTAATGTGATGCATGAAAAAAGTAGGAAATGAGAAGGAAAGAACATAGAACAAATTAGCACAGGAACAGGCCCCTTGGTCCATAACATTGTGCCACACTAGTTAAATATTTATCTATTGCCTCTATTGTATTTGTCTTCAATATCACCTCTCACACCACACTCCTTGGCACTCTGTGTAAAACAAACTTACCTCACATACCTTTCGAACCTGAGCCTCTCGCCTTAAACATGTGCCCTCTGGTATTAGATAGTTTGACCCAGAGAAAAAGGTACCAGCTGTCTATGTCTTTCATTTGCATCATACACCGGGATGCTCTCTACAGTTACCTGATGAAGAAACCATAGCCCTTGGTCAGGAGCAGATGTTCTCAGGTGGTGCCCAACCTTCATAGAGTGTTTCGACTCTTAACCACTGCACTCTCCAGCCGGTGGGTCAACAGTGGTGGCCAAGTCACTGCCCATCTGCTCCTGACTTCCAGCTCAACTCCTGTCGCCTGCTCTATCTCCAGCAAGAGGCTCTTTCTGCTTCCTCCCCCATCCTGCCAGCTGCTTGGTTCTTGCTCTTTTCATCAAGGTTCAGCGCAGACAGAAACCTCCATACTGACCTTGCCAGGAACCCTCTACAGACAATCTCCACAGTGAATAGCCACGTCTGCCATCCTGACCCTGCACTCTTGGACTAAGGACTAGTACGTTATAGGCAAAAAAAGGGTGGTGATCTTAAAACATAAGAGATAGGAGCAGGAGTAGGCCATCTGGCCCATCGAGCCTGCTCCACCATTCAATAAGATTGTGGCTGATCTGGCCATGGACTCACCTATGTAAAAATCTATCCAACCTTGTCTTAAATATATTTAGTGAAGGTAGCCTCCACTGCTTCACTGGGCAGAGAATTCCACAGATTCACCACTCACTGAGAAAAGCAGTTCCTCCTTATCTCTATCCTAAATCTACTCCCCTGAATCTTGAGGCTATGTCCCCTAATTCTGGTCTAACCTACCCGTGGAAACAACTTTCCTGCCTCTATCTTATCTATCCCTTTCATAATTTTATATGTTTCTATAACATTTCCTCTCATTCTTCTGAAATCCAGTAAGTACAGTCCCAGGCAACTCAGTCTTTCCTCATAGTCTAACCCTCTCATCTCTGGAATCAACCTGGTGAACCTCCTCTGCACCACCTCCAAAGCCAGTATATCCTTCCTCAAGTAAGGAGACCAGGACTGCACGCAGTACTCCAGGTGAGGCCTCACCAGTACCCTGCACAGCTGCAGCATAACCTCCCTGCTCTTAAATTTAATCCCTCGAGCGATGAAGGCCAACATTTGCCTTCTTGATAGCTTGCTATACCTCCAAACCAACCTTCTGTGGTTCATGCAAAAGCACTCCCAAGACCCTCTGCACAGCAGCATGCTGCAATTTTTACCATTTAAATAACAATCTGTTCTTTCATTTTTCCTTCCAAAGTGGACGACCTTGCATTTACCAACATTGTACTCCATTTGCCAGACCCTTGCTCACTCACTTAACCTATCTATATCTCTCTGCAGACTCTCCGTATCTTCTGCACAGTTTGCTTTTCCACTCAATTTAGTATCATCAACTAACTTAGATACACTACACACTGTCCCCTCTTCCAGATCGAACAGCTTCTGGAAATCCAACTAAATAATGTCCATCTGTTTTTCAAACAACTCCAGTAAGTTTGTTAAACAGGACCTGCCTTTGCTGAATCCATGCTGCGTCTGTCTGATGGATCCATTTCTTTCCAGATGTCTTGCTATTTCTTCTTTAATGATAGCTTCAAGCATTTTCCCCAACTACAGACATTAAGCTAACTGGCCTATAGTTACCTGCCTTTTGCCTACATCCTTTTTTGAACAGAGGTGTGATATTTGCTGTCTTCCAATCAGCCAGGACCTACCCAGAGTCCAGAGAATTTTAGTAAATTATCACCAATGTCCTTACTATAACTTCTGCCATTTCTTTCAGTACCCTGGGATGCATTCCATCGGGACCAGGGGATTTGTCTATCTCGCAAACAACAGGAATTCTGCAGATGCTGGAAATTCAAGCAACACACATCAAAGTTGCTGGTGAACACAGCAGGCCGGGCAGCATCTCTAGGAAGCGGTACAGTCGAAGTTTCAGGCCGAGACCCTTCATCAGGACGATGAAGGGTCTCGGCCTGAAACGTCGACTGTACCTCTTCCTAGAGATGCTGCCTGGCCTGCTGTGTTCACCAGCAACTTTGATGTATGATTTGTCTATCAACAGGCCCACAAATTTGAGTATATAGAGTTAGTAAAGAGGCTGGACCTCCAAGGTAGCAATCTCCTGATGACTCCGGTACCACAGGCTAGTGCAGGTAGGAATGGGATGACTGGACAGATGAATGAATCTCTGACAAGATGGTGCAGGGGGCAGGGTTTCAAGTTCTTGGATCATTGAACCCTTTTCTGAGGAAGGGGTGACCGTACAAGAGGGACAGGTTGGAGGGGAACTGATATCCTGGCTGGGAGGTTTGCTAGTGCTACTCAGGAGGGTATAAACTACTTTTGCAGGAATTACAGCACCAGGTCAGTAAGAGAAAGATTGAACAGGGAAAATATTGACAGGCAAAATCGAAATAGCAGGTATAATGAGTCAGATGGTTTGAAGTGTGTGTTTTTTAACACTAGGAACATTATGAGTAAAGGTGATGAACTTAGAGGGTCAGGTCATGAAACTACGATGTTGTGGCCATTACAAGGACTTTGTTGAGAGAGGGGCAAGAATGGATGATTGATGTACAAGGATTTTGAAGTTTTAGAAAAGACAGAGAAGTAGGTAAAGGGGAGTGGAGTTCCACTACTAATCTGGGACAACATGACAGCTGTACTCTGAGGAGACATAATTGAGGGGTCAGACAGTATTTGGGTAGAACTCAGAAATAGGAAGGGTGCATTCACACTGATGGGATTGTTCGACAGACCACCCCTCCCCCAGCAGCCACCAGGACACTGAGGAACAGATATGCAAACAGATTAAGGAAATTAGTAAAAATAATGGGGTTGTTGTTATGGGGGATTTCAACTTCCCTAATACAAACTGTGACCTTCTTAGTGCAAGGGGTTTAGATGGGGTGGAATTTGTTAAGTATATCCAGGAGGGTTTATTAAATCAATATGTAGTGTCCAATGAGAGGAGGGGCTGCATTGGGCATGGCGTTAGGTAATGAGCCTGGCTAGGTGACTGACCTCTCAGTGGGTTAGCAGTTAAGGAACAGTGACCACAACTCCTTAACTTTCAGGATAGCTATAGATAAGGATAGGCATAGTCCTTGCAGGAAGAGTCTTAAATTGGAGAAGAGCAAATTACAAGGGTGGGTTAGTAAACTTGAGGATTATACCAAGATTGGTGGAGTTGTGGATGATGTAGAAGACCGGCAAAGAATGCAGCACAATATAGATTAGTTGCAGATATGGGCTGAGAAATGCCAGATGGAATTTAACCCAGATAAATGTGAGATGTTGCTCCTTGGTAGGGCAAATGCAAGGAGATAGAAGAGTGTTAAGGGCAAGACCCTTAACATTGTTGCCGAGCAGAGACATCTTGTGGTCCAAGTTTCTTAGTTCCATGAAAGTGGCTACAGAGGTTGGTGGGGTGGTTAAGACGGTTTATGGAATATTTGCTTTCATCGGTCAAGGTACTGTGTTCAACAATCAGAGGTTATACTGCAACTTTAAAAACTCTGGTTGGGCCACATCTGGAGTATTGCATACAGATGAGGTCACCCCACAATAGGAAGGTTGTTGAGGCTTTGGAAAGGGTGCAGAAGTTTACCAGGATGCTGCCTGGTTTAGAGGGCATGTGCCATCAAGAGAGGCCGGACAAACTTGGGTTGTTCTCTTTGGAGCGGTGGAGGCTGACCGGAGATCTGGTAGAGGCTTATAAGATTATGAAAGGCATAGATAGAGTAGACAGGAAGTATCTTTTTTCCCAGGGTACAAATTTCTAGTACAGTACCAGAGAGCATACATTGAATGTGAGAAGGGGTAGGTCCATTGGGGATGTGAGCGGTAAGTTCTTTACTCAGAGTGGTGGAGGCAAATACATTGGAGGCTTTTAACAGACGTTTAGATAGGCACATGAATTTAAGGAAGATGGAGGGATATGGACATTGTATAGGTAGCAGGAATTCCTTCTTGGAGTATTTTGATTTACTTTTTAGCTGGTTCTGCACAACATTATGTGCCAAAGGGCCTGTTCGTATGCTGTACTGTTCTATGTTCTATGTCCTATCAGCCCTCCCTTGAGCTTCAGTCACTTCAGAGAAAACAACACAAATTTGTTCTTATAGGTCATACTCTATAATCCAGGCAACAATATGGTAAACATCTTCTACACCCTCTCAAGAACCACCCCTTCCTTCCTATAATGAATGGGGTGACCAGAATTAAATGTAGCCTAACCAGTTTTATAAAGCTGTAACAGAACTTCCTAGCTCTTCAACACATGCCTCAACTAATAAAGGCACGCATACTATATGCCTTTATAACCACCTTTGTTTTTGAACTCACAGAAAGATATTGCAATTCAGAGCTAGCAAGGGTGGAATCAAAAGGGGTCTCCAATAGGCAATTTGGAAAGCTACAGGGAAGTAATCTGAATTCATGTAGAGGAGACAGTAGAGACTTAATCAGCCCAGATCTCACTTTTACCGCAACAATTCTATGATTCTAAGTTCCCAGAAACGCTTAACAAGAGAGAAAAAGTGCTTCTACTTCAAATTCATCAGGCAGAAGACCACTCATCAGAACTCTGATAAAAAAAGGTCAGATGAAGTTCATCAACAATGTTCTTGTATTACTTTTGTGAGGTCATGATAATTCTACAAAATGCTTTGCTTTCTTCCTCTAAAATCCTGTCAAAACTTGCTTTATTGTCTGAATTTTCAATCAACCCATTTAACCTCTCCCATCTTGCTTCAGTGACAACTTGCATTCTAGCTATTCGCAATGCGTCTTGGGGTGTTCATAGTTTATAAATGCAAATAGATGCTTTGAAATAGAATCTCATAGCAGAAGACACACATATTTTTCTTTTCCAAAGGAACATTACATCTTGGACTTTATTTTATGGTTTTACACTAACTTTACATAATAAAAGAATGGGCTAAGTATATCATTGCTCCTATTATGATGTTGTTGACTATTATGATTCTTTTCTGATTGCTCAATGGTACAGGCTTTGCAAGTTTCAACAGCTTCCGTTTACAATAGCATTTGCTTAAAATTTTCAAAATCTGTATTGTGCAAACAAGTTAATCCAGTTTTTCTATACTTTTGGATCATCATCAAAAACTAGGAATTCCAATCGAACAAAAAAATAGCAATCAGTTTAAATGAAAGGACTATTACATCAGTAAAAGAAAATAAGGAAGTTCAGTTTTGCAAGTCCACAATCATTTTTCCTATAATTTCATGCTTGAAAACCTCAGATCAGGATTTCGGGCTTGCCAAAGCGCATAATCCTGATCAAAATCACAAGTGACATCCTGAATTAGTTAGTGTCTACAGTAAAATAATACCAATCCTTCCAAGATAGAGTTGATCACACAATCCCCTCCTAAAGTCCTGCCTCAGTTCCTGCCCTGCTGTTTCCTACTTCTTCAATCATACTCAGAAAAATTTCTGCAATGGGTCTGTACCTACTGCTTTATCTCTTGTTTCCTGATGATCTATCCTTCTACATATCACATCTCCACTTAGTCCCAACTCCCTGACCATGCACTTTGCCCTTTAAATCTTTCTTTCTCTAATTGTTTTCATTGCCTGTTGAATATGCAATGGTTTAGCTTCTGCCAGCTGTTCATGGGTCACCCAGTGTGAAAACATCTTCACAGCATGTTTTCCTAGTCCCTATTTCCATCTTCAGAGAATAACCATAATTTTATGTTTTCTAGTCACAACTATGCCAGTCTGATTCAGTGGATGTGTCATTGTCTTTTCATCTTATTCGGTGTGACACAGGAAAATAGTTTTATAATTAAACATGGTACACAAAATCAGTTATATTATATTCTTAGAAAACTTAATGCTCAAACTGATTCTGGAATATGTCCCAATAATTAAATATTACAGGGTGTTTTCTTTGTTTTACTGTGAGAGTTATTTCATATTCAGTAGGCTCCCAGAAACACTAATAACCATTTGATCTGTTTTTGTTTTGACAATGGCCAGACTATGGGGATTTTACTCCTGATTTTCTTTCCTTAATGCCAGGGGAATATTTACATTCACTCCAGATGGCAGGCAACACTTTGGTTTAGTGTCTAACCCAAAAGACATAATGTATATGCAGTTTCAATATTCCTAGTTCAAAATAAATTCACTTTCCCCCTACTAAGTTGCACTTCACAAAAGATTCCTCCAAGTTCCTATGCAAACATGAATTAGATAAAACTCTCCCTTTCAGTTAAGTTTGTTCCACGTTTTGGACTGAACTTTAGCTTCTGTGGCATGGGTTTAGAAGCAAATAAAAGTGCACTAAAATTGACATTATGTCAGAAGCTATCTGTACACTGCCTAGTCGATGCTGGAGAGGCAGTAATGGGGAACAAGGAAATGGCGGACGAACTAAATAAGTATTTTGCATTAGTCTTCACTGGTGGAAATTTCAGCTGTCAGGGGGCATGAAGTGTGTGAAGTTACTATTATTAGATAGAAGGTTCTTGGGAAACTGAGAAGTCTGAAGGCAGATAGTTCACATTCCAGGGATCTGAAAGAGGTGTCTGAAGAGATTGTGGAGGCAATAGTAATGATGTTACAAGAATCACTAGAATCTGGAATGGTTCCGGTAAGACTGAAAATTACAAAGCAAAACACACAAAATGCTTGAGGAACTCAGCAGGCCAGGCCACATCTATGGAAAAAAGTACAGTCAATGTTTCAGGCCAAAACCCTTCAGCAGGACTAGAGCAAAAATGCTGAGGAGTAGATTTAAAAGGTGAGGGGAGGGGAGAGAGAAAAACACAAGGTGATAGGTGAAACCTGGAGGGGGAAGGATGAAGTAAAGAGCTGGTAAGTTGATTGGTGAAAGATACAGAAGGCCAAGGAAGAAAAAGTCGGGGGGGGGGGAGGAGGGAAGAGCACCAGAGGGAGCCGATGGGCAAGCAAGGTGATAAGGTAAGAGAGGAGAAATGGGATGGAAATGGTGAAGGGGTGGGGGGGGGATAGTGGGCATTACCGGAAGTTTCAGAAATCGATATTCATGCCATCAGGTTGGAGGCTACCCAAACGGAATATAAGATGTTGTTTCTCCAGCATGAGTGTGGCCTCATCACGACAGTGGAGGAGACCATAGATGGACATATTGAAATGGAAATGGGAAGTGGAATTAAAATGGGTGGCCACCAGGAGATCCCACTTGTTCTGGCAGACACAGTGTAGGTGCACGGCAAAGCAGTCTCCCAATCTACATCCAGTCTCACCAATATACAGGAAGCCACACCAGGACACCAAATGCAGTAAATGACCCCAACAGACTCACAGGTGAAGTGTCGCCTCACCTGGAAAGACTGTTTTGGGTCCTGAATGGTAGTGAGGAAGGAGGTGTTGGAGCAGTTGTAGCACTTGTTCCGCTTGCAAGGATAAGTGCCAGGATGGAGATCAGTGGGGAGGGACAAATGGACAAGGAAGTCACGTAGGGAGCGATCCCTGCAGAAAGCAGAAAGTGGGGTGGGGAAACATGTGCCAAGTGGGTGGATCCTGTTGGAGGTGGCAGAAGTTTCGTAGAATTATTGTGCTGGACACAGATGCTGATGGGGTGATAGGTGAGGACAAGAGGAACCCTATCCCTGGTACAGTAGTGGGAGGATAAGGTAAGAGCAGAAGATTACAAACGTCACTCCACTCTTCAAGTAAGGAGAGAGGCAGAAGAAAGGAAATTATAGGGCAAGTTAATCTGACCTCAGTGGTTGGGAAGGATTTGGTGATGGATTTGCTGCAAAGTATGCAGACGATATGAAAATGGGTGGAGGGTCAGGACGTTTTGAGAAAGTAAAGATGCTATAATAGGACAGATTAGGAGAATGGACAAAGAAGTAGCAAATAGAATACAGTGTCGGGAAGTGGATGGTCATGCTCTTTGGTAGAAGAAATGAAAGGGCTGACTATTTTCTAAATGGACTTGGAAGCCTTTGTGTAGGATTCCCTGAAGGTTAATTTTCAGGTTGAGATTGTGGCGAGGAAGGCAAATGCAATGTTAGCACTCATTTCAAGAGGACTAGAATACAAAAGTAAGGATGTAATGTTGAGATGTTATAAAGCACTAGTGAGGCCTTACTTGGAGCATTGTGAGCAGTTTTGGGCCCCTTATCTTAGAAAGGATATGCTGAAACTAGGGAGGGTTCAAAGGAAGTTCATGAAAATGATTCCAGGATTGAATGGCTTGTCATATGAAGAGTGTTTGATGGCTCTTGCCTGTAATCACTAGAATTCAGAAGAATGAGGGTTGACCTCATTGAAACCTATCTAATAGTGAAAGGCCTTGATAGAGTGGATGTGGAGAGGATGTTCCTAAGGTGGGAGTGTCTGAGACCAGAGGACACTGACTCAGAATAAAGGGGTGTCCTTTTAAAATGGAGGTGAGGAGAAATTTCTTTAGCTAGAGAGTGGTGAATCTGTGGAATTCTTTGCTACAGGCAGCTGTGGAGGTCAAGTTTATGTATATTTAAGACAGAGTTTGATAAATTAAATTCTTGATTGGTCAGGATACAGGGAGAAGGCAGGAGATTTGGGTTGAGAGGAAAATTGGATCAGCCGTGATGAAATGGTGGAGTACACTCGATGGGTCAAATGGCCTAATTCTGCTTCTAAATTTTACGGTCTTATTTCCACATTTAACTCCAGTGTGTTAAACTGTCTGTGGCAAGTTATCGCTCATCCTTCCAAACAATGTTGACCACACAACCCCATCTAAAGATCTGAAGCCTTGTCTCTGTATGTTTATAACTCATATTGACTGACGTCAACAATGGCTTTGAACTGTACTGAGTTCCTTGAGCTCCATGGAACTTGTCAATGAAAGTAAGATGAGAACACAGCTACATTGCAGCAACCAAAGACTGCAATAAGTTCTCCAGCAACGCCCCCCCCCCACAACTTTCTCAATTAGCTATGTGAAAGGCTTTATTCACAAAATATATAGTGAGAGTTTATTTAGAAAACTTTGAAACTAACTTTGTTTGCGTTGGAGTGCGTTTGCGAACTTTGCAGTTTATTTTCCGAGTTTATGAGATGAACTCCACTTTGAGCTCTCAACTGAATGCTAACAGGATACAAACATTACTAAAAGTAGATTTCCTTCATGTTATCACACTGCACCTTGTGAAAGCTAGCTGTGTGTAAGATAGCCGATGTTTTTCCGATATTACAACAGTGACCCCTCTTCAAAAACAGGGCTTCATTATTGTAAAGTCATCCAGGATGACGTGGTCATGCAAGGTGCTTTGTAACTGCGATGTTTGAATTAATGACAACGTTCCTCAGCTTTGTAAAGCACTGGAGTTGTCAATAATGTTGTGCTGTTATTGTCACCACATTATAAACAAGAAATGAGTGTGATGGTGGTTCATTAATATATTGTGGAACCAAAAATAAATTGCTGAGGTCAAGGACCAGAAATGGGAAAGCCAATATTCAATGGAAACGGCCAAAAACAAGTTGACAGAGGCGGATGATAGCGGAGATGTATTGAAGGACGATAGTGTGGTGAACAGTATTGACAGCAGCAGACTGATTGAGATGGTTGAGGAGTGACTGTCATTTTGACACAGTTATATAAAAAGTCATTTGTGATTTTTAATTGGACTGGTTCAAAATTGCAATAAGGCAAAAATCCTCTTGGAATGTTTCAGATGGGGAGGAAGAGAGAGAAGAATGGAGAGGGGTATGGGAAGGGGAGAAGGAGAAGAAGAGGGAGAGAGAAGGAATGAAAAACCCTGCAAGCTAGAGATAAAAAGTACAAACTGGCATGACTAATGATCTACAACTGTTGAATCAGTATCAGCTCTTATAATGTTCAATCTGAAGATGAGATGTTGTACTGGAGTTTACACTGAGCTTCACTGAAACAGCATATCACTCAGAATGCAAGTGGGATGAGAATGAAAACAACAAGCAACTGGAAGCTCTGGATCACTCTTACAGACTGAAAATGGAGGAATTTTATCTGATGTAGAGGAAATTACATCATGAAAAGCAAATACTGTACCCTAAACTGGAAACAGAAACCGGTAAGGTGGGAAGTCTAGAAAGTAGGGGGCATTTACAGAAGAAGTAGGCACATTTTTGAAGTATCAGGGAATTGAGGGCTAGGGAGAACTGGCATGGAAGCAGACATGATGTTTGGGGTGTATCAGCCATGATTATAATAAATGGTGGACCAGGCTTGAGGGGTTGGGTGGCCTACAAACACACACACGCACACACACACACACACACACACACACACATACACACACACCCACACACACGCATGCACACACACACCCACACACACACACACCCACACCCACAGACACACATGCACACAGCCACACACACACGCACCCACACACACATGCACACACACACGCACGCCCACCCACACACACACGCATGCACACACACACACCCACAGACACACATGCACACAGCCACACACGCACCCACACACACACACACCCACACCCACACACGCACGCACCCACACACACACACCCACACACACACACGTGCACACCCCCCCACACGCATACGCACACACGCACACACCCACACCCACACCCCCCACACACACACACACCCACATTTGAGGAATGTGGGCTTTGCAGGTTGAACCAGTATTTAATTGCCATCCTTACTAGTCCTTGAGAAATTGGTGTTGTGCTGCCTTCTGAAAATGCTGCTGCCCTTGAGGTATGGGTATACCCACAATACCGTTTACGAAACAAGTTCCAGGATGTTGACCCAACAACTTGCTTCAGTTCTTACTTTTCCCAATACTGATGAAAGGTCACCAACCCTGTTCTCTCTCCACAGATGTGGCCTGACCTGCTGAGTAGTGTCCATTAAACTGGAGAGAGCAATCTAAAGAACTAGTACTTGGTATGCTCCTTAAAGCAAATCACTGAATGGTTCTCAGTTTTTCATTATATTTACTTTGTCAGCACAGTTGGACCTCCGCAATAAAGTGGCAAGTACACTCAGTGGCCACCTTGTTTTGGTACATCTGTACACCTGCTCTAATCACCCAATCATGTGACAACAATTCAATACAGACATAGTCAAGCGATTCAGTTGTTGTTGAGACCAAATATCAAAATGGGGAAGAAATGTAATTGAAGTGACTTTGACCATAAAACAATTGTTGATGCCAGACAGGATGGCTGGAGTATCTCAGATCTTCTGGGATTTTCATGCACGACTGTCTCTAGAGTTCACTAAAAACTGTGCATAAAACAAAAACAAAATCCACTTAGTGGCAGTTTTTTGGGCAAAAATGACTTGCTTATCAGAGGAGAGTGGCCAGACTAGATCAAGGTGACATGAAGGCGACAGTGGTGTGCAGAGGAGCAGTGCTCAACAGTGCTGAATGCACAACAGTGAAGTGGATGGGCTGCTGCAGCAGGAGACCAGACAATATCTAACAGAGGAATCTGCAGATGCTAGAAATCCAAGTGACACACACACACAAAATGCTGGAGGAAATCAACAGGCCAGGCAGCATCTTTCGGGCCAAGACCCTTCGTCAGGACTGGGAAAAAAGATGAGAAGTCAGAGTAACAAGATGGGGGGAGGGATGGAAGAAGTACCAGGTGGTAGGTGATAGGTGAATCCAGGATAGGGGGAAACATAAAGTAAGGAACTGGGAAGTTGATTGGTAAAAGAGATAGAGTTGGAGAAGGGGAATCTAATAGCAGAAGGTGGAAGATCATAGAAGAAAAGAAAGGGGGAGGAACACCAGAGGGAGATGAGGGACAGATAAAGAGACAAGGTGAGAGAGGGAAACGGGAATGGGGATTGGTGAAGGTGGGGGGAGGGATGTCAATTACCAGAAGTTCAAGAAATCGATGTTCATGCCATCAGGTTGGAGGCTACCCAGACGGAATACAAGGTGTTGCTCCTCCAACCTCATCATGGCAGTAGAAGAGGCCATGGACTGACCTGCCAGAATGGGAATGTGAAGTGGAATTTAAACGGGTTAATGTTAGTCCAGGTAGACAAATTAAAGACTTACACTGTCTACCTGGACTAACATTAACATTATTCTTGTTTTCCTTTTGTACAAACTTTGTATTTAACAAGTAGAATGATTGGTTTCGGTGCATGTGACAATAAAGCAATTACCAGTTGATTATTAAAGAGATTAGTAGAGTGGTGCTAGGGAATCAGACTTCAGTTATGTAGGCACTCTGAAAATCTTTTTTTTTGTTGCAGAAAGTAGGTTAGATTTAGGATAATAAGAGGTTCTGATAAAAGATGAAATGTTCTTCCAGAGGAGGGGTGATTACTATATACTTAAAGTAGCTGTGAAAAGTACTAGGAAAAGATGAAGGAAATATTTGTATGGAATGCCATGTCTGGAAATTGTAGGGCCTGATTGAATGGTAACTTTTGGCAGCTTATTTGGACAGAGAAGCAAAATTAATGCTTCAGGTCTAGAAATAAAACATTAACTTTACTCCTTCTGCAGATGCTGCCTGGCCTGCTGAATATTTACAGCACTTACTGTTTTTGTTTCAGCTGAATTTCTGTTTGTACTTCCATCTATAAAACAATGCCAAATGAATCCCATAGGTCAAACACGAGGAAATCTGCAGATGTTGGAAATTCAAGCAACACACATCAACACACACTAACTGAAAGAAGAGTTAGTCCTGACGAAGGGTCTCGCCCGAAACATCGACTGTACCTCTTCCTAGAGATGCTGCCTGGCCTGCTGCGTTCACCAGCAACTTTGATGTGTGCTGCTCCCAGAGGTCAGAATTGATCTGAAGTGAGATTTGCAATGTCACTGATTGAAAAGCAGAAGGTTTGGCTTACTAACAAAATATACAGGCTTTACCTCAGAAATAAACTATCTGAAAAGTCCAGACTTAATCTACATATCCTGTCTTCAATAATATCTGCAACATTCTCCAACCTCAGGTTCATGTATAGCAAAGACTTCGAAGGATATTGGCCAAGTGTGAACAAGCTTAGGTGGGCATCTTGATCAACATAGATGAGTTAGTCCGAAAGGCCTGTTTCCAAAAAAGAATTCAGGATGTATATCGGATACATTTCTCTGACATTAAATGTACCTATTGAAATGCTGTGTGACACTGACTCAAATTAAGCCTCACACTTTTGCTTGGGCTACTTTTCCAATGGAAGACAATGGCTGGTTGCCAACAGCTTTCTCACTTTAGGACCATTACAGGTGGCAACTGTTGATCTCTATTACATCCTACAGTTGACTGTTCACTAATGCATTTGGACAGTCAACCTAACTCAATAACCTAGGAAAGGCAACTTTATCAAATTGGCACGATGCAGGGCAGGTTTTCATAAATTTGCAGGCATTCCGAGTACGTGTATCCTCACAGAAACCTACTTGGCCACCTTCTGCCAGTGTGCCTCTGTATAGCTGAGCAAGGCCTTCAGGATCCTTCCCTCCCACAACTGCTAAAGAGCACACTTCCTCTGATAAAAGTTGCACGTCTGCTGCGTTCACCAGCAACTTTTATCAGAGAAAGTGTGCTCTTTAGCAGTTGTGGGAGGGAAGGATCCTGAAGGCCTTGCTCAGGGCCTGAAACGTCGACTGCACCTCTTCCTAGAGATGCTGCCTGGCCTGCTGCGTTCACCGGCAACTTTTATGTGTGTTGCTTGAATTTCCAGCATCTGCAGAATTCCTGTTGTTTACACTTCCTCTGAGATGTTTTCCACTGACTTATCCAGGTTCTTCTAAAACTCTGGCAGGAAACTTGTGCATCATTCAGCATTACGTAGGAAAGCGTCCTCCGATCTGGAAGAGTATTGTATACATCGTATTATTTTTCTTTAAGAGATGCCACAGAGATGACACCCGATGGAATCAGAATCAGGTTTAATATCACTAGCATCTGTCTTGAAATATGTTGTTTTGTGGAAGCAGTACATCGAAATACATAATAAAAAAACTATAAATTACAATATATATTAAAACAACTAGATAAGTAGAGCAAAACGAAGAGGAAAAAATGTGTGAGGTGGTGCTCACAGGTTCATTGTCCATTCAGAAATCTGATGCCAGAGCAGAAGAAGCTGTTCCTGATACATTGAGTGTGTGTCTTCAGGCTCTTGTACTCCATCCTTGATGGTAGCAATAAGAAGATGGCATGTCCTGGGTGATGAGGGTTGTTAATGATGGATGCCACCTTTTTGAGACATTGCCCTTTGAAGGTGTCCTGAATGCTGGGGAGGCTAGTCCCCATGATGGAGCTGGCCGAGTTTACAACCTTCTGCAGCTTTTTCTGATCCCGTGCCGTGGACCCTCCATACCAGATGGCAATGCAAACAGTTAGAATGGTCTCCAAGGTGCATCTACAGAAATGTGCAAGTGTCTTTGGTGACATACCAAGTCTCCACTATCTCCTAATGAAATATAGCCACTGACATACCTTCTTTGTAAATTATTCAATATGATAGCCCCAGTACAGATTTTTAAGATGTTGACACCCAGGAACTTGTAACTGCTCGCCCTTTCCACTGCTGATCCCTTAATGAGAACTAGTGTTTGTTCCCTCAACTCCCCCTTCCTGACTGCACAACCAAATTCCTTGGTCTTATTGACATTTAGTGCAATGTTGTTGTGACACCACTCAACCAGCTGATTTATCTCTCTCCCCATGCCTCCTTATCACCATCTGAAATTCTGCTAATAATAGTTGCTTGTTCGCAAACTTACAGATGCCGTCTGAACTGTGCCTAGCCACACAGTCATGGGTGTAGAGAGAGTAGAGCAGTGGGCTAAGCACACATCCCTGAGATGCACCAGTGTTGATTATCAGTGAGAAGAAGGTATTATTTCTGATCTGCACTCACGGTGGTCGCCCAATGAGCAAGTCAAGGATCCAGTTGTAGAGGGAGGTACAGACAAGGATTTTAGAGCTTGTTGATTATAAATGAGGGAAGGATTGTGTTGAACACTGAGCTGTAATCAATAAGGTAAGCTACTATTGTCCAGGTGATCTAAGGCATGTGAAGGTCCAATGAGATCACATCTATCGTAGACCTACTGCAGGGATAGGTAAATTGCAGCGGGTCCAGGTCCTTGCTTAGGCAGGAATTGATTCTAGCCATGACCAACCGCTTAAAGAATTTCATTACATTAGATATGAGTGCCACTGGATGATAGTCTTTGAGGAAGCTCACCCAGTTCTTCTTGGGCACTGGTATGACTTTCACCCTTTTGAAACAGGCTGGAACCTCCAATTGCCGCAGTGAGCAAGTGTGAGCAACTCCCGCTAGTTGGTTGGCACACGTGTGTCCCTCTTCAAAGAGGTTCTGACATCGGTCTCCAAGACAGAAGATGAGGTGCTGACAACTGTGAGAACTTCACATCAACTAAGAACATCTTAATGTCACTTTGGGCACAGCATTGCACAAGAAAATTCAACAATAATATTGGAGCCATACCCTTTGGCCCACTGAATCTATACTAACCATCAAGCACCACTTCAGACTAATTCTACTAGCCACTGTCATTAAAGTTCTCAATCTCTATTAAATATTCACAAACAGCTGAAGGGTGGCCAACAAAGCCATTAAAATTGAGTAACTCATTTTCTAGCTCCACACCTTCTAGCTAAAGTGGTAATGTTTTTGACACAGCAACGATCTCACCACTATTCCAGCCAATATTTATTTCTCATTCAGATTCATTGCAACAGGTTGTGTGGCCAAGTTGACTGCCTTGTTTTGCATACTTCTGCCATCACTAGGCCACATATATAATATTACAAATAACAACGCAGCGTGATGTTAGTGGAGCTGAATGTTTCCACTGTTAGGGTATCACATCAGAACTCTTCAGTCCTCTTCTTTTCCTTTGAGAATAGTGGTGAAACTGAGAAATTCTTTTAAATCAATGACACTTGGGGAGAAGATATGTTTGGAGTTAAGTGATAGTCTGAATAGCTGAACATGCTTGAGGGATTAAGTAATTTAGTCCAGCTCCTAATTCATATATTCCTAACCTCTTTTGTCACAAAACAATTCAGGGCATCCTGAGGTTATTTTTTCTTCATATTGACCCACTATCTACAAAATACTGCCAATATTTTATAACCTTATGTCCTCTTTTAAAATCTCGTTCAACATCCCCACTTCAATTGTGCCTCCAGTTTACTCCCTTTTCTTTTCAACTTAGTACTTATAGCCCTGCTGTTCCAATACTAAGCTCTTGGACAATTTACAGCACAACGTCCCTGCCAGCCAAAGGGTTAAACTTGCATTTCACTTCACTGTCAGACACATGTGAATAAAATTAGTGTGTCCTCTTTATAACTTCCCAAAATGGCATCTAACTAGAGGACACAATTATCAGCAGATATTTTAGAAAATGTTTGACAATGTTAAATCCTAGGTGATGGACTCAGGGCCACAGTAACAGAACGATGAAATATCAAATTAAGAACACAAGAGGAGCATTTCAAAACTCAGGAATTGTATGAAACTGAAAGGGATTGGAACTAAAAATAGAATTTGAATAGAATTTTATATTTAATATCTGAGGAACAATATTCCACATAATAATGCTATGACAAACATTTATTATTTTAAATTTCAGAGCAGCTTTTCTTTTCTAATATCACTCTTGCAGATTAATTTCACAAGCAGCAGATTCTCAGCATTAATAATTTTATCTCAAAAGGCTCAGGTACAGAGAGACATCTCATAAGATCTCCTCATGATCTGGTGAAATACTTGCAATAAAGAAAATTATTGTTTGAGTTTCATATATGTGAGATTATAAATATTTGGAACCAAATAATGATTTATCCTTGAGAGAAAGCTGCATTGAACTTCAGAAAATATTTGTATTATGGTTGTTATGATCAATTTCCCTCTGCCTATACAACAAAATTAGATCATTTTGCACTGTAGAAAAAAAGCTGGAGATCAGCATCATCACAGGGTGCACTATCTCAGTGACACTGTTCTCCCTAGTCATGAACATGCTCACTAATTCTGCTGAACCAGAGTGCAGAGGGCCCAGAATGAATTCTGCTCAACGGCAACCACCTATCAGGGCATTCATGGATTACCTCACAGTCACCACAGAATCAGTCCCAGGCTGCCGGAGGATTCCGCAAGGGCTCGAAAAGCTGGTGGAGTGGGTCTGGATGCGTTTCAAATCAGCCAAATCAAGATCGATGGTGCTGAGGAAAGGGAAGGTGGAGAACAAGTTCCGGTTCAGCATCGCAGGCACAGCCATCCCAACCATCACAGAAAAGCCAGTTAAGAGCTTAGGTACGGTTTTTGATAGCTCTTTAAGGGACACAACATCCATTCAGGCGACCTGCACCGAGTTGGATGGCTGGCTGAAATCTGTGGACAAGTCTGGCCTACCCGGGAAGTTCAAAGGCTGGATGTATCAGCATGGCATTCTTCCCAGAATCCTGTGGCCCCTCCTTGTCTATGCAGTTCCGATCTCGACAGTCGAAACCTTAGAGAGGAGGGTTAGCAACCACCTCAGATGGCTGGGGCTGCCAAAGAGCCTGAGCAGCATCGCACTCTATGGACACCACAACAAACTGCAACTGCCCTTCAAATCCTTGGAGGAAGAATTCAAGGTAACAAGAGCCAGAGAAGTGCTACAGTACAGGGACTCAAGTGACCCGAAGGTGGCTAGAGCAGGGATCCAAGTAAGTACTGGCAGGAAGTGGAGGGCAGAGGAAGCTGTTCAGGAGGCAGAGGCGAGGCTGCGTCACAAGAGGCTGGTGGAAGTGGTCACACGAGGCCGAGCTGGGCTAGGATCCTTTCCAACTCACCAAATGGACACCATCAGAGGGAAGGAAAGGTGTCGTCTAGTTCAGGAGGAGGAGAGAGCAGCAGTGGAGGAGACGAGAACCTGCAAGGCGGTGGGAATGAAGCAACAGGGAGCTTGGACAAGATGGGAGAATGCAGTTGAGAGGAAAGTGACCTGGGCTGAGCTTTGGAAAGCCAAACCACACCGCATCCAATTTCTCATCCAGGCACTGTACGATGTGCTTCCAAGCCCATCAAACCTGCACACATGGGTCAAGGCAGAGTCATCTGCGTGCCCACTGTGCTCCAAGCGAGGAAGCTTGGAGCACATCCTCAGCGGCTGTGCAAGGGCACTTGGTGGGGGACGATACAGGTGGAGGCATGATCAGGTCCTGAAGACCATCGCTGAAGTCGTCAGCGCAGGAGTTGAGTGGGCGAAGCGGTCCCGACCCTCCAAGCAGACCATTGCCTTTGTCAGAGCTGGGGAGCAGCCAATACCTGCCAAAAGAACATCTGCAGGCATCCTGACCTCTGCAAGGGACTAGCAGCTGTTGGTGGACCTTGAACGGCAGCTGAAGTTCATAGTCATAGTCATACTTTATTGATCCCGAGGGAAATTGGTTTTCGTTACAGTTGCACCATAAATAATTAAATAGTAATAAAACTATAAATAGTTAAATAGTAATATGTAAATTATGCCAGGAAATAAGTCCAGGACCAGCCTATTGGCTCAGGGTGTCTGACCCTCCAAGGATGGAGTTGTAAAGTTTGATGGCCACAGGCAGGACTTCCTGTGACGCTCTGTGTTGCATCTCGATGGAATGAGTCTCCAGAACAAGTCTCTCCAGGGCCTTCATGATGTGGGAGGTCAAGTTCCCCAACCATATCGCAGCCACCACCCTGCGACCAGACATTGTCCTTGTGTCTGAGTCTACCAAGCAATTGGTACTGCTGGAGCTGACAATCCCATGGGAAGATTGCTTGGAAGAGGCCTTTGAAAGGAAGCTCTCCAAGTACGCAGGACTGGTCAGCAACTGTCAGCAGGCTGGATGGAGAGCGAGGTATCTCCCAGTGGAGGTTGGTTGTAGGGGATTCGCAGCCCGTTCCTTAGTTAGAGCCTTCAGCATTTTGGGCATCAAGGGAGAGAGGAAGAGGAGAGCCATCCGCAGTACCACCGATGTGACAGAGAGGGCCTCAAGATTGCTGTGGCTCAAAAGAGGGGAGCCATAGAGTCATAAGTAGCTAGCCATCTGGACACAAACTGGGGTCTGATCAGCCCTGGCTGGGTCACCTGGAGGAGGTTGTATGATGTTGAAAGACCCGAAACACCCGATGATTCCAGGAACATCACTGAAGATGTGTCCAAAGGCATCAGTAGAGGTATGTACACAGCAAACAATGAATTTCTACTGGACAAGATCCTACATAATCACACGGTCTTTTCAGGGATGTTAGTTGATACGGGCCAGGACACCTGCCTCTACACATGCTGGTTTAAAGATGGTGTCATGAGGACAGATAAAGTCTCATTTTAATGCTTCATCAAAAAGAGTCACTTCAAACAGTGCAGCACTTTCTCAGTACTATACTGAAGATTCAGCCTAGATTTTTCATTATCTTCTACTGTGACTGGAACAATATTTTCATCAATTTGAACCAAAGCTGTAAACCAATGCACCATCTTTTCTGAGAATGAGTTCACAGAGTCACAGATGCAGCATGAAAACAGGCCCTTTGGCTTATTGAGTTTGTACATACATCAACATAGTATTAATCTTACACTAATCCCATTTTATTCTCCCTGCATTCTCATGAACTATTCTTAGAATCTTCTATTTGCCTACACACAAAGGGCAATTTACAGCAACTAACTAACCCACCAATGCAGATATTTGGGGGATGTGCAAGGAAACCAGAGAACCCAAAGGAAACTCATGTTGTTAAGTGTGCAAACTTCACACAAACAGCACCTGAGATCAGGATTGAATCCAGCTCTCCGGTGTTGTCAGGCAGCACTTTCAAAATTGTGCTCCCATCAAATTTGTACCAAGAGCAGTATGTGATTATATAGCATTTCGTTTAATCTAAATTACTCTATTCACACACTGACAAGGGGTTTGATCTGCTGCACGTATTATCCTGCTGTATCACCTTATTCCAGTTAGACCCTGTTTAAGACTAACTATATTCTTCGAGGTTGTTAAAATCCATTCACCCTTCATTGGATCTTCAACAGAATTCAACTGGTCCAGACTTTATTCCATTCATCACAATTTCAGCACCCTCTCAGGGTTAAATTTCAGGGTTAGTAATGGGGTCTGCACATCTTGAAAAAATTTCTTATCTCTGGAGAAGGACATAGATCTGATTTAAAGCCAAGGCAAGAATGCTGCCCCTTAGACAGAGCCAAAGCCATTCAACCCTAATACTTCCTCTATCAATAATATCACAGCTGATGTATATATTAAATCAATATTCCAAATAAGCATTTATCATTTGTGGTCATTAAAGTTTAATTCAATTTCTAAGGGACAGAGTTCCAAAATTTCACTACCATTTGTATAAAAAGATCTGCTTCATGACTTAACTCTTAAATGACTTTGCTTTAACTTTCTGATAACAATGAAGACGAAACCACCTGTTTTAGATCACTGTGAAACTAGCAGCAAAAGGACTTACCAGGCACGCATGAGGAAATCCCACCAACTATAATTCACAATGCTTTTGTGTCTGTTCTAATACTGATATGAACACAGATATCTAAAAGGCAGCATGAAATTAAGACTAAATTCCTTCTCTGTGTGAAGATAAATTAACTGAAAATGGTAGCAGGTTAAAAAGAAACACAATGAGTGTTTTCACAGACTGGAAGGTGATTTTAATGGAATAGAACAGCTGACTGAAAGCTGACAGCAGATTTTGAATAGCTTGATAATATTTCGGTCTCATTAGTTAGTACAGAATAAGTCCTAAACAAAAGATCTGAAAGCAATTCCAGATATGGTTTCAAGTCATGAAGCTGAGCAGGTGGTTGGATATCAGTGGAAGATGGTATTTATGGCATTGAATTAGTCAGTTAGAATTAGCATTGTTATAGACAAGGTCAAAGATAAAATAGGAACAATGATTATAAACTGGGTAAGGCCAATGATGTGAAGTAATTTATCTAAAGAGGATGGGAAAAACCTATCTGCAATTAACTCTAAGGACAGTGTAACTCTTCATTTGGAAAGACAGAATAATCAGGAGACATGGAGGTATTTAAGTAAATGTGTTCCTACAAAGGAAAAGTGTGGGATTTTCCAGTGACAAAATGTATGAAGATTATTATAAAGTTTAAAGGCTCATGGAAAATCTTAATACAGCAGAAAGCCTGAAGAGTATAGAGATTACAGGAATTCAATTCAGAGGCAAATTAAGAAAACAAGGTGTGAAAAAGTACTGGCAAGCAGAGCCCTGAAGATACAGAAATGTTTCCTAAAAAAGGGAAGTAGTTAACTTCAGGAAGAATAGGGTTAATCGGGGACTGAAATGATAATCTGTGTGCGCATTTGAGGACTGTGTATGGTTCCTAAGGATTACTTTATTTCACAAAAGATGATGTTATGGTTCACAAACATGACAAAATCTGCAGATGCTAGAAATCCAAAGCATCTATAGAAAAGAGTTAACAGTCAAGTTTAGTTTAATATTTAACTATATACATGTATATAATGTATATAACCATATAATGTACATAGAAACAAAGCAATGTTTCTTTGAACCAGGGTGTAAAACATAGTAGTACACATAATATACATAGCAGATGATAACTTATGAAGGTGAGCATAAAATCTACAGATGAATCTCACATAAATAACAAACTAAAGTGTATTAATATTGAATATTGTAAGGTATGGAACAGATTAACCCGTGACACTTAACAAGTCGACATTTTGGGCCAAGACCCTTCATCAAGACTGGAAAGAAAAAGAAGTCAGAGTAAGAAGGTATAAGAAGGGTAAGGGAAGGACCCGCTGCCTCTCTCCTGGTTTCACCTACCAACTTGCACTTCTTCCTCCCCTCTTCCCACCTTCTTATTCTGACTTCTCCTCTTCCCTTCCAGTCCTGTTACAGAGACAGTTTACTCTTTTCCATTAATGCTGCCTGGTATTTTGCATTTTGCGTGTGTTGCTGTGCTGATTTAGTTACAGGGGATGAGTGTAAAATATCAGATGGTACAAGCATAGTAGAAGAAGCAATATTAAGATTTTATCATCTTACAAAGTGGATAAATCACTAATTCTGAATAAAATATATCTCAGACCGCTGAAGGGAGAAAATTACACAGAACACAAGGAAATATAAACAGAAGCTCAAAGTTCTAAGTAAATTTATATCGAAATACATATGCAAGACCAAAAGACCATACCATATAGGAGCAGAATTAGGCCATTAGGCCCAATGAGTCTACTCCACCATTTCATCATGGCTGATCCAATTTTCCTCCCAGCTCCAACCTCCTGCCTTCTCTTTGCATCCCTTCATGCCCTGACCAATCAAGAATCTACCAATTTCATCTTAAACATACATAAAGACTTGGCCTCCACAGCTGCCTATGGAAACATATTCCACAGACACACCACTCTCTGGCTAAAAAAATTCCTCATGTCTGTTCTAGAAGTAAGCCCCTCTATTCTGAGACTGTGTCCTCTGGTCTTAGACTCTCCCACCATAGGAAATATCCTCTCCATATCCACTCTATCGAGGCCTTTCACCATTCAATAGGTTTCAATGAGTCACTCCTCATTCTTCTGAATTCTAGTGAATACAGGCCCAGAGCCATCAAACGTTCTTCATATGACAAGCCATTCAATCCTGCAATCATTTTTGTGAATCTCCTTTGAACTCTCTCCAGTTTCAGCACATCCTTTCTAAGATAAGGGGCTCAAAACTGCCCACAATAATCCAAGTGAGGCCTCACTAGTGCTTTATAAAGTCTCAACAGTACATCACCATATACAACCCTGAGATTAATTTTCTTGCAAGCAATCACAGTAAGTGCAAGAAACATAATAGAATCTGTGAAAGACTACATCCAACAGGATGGAAAAACAACTAATATGTAAAAAAAAACAAACTGCAAATATAAAAAGAAAGAGGAAAAAAGAAAGAAAGAATAATACATAAAAAAACAATAAATGTCAAGAACATGAGATGAAGAGTCCTTGAAAGTGAGTCCACAGGTTGTGAGAACAATTCAGTTATGGAGTCAGTGAAGTTACCCCCTCTGGTTCAGGAGTATGATAATTGTGGGTTATAACTGTTCCTAAACCTGGTGGCAGACATCCCACCTCTCCTGGAAGTTCCGGGAGTCTCCGGCAAATTAATAGTGGCTCCCTGACGCCCGCAAATTATATACAATGTCCCGGGAATTGATTTGTTTGAGAGCGAGCGTGAGAGAACGCGCGAGAGAGAGCGAGAGAGCGAGCGCGAGAGTGAGAGTGAGAAAGCAAGCACGAGAGAGAGAGAGAAAGAGCGAGAGCGAGAAAGCAAGCGCGAATGACAGCGACCACGAGAGAGAGCGAGAAAGCAAGCGCGAGAGAGAGTGAGAGGGAGAAAGCAAGGGGGAGGGCGAGAGAGAGCGAGAAAGCAGGCGCAAGTGAGAGTGACCACGAGCAAGAGAGCGCGCGCGTGCGATAGAGAGAGAGTGAGAGAGTTCCAAAAAAAATTCAGAGTGGCAGAGTGTTCCAAAAAATATATAAAACGTACGTCACCCCAGACTACACTAAAGTGTATCCCTGCCTAACAGGGGTCAAAAATAATGACAGTGTTGCTCACTGCGCTGTTTACAACAGTGACTTTTCTATTGCCCATGGTGGGTTAAGTCTGTACAAGATATGTTGAGGTGAGTTTAACAGGTGTCATTCGTTCATTAGCATAGCTATCGTTATTTAAATTAGCTGGCTAGCTGCTAAGGAGCTACTATATTGCAGACATCCCACCTCTCCCGGAAGTCTCCCGCAAATTGATGATGCTACCTCCCTGAAATGAGTTTTTGCAGGGTGGGATGTCTGTGGTGTTGTGGGTCCTGAGGCTCTTATATCTTCTTCCTGATTACAGAAACAAGAAGAGAGCATGGCCTGGACAGTGAGAGGTCCTTGACGGATGCTACTTTTTTGTGACAGTGCTCTGTATGGATGAGCTCAATGTTGAGGACAGCTTTTCCCATGATGGACTGACTGGGCCTTATCCACTACGTTTTGTAGGTTTTTCTGTACAAGAACATTGGTGTTTCCATACCAGATTGTGATGGAACCAGTTAATATATTCTCCGCTACACATGTATATAAGTCTGTCAAAGATTTAGATGTCATGATTTCTAAGAAAGAAGAGGCGCTGGCGTGCTTTCTTTACAAATGCACATGTGCTGGACTCAGGACAGATCCTCTGAAATGATAACATTGAAGAATTCAAAATTGCTGATTCTTTCTTCTTTTGATTCCCCCGATGAGGACTGGTTTATGGACATCCAGTTTCCTCCTCCTGAAGTCAATAATTATCTCCTTGGTCTTGCTGACACCAAGTGAGTAATTGTTGTTGTGGCACCACTCAGCCAGATTTTCAACCTCCCTTCAAATGAGGTAAGCCATCTGCTCCTCATGCCAGCTCTTCTATTCAATATGATCATGGCTGACCTATCACGGGCCTTGACTACTTCTGTGTGTCAGTTCTCCATGGCCCTCAATTGCCCCATCTTTGAAAAAATTGTCTACCTACACTTAAAACAATTCTAATTAGTTTAGTTCTACAAACTCTCTGAGGTAGAGAATTCCAGAAATTAAATAGCATCTATGAGAAGGAAGTTATACACATCTCACATTTAGGCAATTGCCAACTGACCAATGGCTCCTTGTTCAAGAATTTCCCCTGGTAAAAACAACCTGACATCTACCCTGTCATACCCGCATAGAATGTTTCAATAAGGTCACAACTAATTTTTCTAAACTCCAACGATAGCAGGCCCAACATTTTCAGCCTCTCCTGGTTAAACAGTGTTCTTATCTCAGGAATTACAGATGCAATGGCTACAGTTTGTAATGCAACTGTTAAAGGAAAGTTGTGTCTGACTAATTGGCTCAGTGGCAATGAACAATGGATAATGGGTGATGGTATAAATGGAAGGATGTTATCAACATATTTCTGCAACTCCTTGCTTTTTGTAATAAGTATTATTGATATATTAATGACTTAAATGTTATGGCACATTGGCAGAAAATACAAATGCTGGCCAACTGATTAGCCACACACAACAAATCTTCAAACTATAGGAAGAAATACAGTAAATGATCTAGTCATTATTCAGAGGGTGGTCAGAATCTGGAACACATTGCCAAAAGGGAGATAGAAGCAGAAGGCTTCACCACATTTAAACAGCACCTTGATATGTCCTTGAAGAGAAGTCACCTGCAGGGCTCTTGATGGAAGGTGGTTTTAGACTAGGTAGATGTCTCAACGACCAGACACAATGGACTGAATGGTTAACTTCAGTGTTGTAAATTTTCCAGATTACAAAATGTTTTTGAATGCCCTGATTTTTTTTTAATTTTAAAAAACCTTTCCAAGATTTTTGTAACTGTTCCTAATGGCTTATGAAATCAGATTGCTTTCAGAGCTTCTAAAAATGTTTTAAAAAGTTTTCAGAAAATTAAATATTACTGATCCTACTAAGTTGCTCAGGCTAAATTCAGCGGCATTTCTTAACTTCCTGCAAGTTTAATCTTCTGATTTTGTGGGGGGAGCTATTCTTAATCACATGATGTCACTTCAGTGCCAGCACAGAAGAAATCTAGAGATACATCATGTGCTTAGTTACTGGGAGTGTTGCTAAAGATACGTAGGGCTTTCAGACTTGAGGTTATTAGTGCATTGTTACTCATCACTGCTTGTTGAACCATAATCATCATCTCTCATTCTTGGGACATGCACTTCATACCCCTCCTGCCTTTTTCTCATCGATAACCACAGGACAAACTCCTACAACAATGGAACTGATGGCTTTATGGCAAAGTTTTCAAATGACATGAAGATAAGTGGAGGGGTAGTTAGGGCTGAGGAAGCAATGCGATTGCAGCAGGACTTAGATAAATTGGAAGATTGTGCAAAAATATGTCAGATGGAATACAGCATTGGGAAATATATGATAATGCATTTTTGTAAAAGAAATAATAGTGTGGACTATTAACTAAATGGGAGAAGGTTCAAACATCAGAGGTTCAGAAAGACTTGGGAGTCCTTGTGCAAAACTCCCAGAAGGTTAATTTACAAGTTGAGTCTGTGGTACAGAAGGCAAATGCAATGTTGGCATTTATTTCAAGGGGATTATAATACAAAAGAAAGGAGATAATGCTGAGGCTTTATTAGATGATAGTCAGGCCACACTTGGAGTATCGTCAATAGTTGTGGGCCCCATATCTCAGAAAGCATGTGTTGTCATTGGAGAAAGTCCAGAGGAGGTTCACATGGATAATTCTAGGAATGAAGGGGTTAACATGAGGAGCATTTAGCAGCTTTGGGCCTGTACTCACTGAATTTAGAAGAATGTGTGGGGATCTCACTGAAATTTACCAAATGTTGAAAGGACTAGATCGGATTGATGTGGAGAGGATGTTTCCTATGGTGGGGGTATCCAGAACTAGAGGGCACAGTCTCAAAATTGAGGGCCAACCTTTTAGAACGGAGGTAAGGAGGAATTTTTTAGCCAGAGTGGTGAACCTGTGGAATGCTCTACCACAGATGGCGGTGGAGGCCAGTCCATGGGTATATGTAAGGCAGAAGTTATAGTTTCCTAATCAGTCAAGGCATCAAAGGATATGGTGAGAAGGCAGGTGTATGGGGTTGATTGGAACCTGGGATCAGCCATGATGGAATGGCGGAGCAGACTCGATGGGCTGAATAGACTAATTCTGCTCCTATGCCTCATGATCTTATGGTCTCTTTAAAATCTCTTCAGATTAAATAATACTTTGCTGAAACTTCCTTTTCAGTCAATCTTCTGCTACACAAAGGTTTGAAACCCCAGAAATATCATTCAACTATCTATAAACAACAACAAGAACTTTAGAGTGCACAGCTCAAGGACTGAAGTGATGGGTGCTCACAATCAGATAAAGTATTAAACTTGTGTAAACCTGATAACCAAAACAGATTACATTGAAAATGCTCAGTAGATCAGGCAGCATCTGTGGAGAGAGAAGCAGAGTAAACAATTCAGGTCAATGAACATATGTCAGCATCCTGACGTATCATCAAACTAAAACATTCATTCTGTATCTCTCTTCATAGTTGTTGCCTGACTCGCTGACTAATTCCAACTATTTTTTCATACTCAAGTTCCCTCTCCTTTTGTTTCTCATGTCCTTTACATAAGATCTCAAAGGACTTCAAAGCCAGTAAGTCCTACATCCTAACGTCTAACTCCCTAATTGGCCCACTAGTTTCCTCACTGATCACTGTTGATATCACCCACCAAATGTCCATCTCTCCTAATGTCCCTTTCTATTCTTTATATAGTGCCAATCCTCAGTCTGTCACCACTTTGCTACTCCTCCAAGGTATGAGAGCGGTCTCACACCTCTGACTCCGGTACCTTCAACCTTCGCATCCAGTGCCACTGACTGACTCTATATATTTCTTTGCGCTCTCTGCAGCTGGTTAAAGGTCATCTGCCTTAAAAGTGGATCACTGTGCACAACAGTTTCTTGGTCAGGACCTCTATCAATACAGCACTGCAATGTTCCTGGTAGAGTTTGGGAGTTGAACCTTTCCACTCAGATAGAATGTTATTATTTCTAATTCTAATCTTTCTACATTTTGTAACTTCAAAATATTAAAGTAATTCAAAGGGAGACACAGGAGTCCAAAACGTGGGTCTACCTTCAGGCTTACTTTAAGTGAGGTGCACACATATCATGAGGTCGTGTGATGATGTATGCAAATCATGTACTTACACATATAACCTGTAGTGATTTATTTAAACAAACAAAAAATGCTTAATCAACCAATATATATTCAAAATTACTCAAATATTGCTGGAATATTAAATACACAATAATTTTAACTTGAAAATATCTCTCTGCTTCTTTTTTTCATCTGAGTCTATACCCTAGCGCTTCAGCTTCCTACCCAGCAGCACAATGGGAACTTGTATGATTGTAGCTATTTGAGGATGTTCTTAGTTATTTAGGAATGGGAAGTAAATCCTGGCTTTGCCAGCAACTCTCACATTCCACTAATAAATAATAAAAATCACTGAGCTATATTAGGAAAGCCATTGTTTAAATGGAATGTTAAACTCAGATGTCTGCCCTCTAAAGCAGATGTAAAGGATCTCACTGCATTAAGAAAAGGAGATTTGTGAGTAGTGTTCTGTCTAATATGCATCTCTCAAGTAACATCACGAAAAGATGTTTCTGATGTTGTTGAGCATTTTAGGATGTCCTGAAGTTGAAAAAGGCTCCTGCATGTTATTTATCTTTCTTCGACCTTCACAGTTTGTGTCATCTACTCTTTGTGGGAGTATGCAGCACAAATATTTGCCTACAAAACAATGATTAGTAATTCACTGTCTGTGAAGTGCCTTGGAATATCCAGAGAGGTTGCAATAAAAAGATGTATAAATGCAAGTTCCTTATTGCCACTGGGAAGATAAAGATCAATAATTATGTTAAGATTTTTACTGCTATGCTGTAGGTATTCCATTTTAGCAGTTCTGTGAGAGCAATCAGTTCTGCTTTTAGCACATTTGGGTTTGAGTTAAAAATAAGGGGCTCTGTTGTTCAACTGAGTAATGTTGTGTCAGCCAATCAGGATGGTGGAATTGAGAGAAGGTTCTAGAGAACACTGGGCAGAGAGGTTTTTCTGACTGACACTGGTGTGGGTGAAGGTATTTATAGTGGGAGCTGGGAGAAGACAGGAGGGAAGATGGCTGAGGATGCCGTCCCTGTTGCACAAGGTGCTTTGTGCAGATGAATAGCTTCAAGAAGGAAGAACCAATATTTCTGTAACGGAGCATTTGTTCGAGATGGATCTTTAGCGACATTTGGAAGGTGGTGTGTGCTTTCTCGCAGACTATGGATCCAGCACGTGAGTTAAAGGCAACTTCAAGATGAGCTCCAACTTATGTGGACACTTGGACTGAGTTAACTGTAATGGGCTCTCTGAATTTTTTCCCTTTTCTTTTCCTTCCTAACTGTTTGATAAAGCTGACATTTGTAAATATACTTTCTTTATAATTGTATGCAATGTACGATCTGTTATTTCTTGACGACAATTAATTGCAAGGGGCAGTACTTACACATATTCACACAGATCCGGATTTGGGTGGGCGAGACATCCCAACTTCCCAGACGTACGGCGTTTGTGGAAGGTGGTTTTCTCACCTCTGAGCCTAGTGGCTGTTTGTGCTAAGGGGCTGCATCTCTCGATGCCCAGTAAGAAGTGGTTTCACACATAATTGGAAAATTCTACTTCCCACAAACCAATGAAATTATTTCTGACAAGTCAAAGTTCTACATGTGTATTTGCAGATGGAGAACTCTAATTCTCTCAGCAAATGTGGAGGAACAAGTGACAAAAATACTTGGAAAAGTTAAATCAGAGAGAAGAAAGTAGAAAAGTCCAACATCAAAAGCATAAAGCTCTTAAAATATTTTACTTGTGCCCAAGAGTTGTTAGTCAAAGCGCAACATATATTTCCACAAATAGCCATACTTCCTATCTTTAAAAAAACAATTCTCATCAAGCAAACATTTTCAGTAGACTTCCTTTGCTGATTTCACCTGTGAACAAAACATGTTCGCAGAATAGCACATACTTCATACTTTATACTTTATTGTTGCCAAACAATTGATACTAAAACGTACAATCATCACAGCGATATTTGATTCTGCGTTACCCACTCCCTGGATTACAAATCGATAGTAAATATTAAAAATTTAAATTATAAATCATAAATAGAAAATATAAAAATGGAAGTAAGGTAGTGCAAAAAAACCGAGATGCAGGTCCGGATATTTGGAGGATACGGCCCAGATCCGGGTCAGGATCTGTTCAGCAGTCTTATCACAGTTGGAAAGAAGCTGTTCCCAAATCTGGCCGTACGAGTCTTCAAGCTCCTTAGCCTTCTCCCGGAGGGAAGAGGGACGAAAAGTGTGTTGGCTGGGTGGGTCATGTCCTTGATTATCCTGGCAGCACTGCTCCAACAGCGTGCGGTGTAAAGTGAGTCCAAGGATGGAAGATTGGTTTGTGTGATGTGCTGCGCCATGTTCACGATCTTCTGCAGCTTCTTCCTGTCTTGGACAGGTCAACTTCCATACCAGGTTGTGATGCACCCCAGAAGAATGCTTTCTACGGTGCATCTATAAAAATTAGTGAGGGTTTTAGGGGACAGGCCAAATTTCTTTAGTTTTCTCAGGAAGTAAAGGCGCTGGTGGGCCTTCTTGGCAGTGGACTCTGCTTGGTTGGACCAAGTCAGGTCATTTGTGATATTGACCCCAAGGAACTTAAACCTTTTGACCTGTTCCACTTGCGCACCACCAATGAAAATTGGGTCGTGCAGTCCACTACTCCTTCTGAAGTCAACAACCAATTCCTTCGTCTTGCTGATGTTATTGTCTTTGCACCATGCCACCAGGTTCTTAATTTCCTCATCATTACCCGAGATACGGCCTACAATTGTTGTGTCATCAGCAAACTTATATATTGAGTTCGATGGAAACTTGGCTACACAATCATGGGTGTACAGTGAGTACAGCAGGGGCCTGAGTACACAGCCTTGTGGGGCACAAGTGCTCAGAGTGATTGTAGAGGAGAGCTTGTCCCCTATTTTTACAGCCTGGGCCCTGTCTGTGAGGAAGTTGAAGATCCAGCTGCAGATCTGAGTGCTTGAACATTTGCATATTTGTTAATCAGCTGGCCTCTACTAATTTTGCCATCCATAAGGACATAGTGGGAGCAATGGGAGATTAACAGGATCAGTGACCAGAAGTGAGAGAATGGGCAGGCTCAGAGACAATGGAAGAATCACTGAAAATGGTGTCAGGCAGGGATGGCCAACTGAGAAAAGCTTACAAAGAAATTAATGGTTCATAAACGAATATGAAATATACCTTATAAAACAAATGTATCTACAAAATGTCTCTTCGTAAAAAGACAGAATAAATAGTAAATAACAATGAGAACCCATTAAAGAATGCCTCAAATTGATAAATTGGTTTATTATTGTCACATAGACTGAGGTACTGTGTAAAAACATTATTTTGCATAAGATCATTTCATTACTTTAGTGCATTGAGGTAGTACAAAGGAAAACGATAACAAAGCAGAATCACAGTTACAGAAAGAAGACAGTGCAAGCAGACCATAAAGTGAAAGGCCATGATGTAGTTGATTATGAGGTCAAGAGTTCATCTTACCATATTAAGAGACCTTTCAATAATCATATCACAGTAGGAAGGAAGCTGTTTTTGAGTCTGGTGGTGTGTGTTTTCAGGTTTCATATCTTCTGCACAATGGAGGGGGAGGATGAGGGAAAAAGAGATCATGTCTGGGGTGAGTGGGCAGGCTGATTATTGACAAAAAATTGAGTCATCTACTCGAGCCATGCGTCTATTTTTATACTGTGGAATGTGGAAGAGGACCATGGAACCACAAAATGTCAGATGGAGAAATTAATTTTAAAAAGGATTATGGGAAAAATAATGTGTATTAAACTAAAAACATCCACAAGATTGGATACTTTCCGTGAGGTATTAAATGAAGTAGGTGATTCAATTAAATGTGTTTGAGTCTTAGTTTCTCAATACTCTCTAGATTTGGAAATTATGTTGTTAGAAAATGATTAATGTCTTTTTACTGCAGACAGTGACTGAATACAAACAAATATGATTGGAACAAAGAGGGCTCTACATATAGGAATGTAGATTGCGAAGTCATGTCTAACTAATGTACTGAAACTTTCAGCAATTTACTACCATAATATCTATAAATGTTGCATAAATGTATTTCTCAAATATACCCAATAAAATTTTACACAAGATTTGAGGCAACTAAAAAGTAGGACAGAATTGAAGGTCACCTTACAAATAAGTAGGAAATAAAGAGAGCAATAAAACCTCACCAATTCGTAAATCTTTTAAAAGATGTGCTGGTGGCTGGGTTAATCTGCAACTGTAAATTAGCCTCGAGATAGGTTGCCAATTGCAGGATTGAGTGTGGTTTGGGAGGAGGTACTGGTGTTCACAGGCTTGTAATGGACAATGTGGAGGAAGGAATTGATGGGATTCTCTGAGAAGTCGGAGAATTCAATGGGCCGAATTGCCTCATTTACATCATTGTGAAACATTAAAACAAAGTGGAATTCCTCAAAGAATATGTTGGTTAGATAGGGCATCAAAAAATGAAACAGAAATGGGTTAAAATATGTAAGGTCATGATGCTTTTGAAAATTGGAACAGCTACTAGAAATAGCTGGCAATCTACAGCAATAGTTTTGTATTGTTTTTGTAACAATTTTGAAAGCAGATTGTGTTGGGGGAGATCCTAAAAAATTATGTAACCGGGTGACCGTGGAATCTATTCAGTATCATAAAAAGTGTACTTATTAATTCATATGGGTAATGCTAGAATAGTTGTCTGTGCATTTAAGTGGACACAGTGATGTGATTATGCACGTGCGGGATAGTGGGGAGACCATTTTGTTTTCTGCTGAAGACGCTGGTGGCGCGTTGGAATTAGTTCCTCCCAGACACTGGGCATGGTGAGGAAAGGTGAGCATTAATTGACAATATCCATGTAAATTCGTTCTTGTGGGCGAATTGAGAATATTGGTAATTTGACATGTTTTACTTGTGGATGCTTTAGGATTTCCACGAGTGAAGAAACCGAAGCTGGATAGCCTCACCTCACCAGCCAAGTAGGTCAGTCTTCCTGTAATTTAACTACCTGGCAATATCTTGTAAAAGTTGTGCCAAAGTGTACCTTTTGTCTAACTTTATTGTATCATGACTGATTGTGCATGTAATAGCGTAATGTGAATGTTTAGTCACTGTTCGGAAGTTCAGCACGTGTGTACTAAACAGTAGTAGACGTCTTAGATGAGATGTATTTGCTTACATTTTCACTGCTATGTATAAGATACAGGGTTGGGGGGGATTCTAATGTTGTTTGTATTGTGTTCCTTCAGAATTGCCACTACTGTATTAGTACCATATTAGTTCTGGTATTTTTATACTGCATACGCAATTCTGCTCATACACAAGGGTGTGGATCGGAAGTTAAACTGAGATTAAAACTGCAAGAAGTGGTTGTAAATTCGTTCGTTTTGTTTTGCGACCCTCTTCTGGCACTTAAACATCTAAAACAGATAAAGGAATTAAAACTCGAAAAAGTATTTGTTGTCCTGAGAGTGTACTTTTCCCTAGGCTACAAAAATCAAATACAAAGATGAGATGACAAAAGCTGCAAAGAAGCCAAGAGCTAGACATGAAGGGATAACCAAAGCAGACAGTGAGAAGTTAATTATGGAGATCTGAGTCCTAAACAGGAGGTAGTTGTGGGCAGGGAGCTTGGGAAAATGAGTAGCGGTTGATAGTCAACAGAAAATCTGCAGATGCTGGAAATCCAAGCAACACACACAAAATGCTGGAGGAACTCCGCAGGCCAGGCAGCATCTAGCAAAAGAGTACAGTTGCAGGCTGAAATGTCGACTGTACTCTTTTCCTAGATGCTGCCTTGCCTGCAGAGTTCATCCAGCATTTTGTGTGTGTTGAGCAGCTGATAAAAATGTGCATATCAATTTGAAGACATTGTCCATAAATAGTGTTGCTTGAGGAAGTTTCTGTTGGCTGGAACACTGGAAGAACTCAAATGGGGCAACTGGATCTCGACCATACAACAAAAGCACCATGTTTAATGAATTCAGCGAATGGCAGTGCTTTTCACACACTCCACATGCATTACCCTCAAAGAGAAAGCAATCACAATTCTGTCTCCTTTACCATAGCATTGCAGAGGAATAGGAACAGACAAGTTAGGAAAACATTTAATTGGAGAAAGGGAAAATATGAAGCTATCAGGCAGGAACTTGGAAGCATAAACTGTGAACAGATGTCCTCAAGTAAATGTATGGCAGAAATGTGGCAAATATTCAGGAGATATTTGTGTGGTGTTCTGCATAGGTATGTTCCAATGAGACAGGGAAAGGATGGTAGGGTACAGAAACCATGGTGTACAAAGGCTGTTGAAAATCTAGTCACGAAGAAAAGAAAAGCTTACAAAAGATTCAAAAAACTAGGTAATGATAGAGATCTAGAAAACTGTAAGGCTGGCAGGAAGGAGCTTAAGAATGAAATTAGGAGAGCCAGAAGGGGCCATGAGAAGGCCTTGACAAGCAAGATTAAGGAAAACCCCAAGGCATTCTACAAGTATGTGGAGAGCAAGAGGATAAGACGTGAGAAAATAAGACCAATCAAGTGTGACAGTGGAAAAGTGTGTATGGAACCGGAGGAGACAGCGGAGGTACTTAATGAATAATTTGCTTCAGTATTCACTAAGGACCTTGGCGATAGTAGGGATGACTTAGAGCAGACTGAAAAGATTGAGCACATAGACATTAAGAAAGAGGATGTGCTGGAGATTTTGGAAAGCATCAAGTTGGATAAGTCACTGGGACTGGATGAGATGTACCCCAGTCTACTATGGGAGGCGAGGGAAGAGATTGCTGAGTCTCTGGCAATGATCTTTGCATCATCAATGGGGATGGGAGAGGTTCCGGGGCATTGGAAGGTTGAGGATGTTGTTCCCTTATTCAAGAAAGGGAGTCAGAAGTCGAACTTTTGATCCTCGATTTGATTTCGAGAAAAGGTGGGGTTCATTTGCCCACTATTATCAACTGATTGGAGTTAATTTATACGGTTTCCTTCCGATTTTTGTTTAAATGGACGAGCTGGCGGATTGATGTTTTTCTTTTACTGAAGCTTGCATATAGCTCCGGGGTTGTGCTCCAATGGGTTTTTTCTCTTTTTTTTAAGTTAGTAGGGTTTTTTCTCTCAGATAGTAGGGGTTCTTTTTTTTCTTTCTTTTTTTCTTTCAAAAAATATTCTTAACACTTTATTTTTTCTTATAATTATTGATATATTGCTTAGCTTTGTTAATCAGTTAGTTGCTAATTTAATTCCTTATTGTACATATTGACATATTGACTTGATTATCTTAATGTATTTTTGTTGATCTTTAATAATAATTAATAAAAAAGATTTTTAAAATGAAAATGAAAGAAGGGAGTAGAGATAGCTCAGGAAATTATAGACCAGTGAGCCTTACTTCAGTGGTTGGTAAATTGATGGAGAAGATCCTGAGAGGCAGGATTTATGAACATTTGGAGTGGCATAATATGATTAGGAATAGTCAGCATGGCTTTGCCAAAGGCAGATCGTGCCTTACGAGTCTGATTGAATTTTCTGAATATGTGACTAAACAAATTGATGACGGTAGAGCAGTAGATGTAGTGGATTTCAGCCAGGCATTTGATAAGGTACCCCATGCAAGGCTTATTGAGAAAGTAAGGAGGCATGGGTTCCAAGGGGACATTGCTTTGTGGATCCAGAATTGGCTTGCCCACAGAAAGCAAAGAGTGGTCATAGGCAGGTCATATTCTGCATGGAGGTTGGTGACCAGTGGTGTGCCTCAGGGATCTGTTCCGGGACCCCTTCTCTTCGTGATTTTTATAAATGACCTGGATGAGGAAGTGTGAGGTGGTTCATTTTGGTAGGTCAAGTATGATGGCAGAATATAGTATTAATGGTAAGACTCCTGGCAGTGCGGAGGATCAGAGGGATCTTGGGGTCCTTGTCCAGAGGACACTCAAAGCAGCTACGCAGGTTGACTGTGAGGTTCAGAAGGCATACGGTGCATTGGCCTTCATCAACCGTGGGATTGAGCTTAGGCGCTGAGAGGTAATGTTACAGCTATATAGGACCCTGGTCAGACCCCACTTGGAGTACTGTGCTCAGTTCTGGTCACCTCACTACAAGAAGGATGTGGAAACTATAGAAAGGATGCAGAGGAGATTTACAGGATGTTGCCTGGATTGGGGAGCAGGCCTTATGAGAATAGGTTGAGTGAATTTGGCCTTTTCTCCTCGGAGCGGCGGAGGATGAGAGGTGACCTGATAGAGGTGTATAAGATGATGAGAGGCATTGATCATGTGGCTAGTCAGAGGCTTTTACCCAAATGGCTAACACGAGAAGGCACAGTTTTAAGGTGCTTGGAAGTAGGTACAGAGGAGATGTCAGGGGTAAGTTTTTTTATGTAGAGAGTGGTGAGTGCGTGGAATGGGCTGCCAGCGATGGTGATAAAAGTGGATAATAGGGTCTTTTAAGAGACTCCTGGATATGTACATGGAGCTTAAAAAATAGAAGGCTATGGGTAACCCTAGGTAATTCCTAAAGTAAGTACGTGTTTGGCACAGCATTGTGGGCTGAAGGGCCTGTATTATGCTGTAGGTTTTCTATGTTTCTATATTTCATCCCTTAGACTGAATGATTTGAACTTTCTTTGGGTTTCATTTTTAATTGCAAGTGCCTACATTCCCAGATATTTTCTGATCTGTACAAATGAACAAACCAGTGATTATATAGGTTTATTTTTTAAGTGGTCTCCAATTACAAAGTTCTGCTGTATGTCATTTCTCTCAGTCTAATGCAATGCATTTATAAAGAGGTTCTTCAAAATGCAATTTGGAAAACCATTGCTGATTTTATTGCCAAACAAATTTACATCAAACTTTAAATTTTTTAATTGCACTGCGAACTTCCACAATGAAGTGCATTGTGATTCAATTAGATCAATTCACTGGTTTACTCTTTTCACAGCTGAACTGGGAACACTAAAGACAAATGCATCCACCACTGATTGCAGTAGTTTCAAATCACCACAGTTATGTCATTATTTTAACATTACAGGGTAAGGATCATACACTTATCTACGTCTAACACTAATTAAACAGTTCTCCAAATTACCACAGACAACACAATTATTTTATGCTTCATAAATAAGAACAAATTAACAGATCATTCTCCACACAATACCCCATATATGAGGGAGATCTCATGATTTAATTTCTAGCTTCAAGCATTCTGTAACAATGAGTATCACAGACTATTCTTGGAGAATCCCATGTGTAGTAAATCTGGAAGTCTTATGTCATTTACTTTTTGCCATCATGAAGATGCAATTGTAAGGAGAGATAGAAAGAAACTCACAGGGGAGAAAAACTGATAGTGCAGAAGTAATGGGTTAAGGGCTTTGTGCTAAAAAAAAATTCTATTATTCCCACCTCAAATGAGTCAATGAGTCTATGTAATATATTTATAAACAACTTCTGGTGATCATTAAAGTGATTTCAAAACTAAAAATATTGAATAACAGATGACAGGTAGTTCAACCAGCATCACAAGAGATGTCAGAGGAACTCAGCAAGTCAGGCAGCATCTATCCTGGGAAGTGGGCAGCCAGCAGCTGGATTGAAAGATACAGAGGACATAGCCACCATTAAAAGGTGGAGGGAAAGGGCTATACTGGCTATTTACCTTTACCTTTCAGTCTAGATGAAGGGTCTCAATCCAAAATTTTGACTGTCCATTTCCCTCCATAGATGCTGCCTAACCTGCTGAGTTCCTCCATCATCTTGTGTGTTGCTTTGAATTCCAGCATCTGCAGTCTCTTTACCTCGACTTCAATAAGCTTTTTAACCAAATTGCCTTATAAGCAGGTGCATTGATGACAAAGCAAAACTATAGCCACCAAGTTCATCCCTTCTGGAACTAGGCTATAAGTTGCTTTAAATCCAGACAAGCCTGGGCTTCACCTGGAACTACACACACCCATGCTCCTCTGCACACTTCATCCTCTCTGTAGAAAATAAAACTTCTGGCAGCATTTCCACAGAAACAACAAACATATAAACATATTTTTCGTCACAATTTTATCTACCAGAAATGTGATATATGAACTGATTAAAATAATGTCATGCAAATAAAATGAGGCCAAATTCATGAAAATCCACCATGTCCCCACCCAAAATGCAAAAAGCTCAATTACCAAGAATTGCCTTACTCACAGAATAACTACACTAAAATTCCAGTTACCACAGAAGGAAAACACAGAATAAGGGAATGAAAAAGCCTGTGGCAAAGAAATGTTGTAAAGGTTTAGAATTAGAGTCATATAGCAGGGATACAGGCCTTTCAGCCCAACTGGTCCATGCTGACCAAGACTCCCATCTCAGTTAGTCCATTTGCCCACATTTGGTCCATTATTCCTCTCCAGATTTCTTTCGATGTACCAGTTGAAAAGTGGTTGCTGGTTCCAGACTACTTCACAAATCAGCAATGTTTTCTTATTCAACCTTTCAGAATCAGAATCAGGTTCATTATCACGGCATATGCCATGTTTTGTGGCAGCAGTACAGTGCCAGAGCTAAAAAATTACTATAGGGATAAAAAGATAGAGAGATAGAGAGAGTGAAAGAGGAATAGTGAGTTAGTGCCATGGGTTCATGGATTATTCAGAAATCTGATTGCAAAGAAAATAAGCTGTTCCTAAAATGTTGCATCTTAAGGCTCCTGTTCCTCCTCCCTGATGGTTGTACTGAGAAGAGGGCATGTCCTAGATGGTGATGGTGCTTAATGATGGATGTCACCTTCTTAAGGCACTGCCTTTTAAAGATTTCCTTGATTAGCGGACAGCTTTGCTGACTGAGTCTACAGCCCTCTGTCAATCCTGAGTACTGGAGCATACATACAAGCTGTGATACAACCAGTAATAATACTCTCCATAGTAACATCTGTAGAAATTTGCTAGTCTTTGGTTGCAAGCTCAGAGGAAACAATGTCTAATATATAAATTAGTATAATGTATGTATTGTTATATCTCTCTCATCTGTACTATCTGGACAATCTGTACAGAATATCACATAAGTGCACTGGAAAAGAAGGAGATTTTAGCATGATTTACGTAAGTTTTGAACCAGTCTTCAAAAGTGCACAATGCAGACTTTTGTTCCAATTGTGATTCTGGTTGAAAACAATGATTGAATGCTGTCCTAAAAGTTTAGTCAAGTGGCCCTCAAGTCCCTTTGTCAAAACTTGCCATTGGCTGACTACATACCAACCAGCATTGCCCATTGCCTTCCTGTGACCAGCTAAGGTGGATAGTAACAGTCTCCTTCCCAGAGTAATAAAATCTAAAAATAGAGGGCACAGGCAATGTGAGAGAGAAAAAATTCAAGAGACCTGAGGGACAAGTTTTTTCCACACAGAGGGTGATGAATATAAAGAATACACTGCCAGAAGAACTAGTAAAGTTGGTATAATTACATTTAAAAGACATTTGGACATGGACATAGATAGGAAAGGTTTAAAGCAGTGCTTCCCAACCTGGGGTCCATGGACCCCTTGCTTAATGGTATCGGTCCATGGAATAAGAAAGGTTGTGAAGCCCTAGTTTAGAAGGATATGGGCCAAACATAGGCCAAGTGGGACTGGCTGAGGTGGGTACATTGGTGGGCATGGCCAACTTGGGCTGAAGGGCCTGCTTCTGGTCTGACAGCCATCAGAAGTGTTAAAGTTATTGTAAAAGAGGTTTAAGGTGCAGAGATAAGGACAAGGTTGGCGGGGGAACTAGATAAAAGATTTCTGAAAGAGCTTGACTACCTAAAATGATAAAAGGTAAGGGATTAAAAACAAATAACAGTGTAGGTGCTGGAGTCTGATATAAAAACAAAAATGCTAGAACTCATCCAATCAAGCAACAACTGTGGAGAGAGAAACTGGTTCACTTTTCAGGCCAGAGAGCCTTTATCAGAACTGAGAAAGGGGAAAAAGCAAGTTGCTCTAAGTAGCAGAGAAGGTTGTGAATGACAAAGGGTGGAATAAAGGGATTATCTAATATGGAGATATGATGTAGCAGTTGGGAATGACAGTGTAAAGTGAAAGAGGTGAGTAATATAACAAGGAAGCAAAAGATCATTCTTGAGTTAGTCTAAATGCAAGAGGCTGAAACATCTGCAGTTAGGAAAGGAAGATCAACAGGTAATGTGAAATAAAAGCAGAGAGAGCTAAAAATGTTCATTATTCAACATTCAAGATTCAAAATTGTTTAATGTCATTTCCTGTTCTCAAGTGTAAAGGAGAATGAAATAATTGTTACTCCAGATCTGATGCAGCATAAAAATAACCAAAAATGATAAAGAACACAACAATAATAAAAAAAATACAAATACATAAGATTACATATACATAAATTGACTGTATGTCCATAAAATGACACTAGGCAACAGGAGTGTACATAAGATAACTGATGGGAAATAAAGTAGTGGTGGTTGGGGGTGTAGAGTGAGTTAGTGGATGGAGGTGTTGATCAGCCTTATCGCTTGAGGAAAGTAACTGTTTTTGAATCTGGAGATCATTTGAATTTACCGGTGTTAATGTGGAGGAACGTTAGAATGTGCCAGTAGTTTACATTAAACTTCGTTGAACACTGTTTGTGCACCCTTACTAATAGAATAGAGCAGTTCAAGAATGTACTTCATCATCACCTACTCAAGGACAATTAAGGATGGGCATTGGTGAATTAATTCTTCTATTAAATATCCAAAAATAACAACCTCTCTCAATGAACCCATTTAGCACAATCTGGTCAGTGGAGCTTGCTCTCAATTCATTACTGAAGGATTCACACAAATCTCAACATTCATACCTCAACAGACTTTATATTTTAGATACTTAAAAGAAGTCCATGTCATGGAGTTGTATGGTGCAGAAACAGACTCTTCTGCACACCATGTCCATGCTGAACTTTTTTCCATGCTATTCCCATTAACCCACATTAGAACTGTATACTTATATGCCATTCCTTTTCAATTGTCTGTAATTGCCTGTCCAAATGTCAGATTCCACCACTCCCCCAGCAGTGCACTCCAGACATTAACCACTCCCTGTATAATAAAATCTACACCTCAGATCTCCTTTCTCCTTCAACCTAAGCCTTTTTGTTTTTGCTGCCCCTATCATGGTAAAAAAAAGACTATCTACCCTATCTATGCCTCTCATAACCTTTCATCCTTATATCCAATGTCTCCCCTAACTGAGGTCGTCCAATCTAGACAACACCCTGGTGAATCTGCTCTACACTCTCTCCAGTGCCATGCATTTTTCCTATATGTGGCAACCAGAACAGTACATGATGGTCCAACTGAAACCTAACCAGTACCTTGTAAGGTTGCAATATAATATCCCAAAGCTTATTTTCTATACCCATCCTATGAAGGCAAGCATGCTGTATGCCTTCTTTACATCCTATCAATTTGTTTTGCCACTTCTAGGGAAATATGTGTTTGGACCCTGGGTATCTGTTCATCCACATTACTTTGTGTTTTGGCCTGTAGAGGCACAATTTGTATGAACATCATTTCCTGTACCTGAACCGTTTTTATATAATTTCCTGCACTGGTTAATTTTGATTTCGTTTTGAAGTACTTTGTACATGGTGGAAAGACTTCCTCTCTTAAGTTGCCTTTGAAACAGTAATATCTGTGATTCTTAAGTTTTGTTAATATTGGCAAATATTTAGTAAATGTATTTTGAAGGAAGTATCATGTTTATCACTTATTGTTATTAAAATATTGTGCCAGATATTGTTGTAAACTCTTGTTTACACTGCATAATTATGGAGTGTTGTGTGTGTGCATAACATTGGTTAAAAATGGTTGTGAGAATAATCGGCAGTATTAGTATATTCAGGCGTGCTATCATTCTGTATTAAATTTAATACATATTTTACTTAACTTTCTGCAGTTTCACAAGTAAGATCTTACTTAAAACCCCGGAGGCTTCCTTCATGGGTGATTTTTGAGAACATGTTTAACTTACTGTATAGTTTTGTACATACGGTGCATTGGCCTTCATCAATCATGGGTTTGAGATTAAGAGCCAAGAGGTAATGTTGCAGCTATATAGGACCCTGGTCAGACCCCACTTGGAGTACTGTGCTCAATTCTAGTAACCTCACTACAGGAAGGACATGGAAACCATAGAAAGGGTGCAGAGGAGATTTACAAGGATGTTGCCTGTATTGGGGAACATGCCTTATGAGAATATGTTGAGTGAACTCGGCCTTTTCTCCTTGGAGCGACAGAGGATGACAGGTGACCTGATAGAGGTGTACAAGATAATAAGAGGCATTGATCGTGTGGATAGTTAGAAGCTTTTACCCAGGGCTGAAATGGCTAGCATGAGAGGGCATAGTTTTAAGGTGCTTGGAAGCAGGCACAGAGGAGATGTCAGGGGTAATTTTTTTCACACAGAGAGTGGTGAGTGCGTGGAATGGGCTGCCAGCGGCAGTGGTGGAGGTGGAAAAGGTAGGGTCTTTTAAGAGACTCCTGGACAGGTATATGGAGCTGAGAAAAATAGAGGGTTATGGGTAAGTCTAGGTAGTTCTAAGGTAAGGACATGTTCGGCACAGCTTTGTGGGCTGAAGGGCCTGTATTGTGCTGTATGTTTTCTATGTTTCTACGGTTCTATCAGCACTGCAAGGGCGGAAGAGTGAAAAGATACCTGGTCTGCAAGGGCATTGCCCACAGACTGGAGACACGTCTGAATGCATCACATAACAGTATCAGCTTCCGACCAGATCAACGCAAGTTGCTGAGACCTGGTAGTCAAATGCTTGAACGAATCATGAGCTCACGCCAAAGCTGAAGCAGCAAAAATGAAAGCGGCTTATGTGAAAAGCAAAGTTGCGATGCAAACGGAGAAAGCTCACGTAGACATGGAGGAAGCATGAGTAGACAGAGCGAAAGCACGTAGAGACCCACAAAACCCATTTCTACAGTTTCATCACAGCAAAACCCCCAATCAAGAATTTCTATTGAAACATGAACAGACTGAGCTGCCATCTATCCCAGAACACACATCTGGCAAACCAGTCTCCACAATGCTCTCATTCTGAAAACACAGGTGCATTAGATTTGGCTTGGTATTAAATTTGGCTTATCAAGACCTAGTCACAGCAGGACTAAATTGTTTGACAACCAGTCTGCCAGTTATCAGTCACAATGCTGTGAAAGGACTAAGTCTCAAACCTAGCAAAAAGCTAGACCTTCCCTGTAAGTGGCTTGATGGAGATTTGCTGCAACATGCAAGTAGGGTTAGGGCAGTTCATATTAATCATCCAACTGCGAGGTTGCAAATGCTGTGGCAGAGGCTGGACACGCTCTGTGACTCTCCAGAGGCAGTTGAAGAATCTCTCTTCAGCAGACTCGATATTTTTCTAAAGCTCTTACACAAAGAACCATGAAAACTATTGCTGCATGCAGATCTGTTATCAGATCTGCAAGTTCCAAAAAATGAGGGTTACCTACCAGGACTGAGTTTCCTGGATACAGCAAGAAGGATAAACCCTATAGTGGAGAAACTACTAAGCAACATGCAAGAAAACAAAGCATCTTGCCCACTATCCACCATTTTCATTCTTTATAGAATTCGTATGCTGCCACATAGAAATGCAAATGACCTTAGTTTTATATTCTCAACTTCCAGCTACACCTCATTCAAAGAGAGGTCTCCAGCAAAAGCATGGAAAACCAGAACTCCTATCATAGTGAAAATAATCAGTAGTACTAGTATCACACACAAAATGCTGGAGGAACTCAGCAGATTAGGCAGCATCTTTGGAAAAGAGTACACAGTCGGTGTTTTGGGCCAAGACCCTTCTTCAGTACTGGAAGGGAAAGGGGAAGATACAGGGTCATCGCACAGCTGAATATTATGCATCATATTTAACACATATTTTACTTAACTTTCTCCAGTTTCACAAGTAAAGTCTAATTAAAAACCCTGAAGAAAGCTTCCGCCTCGATTGATTTTTGAGAAGGTGTTTAACTCACTAATTAACTTTGTATATCAGCGCTGTGAGGGCAGTAGATTTTGTGTCTTACCATTTAGTATAGATCCCATGCCTTTATTTGTCAGTCATTAACCTCCCAAAATGCATCACCTCACTGTTTCCAGAATTCCATCTGCGAATTCACCATCCATTTTTCCATCTCATCCATAGGCTTAAACAATCTTCCTCATTAAACACAATACGATTATAGTATCATCCGCAAATTCACTAATTGCTAAAAGATCCTAGGACAATTCACCAGTCCAACTCTAATTAACCTATTTCCTATCCACATTACGTATTATACTTCTGAATGTGAAATTGGTAGATGAGGAATAATTATAAAGCATCAATTTAAATCAAACTAACCTTTCCAGTGACATGCAGCTATTTTTCTCTGCTGTCTGGGGGAGAAAAGCTAGAAATTATAGCTGTCACTTCCCAAGTTTGCATTAGTACAACTATAGACCTGACAATTAGTAGAAGGCAGTTCTAAACAGAAAACTGACCATTGCATTCACACTCAATTTCTTCCACAGTCATTTTCCATTTCAATCACAATCACAAAGATAACGTCTACTGGCATTTAATGTCAACATACAGCATGGCATTGGTGAAAGAACTCCAGTACAGTGATTGGATGCCACATGACCAGACCTGATTGATGAGGTGGCTGAGAGGTTAAGAGAATGTGCATTGCATATATGGTTTAAATCCCATTCTCATCATAGACAGGTGAGTTGGTCAATTAGGTGTCCAGCAACGCAGATTCAATCATGAAGTTTAATGTGGAGTTTCCATGTTTTCCCCATGACTGCATGGGTTTCCTCTTGTGGTCTGGGTTCCACCACAGCACCAAGATTGGTAGATTAACTGACCACTCCAAGTTGACCCTAATAGGTAGATAGATGATAGAATCAGAAGAGAATTGCAAAGAATGTGGGGAGAATAGTAGTGTAAATTAGTGCTTTATGCTTAACATAATGGGCGAAAGGACCTGTTTCAATTCTCTACAACTCCATGACCTCCAGGATTACGTCAAACCTGAAATAAAAGAAGAAATGTCTAGGAATACTCAGCAGGTTAGGTAACGGAGCGAGAGATAGAGGGGGAGGGGGGAGAGGAAGTGATGGGGGGTGGAGAGAGGGGTGGAGGGGAGAGGGGGTTGGGAAGAGGGGTTTGTGGAGGGAGTGGGGGGGAGAGAGTGTGGGGAGAGAGAGTGGGGAGGGTGAGGGAGTGTGGAGAGGGAGAGGGGCAAGAGAGAGGGGGGAGAGAGGCTCAATGTTTAGGTCAATGACCTTTATGAGCATGTTTGCTAAGTACATGAGAGAAAAGGCATTTAAATAAATGCAAGTGGTACTTCCCATTTTGAATAACTGGGGAAGAAGTAAATGTAGAACTGAAACAATAATCCGCTAATTATTGTTTATCAACTAAACTAAAGATGAATCCATTTTTGTTTGACTTATTATTTTCAAAGAAAGAGACAGTTAATCTAAAATCAATCTCACTCCATTGGTTTCTCCACATAACTTGGTATCTACAAACATAGAAAGTTACAAGATATAATGGTCTCAGATGTAGCAATATGCTGCAGTCTATAGCATAGTAAAGCATTTGATGATTTAACAATGAAAATAGAATATGCTAGTGTTATGTACCCCTAGGGTTCATGTTTTCTGTGGATTGTCGCTTTAAAACATCGGGAGAATGAGACTGACTTTTGGACACCGTTTGAGCTGTTACAGAGAGAGAGAGGGACGAAGCCTGCCTTGAGATGGTGTTTTACGAACTCTAAAGCGTGTTTACACTTATACAAGGATGCTGCCTGCTTCTGAGTTCTTACAGAGAGAGAGCAACGAGCAGCTCGTGAGTCGTCATGGTAACCGAGGGCGGCGTTATTTGATGGACAGCTGGTGTTCAGCATACTTAGATAAATACAAGGTCAGCTGGTTGTTAGACAGACACCATGGTTTTGGACACTGGATGAGCTTTGTGCGCCCACAGAAAGGTGGGTTTTGGAGGATCGATTGGGAGAATCGATCAGTGGCTCTTGCAGTGTGGAAAAGGTGTGACTGATGGGAAGTTATCAGTGTGACCAACCCTTGCCTGGGTTTATAACTTTACCACAGAAGACGGTCTCCTTTTTGTGGTCACATTCGGTGACTTTAAAGGAAAAGAAGGGAGAGGAAGGTTTGAAACAGAAGAAACCTAGTGACCAAGAGGTCACTGTTTGGACTCTCTCTCTAAGTAGCCCGTGAGACCAAGTTTGAGTTCCATTCAACTATGAAAGTGTGATTGTCACTTAGTTAATCCACAAGAGTGGATTCTCTGGTGAGGGGAGTACCTTTGTGAATACCACTTGTGTGTTACCCTTTGTCTGGGTGTGGTAGTTCACTGAAGAAAGGCACCCATGTGGAAAATCACTGTTGGAGTTATTTCGTAGGTCATGGAACTGGATAAGTGGCTATCACGTTGTGTGTTTGGGGTAACCTTGTGGAATCTACCGGTGTGTCGACCCTTGCCTGGGTGATGGTTCCCTTGAAGAGGGTCCCCTTAGTGATAAGCTACTGTTGGTAATAATCCATAAGTGGATTCTGTTTGAGTATCTTGTGGCCACCACTTTGGGGTATCTCACAGCTGAATTCAGGTGTGGTACCACTTGTGTTGAAAGGATATTCATTGAAGATCACTGTCGGTGATACTTCGTGTGTGGAGTAGAACAATTTCGGAGATAAAACCTACTACTATTATTTTGTACTGCTGTCGTGGAATTGTGGAATATCGATGAAATTGCCTTCTCACAACATTCGCCTTTTGGATTACAAATATTTCTCATCAATTAACCTGAACATTGAACTGAACTATCTTACATTCCATCGGAAGACTGTATCCAATTACCACCTAAGCTTGAAGAAATTTGGGTTTCATATTTACACACTTGTATATGCATAAGTTCTGCTAACCTGTTTGATTTATCTGGTTTTATATTACTGTATTGTGTAGTTACTAATAAAAACAGCATTAATTAAAAGCAATACCAGACTCCAGGTGTTTTTTCATTTCTGCTGGTTCTTTAACCCGTTACGACGTACGTAACACTAGTAGCACTGAGCAGGGCAATGTTTCAATGATTTTTCAATTTGGTTTTAACAAAAAGACATCAATCTGAAATGAAACATTCATTGTCTGTCCACAGATGCCAGCTGACATGCCGAGTAACTCCAACATTCTCTATTTTTATTTCAGATTTTCAATATCCATAGAATTTAGTTTTTTTAAATAATCTGATGAGCTTTTGGGTAAAGAAATTCCTCCCAGCCCCTCTTCTCCCTTTCAATAATATAGTCAAACTCCTGTAGGGTTCTCTGTAATGTTAACTGCTAAGGCTAATGAAATGGCTTCTCTGTAATGTTAAATGATGAGGTAATGTTTCTCTGTAGCTGCGATGTTTGGGTTAAAGTTACAGATAACAGGGAATAACCGATGATGACCTGTTATGCTATCTTGTATGGTGGGGCAAAGAGAGAGATTATGGTCTTTTCGGCAAGGCAAGCGAAGGGAAAGGGTGAGTGCAGGAGCGGCTGGCAGTTTCCAGACGGCGCATACCAAAATTCCACTGTTCAGATGCTGTCGGAGGTTGATTGTGGATTTATCGGGAAGGCGTGAGCTCCAACGAATTATTTTTTTTGTGCACAAGACTAATAAACTTACTGAGTGGTGCCTTTGTGTTATTTATTTCTACTCACCACACCACCTAAAAGAGTTATAGAGTGTAATCATTTATTCGTACATTGTGTACTGTCTGATCTTTTACATTGTGGGTTTGTACCGGGGTCCATTACACAGCATCTACACAACCGTAGACACAGTTTGGCGGGCAGACGGCAGTTTCCCCCTAGACGAATGAGAGTTGATAGAGCTGGGTGTTACATTTGTGGGTGCTCATCCGAGATTGAATTCTGTGGATGCTGTGTGATCACTCTGTTTAAAGTTCAGTTGTGATGGCGACAGCCGCGTTTCAGCGATGGTGTGCAGCTGCGGGGGTGCCAGTGGGCAATGCGTGCGTGTTCTTCTTATTGTGTCCACGGACAGTCTATCCATGGCCCAACCAGAACTGGACACATTTTTGTGCCTTGTTGTTGAATTCGGCAAGATCTGCAACAGTATAGGGTTCCTCCAGCGTTGGGCATTGCAGGAGATAGAACATACATAAAACATAGAATAGTACAGCACAGTACAGGCCCTTCGGCCCACAATGTTATGCCGACCATTAAACCCTGCCTCCCATATAACCCCCCACCTTAAATTCCTCCATATACCTGTTTAGTAGTCTCTTAAATTTCACTAGTGTATCTGCCTCCACCACTGACTCAGGCAATGCATTCCACGCACCAACCACTCTCTGAGTAAAAAACCTTCCTCTAATATCCCCCTTGAACTTCCCACCCCTTACCTTAAAGCCATGTCCTCTTGTATTGAGCAGTGGTGCCCTGGGGAAGAGGCGCTGGCTGTCCACTCTATCTATTCCTCTTAATATCTTGTATACCTCTATCATGTCTCCTTTCATTCTCCTTCTCTCCAGAGAGTAAAGCCCTAGCTCCCTTAATCTTTGATCATAATGCATACTCTCTAAACCAGGCAGCATCCTGGTAAATCTCCTCTGTACCCTTTCCAATGCTTCTACATCCTTCCTATAGTGAGGTGACCAGAACTGGACACAGGACTCCAAGTGTGGCCTAACCAGAGTTTTATAGAGCTGCATCATTCCCTGCGACTCTTAAACTCTATACCTCGACTTATGAAAGCTAACACTCCATAAGCATTCTTAACTACCCTATCTACCTATAAAGCAACTTTCAGGGATCTAAGGATATGTACCCCCAGATCCCTCTGCTCCTCCACACTTCCAAGTATCCTGTCATTTACTTTGTACTCTGCCTTGGAGTTTGTCCTTCCAAAGTGTACCACCTCACACTCCTCCGGGTTGAACTCCATCTGCCACTTCTCAGCCCACTTCTGCAACCTACCAATGTCTCTCTGCAATCTTCGACAATCCTCTACACTATCCACAACACCACCAATCTTTGTGTTGTCTGCAAACTTGCCAACCCACCCTTCTACCCGTACATCCAGGTCATTAATAAAAATCACAAAAAGTAGAAGTCCCAGAACCGATCCTTGTGAGACACCACTAGTCACAACCCTCCAATCCGAATGCACTCCCTCCACCACAACCCTCTGCTTTCTGCAGGCAAGCCAATTCTGAATCCACCTGGCCAAACTTCCCTGGATCCCATGCCTTCTGACTTTCTGAATAAGCCTACCATGTGGAACCTTGTCAAATGCCTTACTAAAATCCATGTAGATCACATCCACTGCACTACCCTCATCTATATGCCTGGTCACCTCCTCAAAGAACTCTATCAGGCTTGTTAGACATGATCTACCCTTCATAAAAAGTGACATTGGTCAGACCATGATTCTCTAAATGCCCACAGATCCTATCGCTAAGAATCTTTTCCAACAACTTTCCCACCGCAGATGTTGCATAGTTTGTGGCTCAGTTTCGCATTCACAAGTTGCTGAGCTGGTTGTATATCCCCATTTGCTTAGTGACAGCTATCTTAAAACAAAAGGCGGTAAAAAAGAACAAATAAGCTGAGCCTTGCATGTTGAGTCTTCAGAATTCACTATTGAATTCTACAACTTCAGGTAACTTGATGCTCTTGAGTCCATTAGTCATCTATCTCTGATATTGGCTCAGATTGTTTTTCTTCCTGTCTTTTGTCTCTGGAATTGAAGGGCATACCCAACCTAATCTGCTAGGCATGTCTCCCTGCTCCCTGCTCAAATATAACACCTTCAGTCCTGTATTTACCACCCTTCTTCTCAATTTTGTCCTCATGTTATAACCATATAACAATTACAGCATGGAAACAGGCCATCTTGGCCCTTCTAGTCCGTGCGGAACTCTTACTCTCACCTAGTCCCACCGACCTGCACTCAGCCCATAACCCTCCATTCCTTTCCTGTCCATATAGCTATCCAATTTAACTTTAAATGACAACATCGAACCTGCCTCAACCACTTCTGCTGGAAGCTCGTTCCACATAGCTACCACTCTCTGAGTAAAGAAGTTCCCCCTCATGTTACCCCTAAACTTTTGCCCTTTAACTCTCAACTCATGTCCTCTTGTTTGAATCTCCCCCATTCTCAATGGAAAAAGCCTATCCACGTCAACTCTATCAATCCCCCTCATAATTTTAAACACCTCTATCAAGTCCTCCGTCAACCTGAAGTTGCCTGGCATTAAATTCTTTCCCTTTCTAAAGTTCATGTTTGATTCTTTATTCTGGAAAATTCAGTAACCTCTTTTGCACTCTTCCTCCCTTCTTTCTTTCTCCCTGCTCTGTATTTTGTAACTCCTCCATTCTTTTATCTGTGTTCTTTTCAATTCAATTCAATTCAAGTTTAATTGTCATTTGACCATACATGAATACAGCCAAACAAGACAGTGTTACTCCATGAGCAAGGTGCAAAACACAGTACCAACAGTCACACACAGCACATATAAGACAGCAAGCACATGCAAGATATCAGTAAAATACAGCAACATAACAAAAAGTCCAGACCCTGAGTCCATGAATGCTGCAGAAATCCGTAGATGACCATATCACAGCTTGTCTTCTGATGAACAAACACTAGGGGTCAGCACCAACTCCAGCCTGGGTACCACGCCCCACCGCCCTGTTTGTGTTTTGAATCTCTGACTGTTTCCATTTACTCACTGACTGAATAACCTTGTTTACAGTTTATCCTCGTGGCTATCCTCATTTTACCCAATCAGAGACACCCCTCCTCCCCCACCCTCTCTGTAGTTTAAGGAGCATCATTTCTCTCCTTCCCAGTTCTGACAAAGGGTCTTTAGCCAGAAATATTAACTCTGTTTCTCTTCCAACAGATGCAGCCCAAACTGCCGAGTTTTCCCAGCATTTGTGTTTTTATTTCATATTTTCAGAATCTGTAGCTTTTTTCCCCCAATTGCCAAAAGTACAGCAATGGCAATATGAGAGAGGGTGTTAGATATATGGAGAAATTTAGGCAAATAGGGAGTAATGAGGGCATGCAGGAAATTGAAAACAAAAATTTCTGCAGCAAATGAGCTGTGAAATGGACAAAATCACAGCTTTTTTTAAACAAGATAACGTTCTCATATCAAAGTTGCTGGTGAACGCAGCAGGCCAAGCAGCATCTGTAGGAAGAGGTGCAGTCGACGTTTCAGGCCGAGACCCTTCGTCAGGACTAACTGAAGGAAGAGTAAGTAAGGGATTTGAAAGTTGGAGGGGGAGGGGGAGATCCAAAATGATGGGAGAAGACAGGAGGGGGTGGGATAGAGCCGAGAGCTGGACAGGTGATTGACAAAAGGGATACGAGAGGATCATGGGACAGGAGGTCCGGGAAGAAAGACAAGCGGGGGGGGGGGACCCAGAGGATGGGCAAGAGGTATATTCAGAGGGACAGAGGGAGAAAAAGGAGAGTGAGAGAAAGAATATGTGTATAAATATAAGTAACAGATGGGGTACGAGGGGGAGGTGGGGCCTTAGCGGAAGTTAGAGAAGTCGATGTTCATGCCATCAGGTTGGAGGCTACCCAGACGGAATATAAGGTGTTGTTCCTCCAACCTGAGTGTGGCTTCATCTTTACAGTAGAGGAGGCCGTGGATAGACATGTCAGAATGGGAATGGGATGTGGAATTAAAATGTGTGGCCACTGGGAGATCCTGCTTTCTCTGGCGTACAGAGACAGGGTGAGAAGAGGAATAGTCCAGATAGCTGTGAGAGTCAGTAGGCTTATAGTAGACATCAGTGGATAAGCTGTCTCCAGAGACAGAGACAGAAAGATCTAGAAAGGGGAGGGAGGTGTCGGAAATGGACCAGGTAAACTTGAGGGCAGGGTGAAAGTTGGAGGCAAAGTTAATAAAGTCAACGAGTTCTGCATGCGTGCCTTCTCACCCTGTCTCTTGCAAAAACGCCATCCCCTTCTCGCAATTCCTCCGTCTCCGCCGCATCTGCTCTCAGGATGAGGCTTTTCATTCTAGGACGAGGGAGATGTCTTCCTTTTTTAAAGAAAGGGGCTTCCCTTCCTCCACTATCAACTCTGCTCTTAAACGCATCTCCCCCATTTCACGTACATCTGCTCTCACTCCATCCTCCCGCCACCCCACTAGGAATAGGGTTCCCCTGGTCCTCACCTACCACCCCACCAGACTCCGGGTCCAACATATTATTCTCCGTAACTTCCGCCACCTCCAACGGGATTCCACGATTAAGCACATCTTCCCCCCCAACCCCCGCTGCATTCCGCAGGGATCGCTCCCTACACAACTCCCTTGTCCATTCGTCCCCCCCATCCCTCTCCACTGATCTCCCTCCTGGCACTTATCCGTGTAAGCGGAACAATTGCTACACATGCCCTTACACTTCCTCCCTTACCACCATTCAGGGCCCCAAACAGTCCTTCCAGGTGAGGCAACACTTCACCTGTGAGTCGACTGGGGTGATATACTGCGTCCGGTGCTCCCGATGTGGCCTTTTATATATTGGCGAGACCCAACGCAGACTGGGAGACCGCTTTGCTGAACATCTACGCTCTGTCCGCCAGAGAAAGCAGGATCTCCCAGTGGCCACACATTTTAATTCCACATCCCATTCCCATTCTGACATGTCTATCCATGGCCTCCTCTACTGTAAAGATGAAGCCACACTCAGGTTGGAGGAACAACACCTTATATTCCGTCTGGGTAGCCCCCAACCTGATGGCATGAACATCGACTTCTCTAACTTCCGCTAAGGCCCCACCTCCCCCTTGTACCCCATCTGTTACTTATTTTTATGCACACATTCATTCTCTCACTCTCTTTTTTCTCCCTCTGTCCCTCTGAATATACCTCTTGCCCATCCTCTGGGTTCCCCCCCCCCTTGTCTTTCTTCCCGGACCTCCTGTCCCATGATCCTCTCGTATCCCCTTTTGCCTATCACCTGTCCAGCTCTTGGCTCTATCCCTCCCCCTGCTGTCTTCTCCTATCATTTTGGATCTCCCCCTCCCCCTCCAACTTTCAAATCCCTTACTCACTCTTCCTGCAGTTTAGTCCTGAAGAAGGGTCTCGGCCTGAAACGTCGACTGCACCTCTTCCTACAGATACTGCTTGGCCTGCTGCGTTCACCAGCAAGTTTGATGTGTGTTGCTTGAATTTCCAGCATCTGCAGAATTCCTGTTGTTAACGTTCTCATATGACAGGTTTTCCACACTCTACAATGCAATGTGCCCATGAGAATTCACTATTGTAAAATTTACTAATCCATGCTATGATTTTTTTTGGAATTGGTTGATATTTGTTTAATCTAGAGACTCTTAAGTTTTCAGCTTTGGCTAATTTCAGAGATTGGGATGAACATAACAATAGTGCGTGTACAAGAAAATATAAATTACAGGTAGCAAAGAAAAAGTAGAGACATGAGAACAGAAAAAATAAACTGCTAGAGAAACTCAGTGGATCAGGCAGCATCTGTGTAGGGAAATGGACAGATGACGTTTCAGGTCAAGATCTTTCATCTGGACTAAATGGAATTGTTTTTTATATTTGGAATGTAACAAATAAGAAACAAAGCACTACTTTAATGTCGTAAATCAAGATGTCATCATATTTCTGACATCTTATCTGTCAGTATGAGTTCTTAACCTCTCCTCTGCAGATGAACCACATCCCCCCCCGCCGCCCCCCACACACACTGCAGTTGTCTGGGGTGCTAAAGTTTGTGCATTTAAGAGATAATTCCCTTCCTTGACTGGCAGCTGCCCTGAGTTCAGTGTGGTCTACATGAAAGTCATGTTTTACTACTTGAACCTCCTAACACTTGCAAAAACTTCTTCTTGACCAATTTTGTGACTATTTTGGAGATGAACCAAATTGGCATCACAGCTAAATGTTTTTGCCTAATATGTGAATTCCTCTTTCAGGCTGCAACATGTTATTTTCAATTCCAGGGATGTGAAAGCCGAGGAATTAGACCTTACTGCAGACTTTCCCTCTTGTTCGGCAACTATAACACACAGAGCTGGTCAGGAACGTAGGGAATACGTTTCCAGAATCAGTTCTGATGCCGTTGAACATCATGTCAAATGAAGAGAATCTTCTTATTCAGGATCATCTCTGGCTCAGCTAAAAGGTCTCTTGTCTGAGTTATAAGGCACTAAGTGCAAACCCTATTCCAAAGACTTGGGATCAAAAATCTAACTACAGCTCTGCAACTGTGTACTGGAAGAGCAGTCTTTTAGACTACTCTCTTATGTTAAAGTATAAGTGAGGTCATGGGGTGGTGGGTTCAACAGCTTGGAAAAGTACAGAGAAAGAAGAGAGGAAGAGTGCAAAAGAGGTTACTGAATTCTCCAGAATAAAGAATAAAACATAAACTTTAGAAAGGGAAAGAATTTAACTTCAGGCAACATAAGGACAAAATTGAAAAGAAGGGTGGTAAATACAGGACTGAGGTGTTATATTTGAATGCACCTAGTATATGAAATATGGTAGATGAGCTTATAATGCAGCCAGACATCGGCAGGTATGATGTTGCAGGCATCCCAAAGTCATAGTTGATAGAAGCTCACAGATAGGAGCTGAAGGATACATATTGTATCAAAAGGCCAGGCAGGTAGGCAGACAGGATGGAAAGGTGCTGTTGGTAAAAAAAAATTAAATCCTATCCTTAGTAAGAAGTAACATAGGATCAGAAGACATGAAGTCCTTGAGGGTAGAGTTAAGAAACTGCGAGGGTAAGGGTAAAAAGACCCTGAAGGGAGTTATACACAGGTCTCTGAATAATAGCCAGAACATGGGTAAAATGGGAGATAGAAAAGGGATGTAAAAAGGGCAATGTTGCAATGGAAATGGGGAATTCCAACACCTAGGTAGATTCAGAAAATTAGATTGGTACTAGAACCCAAGAGAAGCAATTTGTAGAATATCTATGAGGTTGTATTTTAGAACAGCTTGTGGTTCAGCCCACTATGAAAAGGCAATGCTGGATTTGCTGTTGCGCAATGAACCAGATTTGATTAAGGAATTTTAGGCAAATAAATTCTTCAGAAGCAGTGCCATGACATGATGGAATTTCCCCTACAGTTTGAAAGGGAGAAGCCTAAAATTGGATTTATTGCTATCATGGTTGAGTAAATGTAACTAAAGAGACATGAGAAAGGAGCTGGCCAAAGCTGATTGGAAGGGGGTCACTAGCAGGGATGATGGTAGAACAGCAATGGCCAGAGTTTCTGAGAGGCACTCAGCTACACCCAGCTTTCGCAGTCTATTCTTTGCGATCAGGCCTCAAGGGCTGTCAGGGTTAACGACATGATATTATGATTTGGGGTGAAATTCTTCATTTCAAACTTCTCAGCAATGGAACATAACCTAACCTAGGGGCTACTTGTATGAGAAACAATATTCTCCCAGTTGTTCTACTTAATACTTGCCCTTCATTTGAACTTTATTAAAACAGACTGTGTGCTTATGATCTCATTTTTGTTTGTCATCACTCACTGCGTACAAAATTGGGAGCTGCATTTCTGAAACTACAACAGGGTTCTTCAGAATGTATTGCAATCTCAATGGAAGCTACAAAAATACAAGCATTCCTTTATTTTCTCTCTTCAAGCTATGCTGGCTGGTGAGGGTTTCAATTGTAGCAAACAGATGGGAAGGGCTGAGATACCATAGTCAATCACAAATTGGAGAAACAGAGTTGCAACCAAGCTCTCTCTGCAACTAATTTTCATGTAAGAGTATAAGTCAAAGGTGAATCTTTAAAGGCATATCTATTTTCAAATAAAAATCAACATTCTGAAATGAATAAAATAAAATGTGTGGCTTCATCACAAAATCATAGAATCTGACATGGAAGGAGACCTATTTGGCCCATTATGTCAGTGCTATTTGAAAGAGAGATGGGTATTTGAAAGAGATTTTAAGGTAAATTATGGGAAGACGAAGAAAATAAGATTCACCCAGAGGTTGAAAGTGGTTTGAAACTTACTAGCTGAGAGGTGAGCAATTAGAAACCCTCATCACATATAAAAAAATAACCTGAAGAGCTGTGACCTCCAGGATTTTGTCAAATATTTGGTGTCGGGATTAAGATGACCATCTCTCTTTCAAATTTAGCCCCTTTTCTATTAGTTAGCCTCAAGAATCTTGAAAAGGGGTACATAGTTTCAAGATAAAGGGTGTGTCATTTAAAAACGAGGTTCACAAAAATTTCTTCTCGCAGGTGGTGGTGAATCTCACAAATTATCTGCCCCAGAGAGTTGTGGAGGCTGGATCATTAGAATTAGAAGAAATGGAGGTAGATACACATCCTTGAAAGATCGGGGAATTGGGCCATGTTCAAACTAAATGGCAGGATGCTTGAGAGGCCAGGTTGCCTATTTGTGATCCTATTATCCTCAGTCCCAAATCATTACAGCATATTATTCCCAACCCTGGATTATTCCTCTTTTCTTCCTGCCAGGGAACAAGCATTTTGTCAAATTTGCAACCTCCCTTAGCTCCCTGGTAGTTTGTAACAGCATTTTGTTGGTGGTGAATTTGCACTCTTTCATCAGTATTTTGGAGATCAATCCTATTTTCATAATCTATGAGGGCATATGCTATGTGAGGGATAGGCTGTGCCTCACAAAACTGATCAAATTCTTTGAGGAAGTGACAAACCAAATTGATGAAGGTAGTGCAGATGATGTGCTGTATATGGATTTTAATGAGGCATCTGACAAAGCTTCATATGGTTGAGTCATTTAGAAGGACAAGAGGCGTAGGATCCTGGGAAATTTGGCTGCATGGATTTGGGATTAGCTTGCCCTCACAAGGTAGAGAGTGGTGGTAGATGGAGCATATTCTGTCCGGAGGGAGGGGACCATTGCATGAGGAAGTATTAGGATGGGTTGGAAAATTTGCTGATTGCATGAAAGTTGGTGGTGTTGCGGATAGTATAGAAGGTTATCATAGTTACACAGGACATTGATAGGATGCAGAGCTGGGATGAGAAGTGGCAGATGGAGTTCAATCGTGAAAAGCATAAAGTGATTCACCTTGGAATGCTGAACTCGAAGGCAAAGTACTGGGTTAACAGCAGGATTCTTAGCAGTGGGGAGGAACTGAGGGATCTTGGGCCCTAGTCCCAAATAAGTGTGAAGTGGTTCATTTCCATAGGTCAAATTTGAAGACAGAATATAATATTAATGGTAAGACTCTTGGGAGTGTGGAGGATTAGAGAGATCTTGGCGTCTGTGTCCATAGGACACTCGAAAGTTACTGTGCAGATTGACAGTGTTGTTAAGAAGGCATGAGAGGTGACCTGATAGAGGTGTATAAGATGATGAGGGGCATAAATCATGTGGACATCCAGAGGCTTTTTCCCAGGGCTGAAATGGCTAACACAAGGGGGCATAGTTTTAAGGTGCTTGGAAATAGGTACCGTGGGGACATCAGGGGTAAGTTTTTCACACAGACAGTGGTGGGTGCGTGGAATGCACTGCCAGTGGCAGTGGTGGAAGCCGATACAACAGGGTCTTTTAAGAGCCTCTTATATAGGTACATGGAGCTTAGAAAAATAGAGGGCTATGCTCTAGGGAAATTCTGCCAGTTTCTAGAGAAGGTTACATGGTTGGCATAACATTGTGGGCTGAAGGGCCTGTAATGTGCTGTAGATTTCTATGTTCTATGTAGTCCTTGGATCTCTGAAAGTTGCTGCGCAATTTGACAGGGTGGTTAAGAAACTGTATAAGAAACCGTATGGTGTGTTGGCCTTCATTAGTGAGAATCAGAATCAGGTTTATTATCACCGGCTTGTGACTTGAAATTTTTTATCTTAGCAGCAGCAGTTCAATGCAATACGTAATCTAGCAGAGAGAGAAAAATAATAATAATAAAGTAAAACATAATAATAAACAAGTAAATCAATTATATATATTGAATAGATTATTAAAAATATGCAAAGACAGAAATAGTGCCCAAAGCTTCAATGTCTATTTAGGAATCGGATGGCAGAGGGGAAGAAGCTGTTTCTGAATCGCTGAGTGTGTGCCTTCAGGCTTCTGTACCTCCTACCTATAGGTAACAGTGAGGAAAGGGCATGCCCTAGGTGCTGGAGGTTATTAATAATGGACACTACCTTTCTGAGACACCGCTCCCTAAAGGTGTCCTAGATACTTTGTAGGCCCGTGCCCAAGATGGAGCTGACTAGCTTTACAACCTTCTGCACCTTCTTTCAGTCCTGTACAGTAGCCCCTCCATACCAGGCAGTAAAGCAGCCTGTCAGCAGGCTCTCCATGGTACAACTATAGAAGTTTTTGAGTGTATTTGTTGACATGCCAAATTTCTTCAAACTCCTAATAAAGTACAGCTGCTGTCATGCCTTCTATATGACTACAACAATAAGTTAGGACCAGGTTAGATCCTCAGAGATCTTGACACCCAGGAACTTGAAGCTGCTCACTCTCTCCACTTCTGATCCCTCTATGGGGATTGGTATGTGTTCCCTCGTCTTACCCTTCCTGAAGTCCACAATCAGCTCTTTTGTCTCACTGACGTTGAGTGCCAGGTTGTTGCTGCGGCACCATTCCACTAGTTGGTATATCTCACTCCTAAATGCTCTCTCATCACCACCTGAGACTCTACCAACAACGGTTGTATCGTCAGCAAATTTGTAGATAGTATTTGAGCTACGCCTAGCCACACAGTCATGTGTATACAGACAGTAGAGCAGTGGGCTAAACACTCACCCCTAAGGTGCACCAGTGTTGATGGTCAGCAAAGGCGATATATTATCACCAATCCACACAGACTGTGGTCAGGGGATTGAGTTAAAGAGTAATGTTGCATTCAACTGATAAATGACTCTGGTTAGACTGCACTTGGAATATTATTTTCAGTTCTGGCCGCCTCATTATATAAAGGATGTGGCAGCTTTAGAGATTGTGCTGATGAGAATTACCAGGATCCTGATTGGATTGTAAGGATTACTAGGATCCTGATTATGAGGATAGGTGAACAAGTACGGATTTTCTCTTTGGAGTGAAAGAAGATGAGAGGTGACTTGATAGAGGTATACAAGACGATAAGTGTCATAGATCAAGAGACAGCCAAACACTTTATTCCAGGGCAGAAATGGCTAATATGAGGGATCATTTTACATGATTAGAGGAGAGTATAGGAGGGATGCAATAGGTAAATATTTTGCACAGGTGGTTGTAGAGTCACACTCATTAGGAACATTTAATAAGCTATTAGATAGTCACATGGATGGAAGAAAAATAGAGGACAATATGGGAGAGAAGGGTTACATTGATCTTAGAATGGGTTAAAAGGTTGGCCAACAATGTGGGCTGAAGGGCCTGTACTGTGTCCATCTATCACCTTCCAGATCACCCTCCTTCCCCTCCCCCTACCTTCTTATTTTGGCATCTTCCCCCTTCCTTGCCAGTCTTGATGAAGGGTCTCAGCCCAAAATGTTGACTGTTTATTTATTTCCGTAGATGCTGCCTGGCCTGATGAGTTCCTCCTGCATTTCGTGCATGTTGCTCTGGCTTTCCAGTGTCTGCAAAATCCCTTGTGTTTATGATTGCTGTACTGTTCCATTTTCTATGTTCTATATTTGATATCCCACAAGGATAATGTAATTAGGGCAGTGAATTAGATCATTTTGGATAGACAGAAGGTAAATGAGTCAATAGAAGGCTCCCCTTAGCCCAAAGGCAGACTTACCTTTATGTAACTTGAGGAGAATAATTATGAAGATATCCAGGGTATTCACATATTGCGCACACAGCCTCTAATTTGAAGCTGTAAATCTCACAAGCATACAGAATTAACACCACACGAACAAGATTTCAGGGTGCCAACATGGATGGTGTTGTGAAAAAATTATAATTCTAGCAAAGGGTTTATTGTGTAATTAGCAATCACCAGTTATCAAAACAATCTCGACTACCTGTTTCTTATTTCCATATTTCCCTAGGTTCATTACATCAGAGCACACTAAGCACTCATTTCTGAATTTATTACCTTTACCAAAGGCAAGTTGCCCTGTTAGACATAAAGCATGAGAGTATACAGATCAATTTAAGTTATGAAAATTAGTCAAATCAAGCAATGTTTCAAGCATAATAATTTCATATAGTATTAATCTAAAGTAACATTGTCGTATTCCTGCTCACAAACTAGGCCATTAATGAGCCGTATTTTAAGATGTTGGAAAATTTTTCCTGTATCGTCAACTCTCTTGCAACTAATTCAATGGGTACATCTGTTAATGCTTAGGAAGCTTTCAGATACATTCATACCTGATATTTTGACAGGCTGCCTCCTCACAGCACACTCTATCTAAGTGCTATACAGAAGCTGGCACTGCCTTGGAGCAGCTGTGACAATGTTATGTTCCCTGCTGCACTTGTTAAAACCAGTGCATCTGCATGATTATTTCTCAAATCACTTGTGAACATGCATTCAAACAAATTCTGCAGCCATGAAATAACTGAGAAATCTTGTCCATTCATCGCTCTGCAGTTGTAAAAAGGGCACACCTGACAGATTTTTTCCCACCCACCCAGTTAAAATACCTGGGCGAGTCCAGATTCTGCAAAACTGAAGCTCAAGAGTCTCAGCGATGCTCTTGAACTCAGAATGCCCTTCAGAAGGGAGGCCTGCTACGCTCAGTATTTTCTTTCATAAAGGGGTTCTGTCTGATGGGGCTCCTTCCTGTTGCAGCTGATGCCAAATCCAGGCAGCGTCAACTACACAGCAGCTGTGACACCATCATAAAATCTTGCAGCATAGCAGGCTATTCAGTCCATTGTGCCTCTGCCAGCTCTTTGAAGGGGTTGGTCAAGTAATCCAATTTCCTACGTGGACATTGAATCTATCTATGTTCATCATTTCAACTAATATATCCAAACATTCAGAAATTTTGATTATCATACTGACAATTTCCTACTGATAACAAACCTTAAAGCCGCAATATCAAATTCCCAGCAGTTAAAATGGGAAATTTTCAATTCCAAATGGTAATTATGTCTCACAGCCTAAAACCCAACTGCTTTGAGTGTCATTAATTATTGTCTGTCACTTTTTCAGCAACTACCATGTAACTGTTACTTATTTCACTGACAATCTGACTGGAATACACTGGAGGGCAAGACTGCAAGTTTCTCAATGGTCCTTGTGGCTACGGGGATCAGGGGGTATGGAGGGAAGGCTGGGGTGGGGTTCTGAGTTGGATGATCAGCCATGATCATAATAAATGGCGGTGCAGGCTCGAAGGGCCGAATGGCCTACTCCTGCACCTATCTTCTATGTTTTTCTATGTTTCTATGACTAGATTTCTAATAGCATTCATATTATACAGAAACAAGAAACCATTAACATCAGCAATGTACACAAATCTTCATCTCGCCAGCTCAAAGCACTCCATGCTCTTCAGATGTGTTATGATTTATTAGAAAAGTGTACATGTATGTGAAGACCTTGTGAGAATGAAGAGAATTACAGTAATAGTATCTGAGATGGGGGATTTTTTTTCTCTACATGGGGAAAGCTGAGAAGTATCCTCCTTAGAACAAAGAAGGTTAGGAAATCTAACAGAGGTATTCAAAATTTTGATGGAATAAGATAGAAAGAGAAGTTTCCCAGTATAATAGATTGCAGGTACTGTGATTTCATAATTGGCAAAAGAACTTGAGGATTTTGGGGTTTCAACAAGGAGTAATTTTTTTTGCATGTTATAAATACACTGCATTAAATGATGATAAAAGAAGATGAAAAGAGGAACTGAATAAATCTCTAAAAAGAAAAGCAATTTGCACGGTGACATGAGATAGTGATCTTGGTGATTAAATAGACACCTGTTAAATCAAAGCAAGCTGTAAATTAGGCAATTTGAATGCACAGTTCCTTTAGACAATGTTCATCTTTCTCAAAGAGTTCTGATAAAAGAACCTGAGAAAACTACCTTAATGCCATGTGTACTGAATGGCCTCAGGGTATGTTGTACCAATAAACGCTACAGTGGCCATGGCCTGTAGTGCTAAAGTACAAATCGGGGCAGCAATAAACATACTGTAATTAATTCTACATAAAGCGCCAATCTGTTACAAAATAGAACGCAACTAGGCGACATTCAATTTGAAACCATTTGAGATCAAGATGAGACGAGGCAGCTCATATAATATGTCTGTTCATTCAAAGCCATCTTGCGTGAAAAGAATTCAAATTATCTGTATTTCAATTTAGTAACATAAATAAAACAGCTCAAAAGGCACACAGTGCCCGGAGGAAACTCTGAATGAGCAAATAATCTAAATTAGTGATCTTAAATACAAATTGACACAGACTTCCAGGGTTTTATGTTATGGTAGGTTTCCTAATCTATGCCAAATCTTTCTGGGTGATGGGCTGCAGAAAAAAAATACAGTGCTGACCTAGAAACAGAAAAGAACTGTACTACAGCTCATTAGCCCACGTGTTTGTGTGCATTCCAAGATCTGAAGCAATATAAACCGTGCATATAAGTGATTAGCTTGTTGGGTCAATAGAAGTACAAGAATGAGTTTACAGCAAGAGCAGAGCACAAGAAGAACAGGCTCATGCAGAGGTATAGACTAATCGTAACCTAAAGTATCTTATTCATAAAAAAAGACAAAACTTACTACATAACTTTTGACAGGAAATTTTAATCCGGACAAATATTATTTTTAACAGATCTGCCACAGAAGAATGGATTGGTTTATTATTGTTGCATGAGGACTATGCAGTAGGGGAATTCTAGGCAGTTTCTAGAGTAGGTTACATGGTCGGCACAACATTGTGGGCCGAAGCACCTGTAATGTGCTGTCGATTTCTATGTACTGAGGTACAGTGAAAAAAAGCTTGATGTGAGTGCCATCCATACAGTATGTTTCATTATAACAGCTTTCAGTAGTACAAGGGAAAACAATAACAGAATGCAGAATAAGGTATTAGTTGCTCAGAAATTATAGTGCAGGCTGACAATAATGTGCACACAGTAGAGAAGAATAGACTCATTCAACTTTATTGTCTTAGTTACTGCTTTCAGCACATAATACAAACTAATGTCCTTCATTACTGACTTTTCCCAATCCAATGCATTAACCTTAGTCTTTTCACCCACTACTTCCATTCCAATGTACTGATATCCTGAAACATGCAGTTTTCCCTTCACTACTGATTTCCTCACATCTGTACATGAAATTCTGATTCTTCCATTTCGAATCCTCTGTCTTGCAACATAAAAATACAACTTGTCCATTACTAACTTCTCGTTCCCTAAATAGAATATTCTAATTCCAAACTCCATATTCTTCCTCTTTTGGTCAAAATAAAACTGAACTGCGATCTCCATCGAGGTCATGGCTCAGCCGTAGTTGTTTTTTCAGTGTGGAAGGATAGTTTTGGGGACAGAAATGAGAGTTAGGTGTGATGTTCAGGTTTAGGAACAAAGATGTGAGGGGTTAGAGGTCAGATTGGGATTAAGGACTGGGACATGGAGGAGTTAGAGATCATATCAGAGTCTAGACCTCTGCTCCAATTTCACAGGCCAGCAACTAAGGACATCCGGACTCTAGGCCTCCTCTCCATGCTCAAAGGCCAGTGAAGAGAGCAAAGGACAAAATCCAGGCCTCTGTTCTGCACTTGAAAGCCACAGCAGTGGACGGGTGACAGAGGACATCCGGAGTCTAGGCCTCTACTCCATGCTCAAAGGCCAACAATATGGATGCCTGACAAAACTACACCCCTGGATGTCATGCTGTCCCAAGTCTGTGGATCCCAGGTTTGGATGTTCATCTGAGCCGGAGACAGAAGGGCTAGTGAGTCGGCAAGCTCGGAGTTTGGGGCCCTATCCTTGGCTAGTCCAGTAGTCAATACCAAAAATCGAAGCCTGAACACTGAGCGTAAGTCTGGAAGTCGAAGCTCGATGGGCACTCACTCTCCAGTCTGGGATCAGAGGCCATCCTGGAGTTAGAGGGCTGTCCATTTGTGTGGATGGGTGGGAGGGAGAAAAGGGGCATGTTTTGCTGTTGTTGTTTTGTTGCTTGTTATGCTCTGTGTTGTTCTGCCGAGCATTGTAGACATATTGTGTCGGCAAGGAAATGTGTGGCGACACTTGCGACCTAGCCCAAGCACATCCTTGGACTGTGTTAGTTGCTAACACAAATGATGCATTTCACTGTATGTTTTAATGTGATAAATAAGTGTATCTGAACCTGAATTCTCCTCATTATTATTCTACTTCTCAAAAACTAAGATTGAAATCCCATGGTCTCAAATCTCAGATTAGGTTTATACTCTCTGGAATTTAGAAGATTGAGGGGGGATCTGATTGAAATGTATAAAATCCTAAAGGGATTGGACAGGCCAGGTGCAGGAAAATTGTTCCCAATGTTGGGGAAGTCCAGAACGAGGGGTCACAGTTTGAGGATAAAGGGGAAGCCTTTTAGGACTGAGATGAGGAAAAACTTCTTCACACAGAGAGTGGTGAATCTGTGGAGTTCTCTGCCACAGGAAACAGTTGAGGCCAGTTCACTGGCTATATTTAAGAGGGAGTTAGATATGGCCCTTGTGGCTAAAGGGATCAGGGGGTATGGAGAGAAGGCTGGTACAGGGTTCTGAGTTAGATGATCAGCCATGATCGTACTGAATGGCGGTGCAGGCTCGAAGGGCCGAATGGCCTACTCCTGCACCTATTTTCTATGTTTCTATATACAAATTGCAAACTTTTGTTTTTACAGAAATCAGGAAAATTCCATGGCCAGAGGAAGTTCCATATGTTCCTAAGAATTCGGGAATGATTTCCAAGGTGAACTAAAAATGAACAGTAAAAGGAACCAAGTGCTGAACTAAAAGAAAGGAACTTCAAGAAAGGTCTGTAAGTGGCAGAGGTCAAGGGTCAATTTTATCACAATAGGAATGAAAGAGAAAGTTTATCCAACTCCTTCCAGCTGTGGAGACTCAATAGACCTAATTTACGACAGCTTCAAATATAACCAAATCCTGACAGGCTTGGCTTGCAAACACAAGTACTCCTCTATTTCTTCACCTTCACTGCTGAGCAGCTGAGAAGAGCTCTGAGGAAACTCCGACACAGCAAAGCATTGGGACCAGATGGTGTGACCCCCACGGTCATGAAGGAATGTGCTGAGCAGCTGCGTGGAGTTCTCCAGCACATTTTCAATCTGAGTCTCAGCCTGGAAAGGGTACCGACTGTGTAGAAAACATCACGTGTGATCCCAGTATCCGCAAAGGGCCAACTGAAAGTCTTGAATGACTGTAGTCCAGTGGCCCTGACCTCACACATCATGAAGACCTAAAGAGGCTGGTCCTGGCTCACCTCCGACCCCTGGTCAGATCAGTCCTCGTTCCCCTGCAGTTTGCCTACCAGGGGCACATAGGAGTCGATGATACTGTCATCTACCTGCTGAACAGAGAACACTCCCATTTGGATAAGCAAGGTAGCACTGTGAGGATCATGTTTCTTGATTTCGCAAGTGCCTTCAATACCATACAGCCCTCATTATTGGGGGAAAAGCTCCATTCAATGCAGGTTGGCACATCCATTGTATCCTGGATAATGGAATACCTGACTGGCAGACCACAGTTTGTGCAGTTTCAGAGCTTTGTGTCAGATATGGCTACAAGCAGCACTGGGGTCCCACAGGGGACTGTATTTGCTTTCTTCCTGTTTATCCTGTATACCTCGGACTTTAGATATAACCCTGAGTCACGTCATCTGCAGAAATTATCTGATGACTCAGCAATAGTAGGGTGTATATAGGGAAGACAGGAGAATGAATACAGTGCTCTGGTGGAGGACTTTGTCAAATGGTGCAAAATTAATCATCTGCAGCTCAACCTCAGTAAGACAAAAGGGATAGTGATAGACTTTAGGAAGACTAAGCCTACACAGCTCCCTGTTACTATTGATGGTGAGGACGTGGATGTGGTAAGGACCCACAAGAACCTGAGGGTGCACCTGGATGACAGACTTGAGTGGAGCACCATCACGGAGGCTGTGTACAAGAAGGGCCAGAGTCACCTCTACTTCCTGATGAGACTGAGGTCCTTTGGAGTATGCAGGACTCTCCTTCACATGTTCTACAAGTCTGTTGTCACCAGTACTATCTTCCATGCAGTGACGTGCTGGGGCAATGATATCAACACAGGTGAAGCCAAGAGACTCAATAAACTGCATGCCACCTTGGCTGAACAGAGGAGCATCTTTACTAATAAACCAAGACAACTGCACTGCTCCAAAGAGCACTATACGAGGTAATTCTTACCCTCGGCCATTAGGCTCTACAATGAGTCAACCTATAGCCAGGGAAGTGATGACCCCTCCTGTTAAATCGTTTAAGGTAACTGTTTTTATTCTTTCTTACTTCTCTTCTAATAATTTATATATTGTACATCTGTGCACTTGTAATGCGACTGTGACACAGCAATTTCATTTGGGATCAATAAAGATCTATCTATTTATGAAATGATGATCTAGGAAATATATTGTTAAGCAAAAATTCAAAACTCAAAAAGGCATTTCTCGTTAGTTTCAATATAAAACGTCGGGATGCAAAAACTTTCAGAGTTTGGAAATCTCAGTGAATTAAAAGTACATTCGATCAGCAAATTTCATACAGTCATTCATCACTGAAACAGGCCTTTCTGCCCAACTCATTCACAGTGAGACCAAGATACCCATCAAAGTTAGCCCTACTTGTCCATATTTGGCCCATATCCCTCCTTTTTTATTAATGTTGCACCACTTGAAGTGAGAAACAACTGTTTAATAACAACCTGATTATAAATTAAGATGCTTAAAAGGATGATTTACCCTTAAAAATTACTCAGGAGAATCCTGAGGGGTTTCAACAGAGTGCATACGTGTTCCTGTGACAGAATCTGGAACTAGTAGTCAAGATTAGGATCAACATTTAAAAGAGACAAGTGGCTTTTTTCTCTCTTTCAAAGAGCCATGAATTCTCTTCCACAAGGCCTGGTGTTGGCAACATCATTTTTGAGACATATTCTTGATGAGCAAGGGATAGGATGAAAGTCTACTGGGAGTAAACAGATATGCAGAGTTAAGATTGTAGTCAGGTCTGTTATGATCTTGGTGAATGAATCTGAGCTTGTTGAAAAAGGATCTTCCTGAGACTGTTCTTGAATAGGTGATGAATGAGGATTAGGAAAGGTGTTGACTAACATTTGGACAGATCTCCATTCATATGATAAAACTCCTTTACCCTCCCTATTGGGATCATTGTCTTTGAAGACACTGGAGACTACAGATGCTGGAATCCGTTGATCAGACAGCATCTGTTGGAGGGGGAAAGGAGGGCAGTAATGTTGATGTTTCAGATCATAGTGCAATGCGATGAAGTAGTCTCTACTTATCTGAACATGTGAAGCTCCAACAAGAAGCTTAAAATAGTCCAGGACAAACCAGCTCACTTAATTAGCACCCATTCACTATCAGCCGTGTGTCCTATCTACAAAACCAACTGCAGTAACCCACTTCCCTCTACCACCACCAAGGCTGTTCCAAAAGCAACTACCAAGCCATGCCCTTTATCACCAGGCCAGACCTGGGCAGCAGACACATGGGAATATTACTACCTACATGTTCTCCTCAAAATCAGACACCATCCTGAATAGCAAATATATCACTGTCTGTTCACTGCCTCTGGATCTAACTGCCTCTGGATCTAACTCCTTTTCCAACAGCATGTGGAATCACCCATACCAGATCAGAAGTGGCTCATCAAGGGCAATTAAGGATGGTAATAAATGCTTCCCACAGTGAGGTTCATATCTTCAAACATTAAGGACCCAATACATAACAACAAACCATCACTATCAACATAATTTAGCATTGAATCAAGAAACACTTCCACTCACCAAGGAACAGAAACAATCCTTCATCAACAACAGTACCTATCAAAGTAACCACTCATATGAACAACCGACTGACCACCTACATCCATTGTGATACCTCCCTAGCCAATATTATAGAAACATAGAAAATAGGTGCAGGAGTAGGCCATTGGGCCCTTCGAGCCTGCACCGCCATTCAGTATGATCATGGCTGATCATCCAACTCAGAACCCTGTACCTGCCTTCCCTCCATACCCCCTGATCCCTTTAGCCACAAGGGCCATATCTAACTCCCTCTTAAATATAGCCAATGAACTGGCCTCAACTGTTTCCTGTGGCAGAGAATTCCACAGATTCACTACTCTCTGTGTGAAGAAGTTTTTCCTAATCTCGGTCCTAAAAGGCTTCCCCTTTATCCTCATAATGGAGGATATTAACTATATTTCAATTGTTGTCATTCTTGTAACTTGTAAAGAACAAACCTAGTGCATAAAGATATCCTTAAGCCATCCAGCCCAAGCCACTTTGAAAGGGACCACACTTGGAGTATTGTGAGCAGTTCCGGTATAGAAATAGTACTAGTATAAGCTGGATTGGTGTAGAAAAGATTCACGAAATTGCTACTGGGATGAGAGGATTTGAGTTATAAGGGGAGGCAATATAGGCTGGGGCTTTTTCCTGGGCCGCAGGAAGCTGAGGAATGACCTTGTTGAGAGAAATAAAATCATGAGAGGGTAAACAGGGTGAATAGTCTCAGTGTTTCTCCAAGGCAAGGGAGCCTAAAACCAAAGAGCATCGATTTAAAGGGAGAGAGAAAACAACTACATTCCAAGTGAGTGGTATGCGCTATGTGGTATGTCAGCAGTCCCCAACCACCGGGCCGCGGACCGGTACCGGGCCGCAAAGCATGTGCTACTGGGCCACGAGGGAACAATATGATTTGGCGATATGAGTCAGCTGCACCTTTCCTCATTCCCTGTTACGCCCACTGTGGAGCTTGAACGCACGCAAGGTCATTACCCGTGCATCATCCATGTCAGCACGTGAAGGAGATCAACTCCTCGAGCTTGCAAATGACAGCGGGCTGAAAAGTATGTTTGACATAACATCTCTGCCAGCATTCTGGATCAAAGTCAAGGCTAAATATCCTGAGAAAGCCACAAAAGCACTGAAAATGTTGCTTCCATTTCCAACATATCTCTGCAATGAATGCAACGAAAACTAAATTGCGGAATAGACTGGACATAAGGAACGTCCTTCAAGTATCACTGTCTCCCATCACCCCTCGATAGGACCGTGTTGTTCCACGGAAACAAGCCCAGGGCTCCCACTGATTCAGCGATATTGGTGTGTTGCAATGATTTTATATGTTCATACAGAGAAAATATGTGCTGTGTGTTTAATATCCAAACGTTACTCTTAAAATGTTATGATGCTATTGACTGATAAGTGACTTATATAACCATATAACAATTACAGCACGGAAACAGGCCATCTCTTCCCTTCTAGTCCATGCCGAACGCTACTCTCACCTAGTCCCACCAACCTGCACTCAGCCCATAACCCTCCATTCCTTTCCTGTCCGTATACCTATCCAATTTTTCTTTAAATGATAATATCGAACCTGCTTCTACCACTTCTACTGGAAGTTCGTCCAAGCTCCCCTGTCCTCCCCTGATAATTGACTTATCGCTATATTCATGCGAGGAAAATATGTGCAGTGTGTTCAATATTAAATTTGTCAGATAAACCCTTTTAGAAACAAAATTAGGCGTATTAGCCACTTATCACCTATATTCCGATCGTGATTAACACCAACCGTCCTCCCCGAACAGAATCACCAAAAACGATTTGTAGAAAAAAATTGGCACGTACACGCAAGCGTACTGGTGCCCGCGCAAGGCTTCATGGTCGTGGTAGTCTTTCTCGGGGTAAACACAGCGTATTTGACTGTTACTCTTGTCCTTTGGCAACCATACCCCCGCACCCTCCCCCCCCGCCCGGGTTGGCCAGTCCGCGTTGCAAAAAAGGCTGGGGACCCCTGTGGTATGTGGTATATATATATAAATTCAATTTTAATCAAAATAAAAGCAAGAAACTTCATTTCAGGTGATAGAATGATAGATTTCTTTCAGTCACTAAATACTTCAATGATTAAGAAGCTAATCCTATACAGTGAACTTCTGATAAAATTTAAACTGCAGCCTCTGACAGGATAGTTCAACGTCAATAATATCTGCTATAAATTCAATACTTAATTTCTACAAGGATGAAAGAGAAGAATAAAATTGATACTGTGGCTTCACGGCATTTATGATACTATTAGAGCAATGGCTAAGTGAACCATTGATTCAAAATCTACCACTTGAAAGGAGAAGGAAACGGCAATCGTTAAAACTATTTTGCAAAGACTGAAGGTAAATAATAATTGTATTACTGCATTGGAGAAATTTTAAAATCCTGCCTTGAACCTTGGCTATTTCAGCCAAGGCTTTAGTTTCTGTGAGCTGCACATATCACTGTGATCCTTCAAAACCACATACATTAGATATTTTCTTAAGAGCATAATGCTTATAGGCACTTTAATTTTAAGTGTGCAAATGCAAGTATATAAACAGAACAGATACCGTGATCTCAAACAAATGGACAAATTATGCTTGTTTTCTCTGGAGTAGTGGGGGATGAAGAGTGACCTGATAAAGTTTACAAAACTCTGAAAGGCATAGAGTAAACAGCAAGTACCTTTTCCTCTGGATAGAAACATTTAATATTAAATTACGTGCATTTAAGGTGAGAGGGGGAACGTTCATGGACCCCTCTGCCATCTGATTCCTAAATGGACTTTGAAGCTTTGGACACTACCTCACTTTTTTAATATACAATATTTCTGTTTTTGCACATTTTTAATAATCTATTTAATATACATAATTGATTTACTTATTTATTATTGTTTTATTTTTTTTTATTATTATTATTTTCTCTCCCTACTAGATTATGTATTGCATTGAACTGCTGCTGCTAAGTTAACAAATTTCACGTCACATGCCTGTGATAATAAACCTGATTCTGATTCTGAAATGTGGGAGGCATTTCCTATTTTTTTTACACAGAGAGTGGTGGGTAATGGAGGCAGATACAGTGGAGGTATTTATGAGTCTCTTAAACGGGCACATATATATGCAGAGATTTAGGTTCCAAGGTTGTCAAGCCGATGGGTGGCAGTGGGGACAGGCTCCCACTACCTAAAAATGCTCCTCACAGCATGTGCCTCAAATAGCCTCTGACAACCAAGTCCAACTCCTGGCCTTCTCATGTGGCTTAGCCTCTAAACCCGGCAGAACTGTTTCTACTGACAGGAGAAGGGGCGAAGGCAGGTCCTGGTGCCAGTGTTTCGGGTAGATGGAGCTCGTCAGCCTGGGAAGGCAGTCCATCTAAGACAGGGAAAACTCTGATATCAAACCTCCAATGCCTTGCGACCATACCCACTCATGGAAAAGGCTTCGGGAGTAAACCCTGAGGACAAATCCGGAGCTGGAGTCCCTAAGGCAGTCCCACGTTGCCTTCAACCTCGTTCTGGCAACTTCTGCGACAACACTGGTGCCAGGCTGTATCGGCCTTTGCCCTTCCCTTGGACAACATAGTGTCGTGGAGAGGGGAGACTTGCAGCGTGGGCAACTGCCGGTCTTCCACACAACCTTGCCCAGGCCTGCACCCTGGAAAGGACACTCCAGTAGACTTTCCAGGCGTAGGTCCATGGCCTCGCGAGACTAACGGATGCCACCACCATATGCAGAGAATAGAAGAGTGTGGACTATGTGCAAACATTAGGGATTAGGTGTCATTACCTTAGTTCAGTATAACATCATGGGCCAAAGGGTTCAATGTTTTCGATCACAATGCATTTAAATTCATTGAGGATCTATGAGGGAATCTGATGACCATACACTACATTTGCCAATGAACTAAAGCAGGCCATAACTAAAAGGTCAAGGCCTGCTTTGGCATTAGGCAAACATATCTTGATTTACTACTATGAAAGTGTAGACACCCATCTATGTTCACTAAGGTTTTCATCTTCATCCTCTATTCCCATTGCTGCTGATGTGCTTTGGGGTTTCTTTTGCATCACCAAATCATTGTCTCACCCAATCCCCCTCAATTACTCATACAGTCAACCAGCCAACACCCTAACCCAGACAATGTCCTTTGTCCAGCCTCAGCACTCCTGACCCCTAAAAATGGCTGATTTGAAAGGTAGCAATTCAAAGATGAGAAGTGCAAACCATTTACATCAGTCAGAACAAATGGACCCAACAGATAAAGGGACTTTAAAGAGGGTATGAGGAGAAGTTGCAGAGAAATGAGAGGAAGGTGCTAGTGTTGGATGGATGTATGTGGGAAGTTTTAGTTTTACAGGGCAAGTAGAAACACCTGACAGAAGTCCATAAGCTCTGTGAAGTTGCTGGTGTAAATGATGATGGAGAAAACAAAAGACAAGCAAAAGACAGGCCAGGGAGATTGATGATAAACTGTTGAAGGAGGTGGGTCAATGTGCTGGAAGGTCAGTGGAAAACAAAAGAGGGTCTAAAATCTGTGTAAGTAGAAAACAAATGAACTTCAAAATTATTAGGGGAGAGAGAAAAAGCCTATTTACTGTAAATAAAATCTGGAATGACTGATTATCTGAAATTGTTGAATACTGAATACTGTACAGATCATAAGGCTGCACGATGCTTAGTCAGAAGATAAAATGTTGTTCCTCAAGTTTTTCTGAGATTTGTTAGAAGGGAGTAAAAGACCAAAGACAGAGGGGTCAAAATGGTGATTTAACAGACAAGAAAATAGATATACAAGGTTGGATGAGATGCTCTAAAAGGCTGCATCATCACCCAAATACTACAGAACATGACAAATGGGAATCTGTTCAACTGATATCACCTTCGCTCCAGGGCCAAGATCACTCAAACTTTGAGCTGCATTATACAGACAATACTTGTGTGTGTTCCTATTAAGGGTCTCACTCTAAAATTTTATAAACCCCAGTTCAGCAAAGCATACAAGAGAAAACTCAGTATCTTCAAAACAAAAATCTCTACCAAAAGGTTCTCATGGTACAAACAACAGGAATTCTGCAGATGCTGGTACGATATGTTACCCAACAACAGAGGTCCACAATAAGACAATGGGGACCATTTCCCATATCTCAGGTATCACTTCTCAGCATAACCTGATATTGATGATAAAATTCACTATTGTCTTCAGTGAACCAGGGCAGCTTAAAAGTGTAACATCCTCACCAGCTTTGTAGAAATCCCTTGCCATAATGACTCAAAGTAGAATGGGTGTATTCTAGATGGCATTGAGAACTTTGAGCCAGAAGCAGATAGAAGTCCAGCATAAATGGCAGAAACTCAGTCATAAGTATAAAAAGTACCATCTCCTGAACTTTCTTCCAGAATATTCCATCATTCCTTTTTGGCCTCATCTGAATCTGCAAGTTCCACAGTGACCTTATCAGTCACTCAGAACTGGACTGGAAGCAAGACTTCCTCAATCCTCAGGGACTCACTTGAAAGACAACATTCACTAACTGGCAAATACAGTGGTTCACATACACAGATCACCATAACATTCACAAAGGTAATGGAATAAGGATTGAATGGCTATACACCAGCAATTTTTTAATATTGTGTGTGCAGAGTCCTATGTAATTCATTAGATTTCCCTTGGCAATAGTTCCATTCTGTGTAAGGTGAAATATTCCATTACACAACACTTAAGGAATCAACACTTCACCTGTGAGTCGGCTCGGGTGATATACTGCGTCCGGTGCTCCCGATGTGGCCTTTTATATATTGGCGAGACCCGACGCAGACTGGGAGACCGCTTTGCTGAACACCTACGCTCTGTCCGCCAGAGAAAGCAGGATCTCCCAGTGGCCACACATTTTAATTCCACATCCCATTCCCATTCTGACATGTCTATCCACGGCCTCCTCTACTGTAAAGATGAAGCCACACTCAGGTTGGAGAAACAACACCTTATATTCCGTCTGGGTAGCCTCCAACCTGATGGCATGAACATGGACTTCTCTAACTTCCGCTAATGCCCCACCTCCACCTCGTACCCCATCTGTTACTTATTTTTATACACACATTCTTTCTCTCACTCTCCTTTTTCTCCCTCTGTCCCTCTGAATATACCTCTTGCCCATCCTCTGGGTTCCCCCCCGCCCTTGTCTTTCTTCCCGGACCTCCTGTCCCATGATCCTCTCGTATCCCTTTTGTCCAGCTCTTGGCTCCATCCCTCCCCCTCCTGTCTTTTCCTATCATTTTGGATCTCCCCCTCCCCCTCCAATTTTCCAACTTTCAAATCCCTTACTCACTCTTCCTTCAGTTAGTCCTGACGAAGGGTCTCGGCCTGAAACGTCGACTGCACCTCTTCCTAGAGATGCTGCCTGGCCTGCTGCGTTCACCAGCAACTTTGATGTGTGTTACTTAAGGAATCACCTTTGTTAATATAATGTCATGCATTGGGAAATATAAAACCTGTGCGCATCTTACCTATTTCCCTCCACCACTCACCCACACCCTCTTTAGCCACCTTCATTACCTAAAAGCTGCCTCGATTCAAATTAAGTCTAATATTTACAACTCCCGTGTTTCTTGTTCCTCACTTCATGCAAGATTTGTGAGAAATACAAGGCAGGCACCAAATACCAGAAAAAAATCTGAGTAAGGCTTCCTTTCATATACAAACATCAGAGCTATCTATATAAAATTAAACTTGAACCAAGTGTACCCAGCCTCAAATTTCCTGGACTTTTTCCTCTAGTCGGCATTATGTTGTGTATTCAGAAAAACTGATTAACCCTCCCTTAATATCTCAACATAGAATTCATCAAAGTAAAACTAGCAGATCCTACGCATTTTCAAGGGTTGCGCAACCCCTTTCAGATTGGCAGACTTTGTTTTATCTAAGTGGCACAGGTTACAAGGATGAGTACTCTATATCTCTGCACTTATTGCTCCTTGCAAAAGTAATAATTTTCCATCCATTTATCACTGGTGGCATATTCATATCTGCTTCTGCCCCAAGAAGTGAGAATTCCTATTTTAAACCCGCCCACTACTCTAACTCCTTTTGCCATGTTTCTTAAACCAGCCTCATCTTGTTTCCTTTTTGTGGCTTACAATCAAAGCGTGCTTAATCCATCTGTGAAATACCTTGTGACTTTTTACTGCTTTGGGGATGACCTAACAGCGTAAATTATTTTTAAAGTCACACAGTACAGAAACAGGCCCTTCGGTCCATTGAGTCCATGCTGACCAACGTTGTTAATTGCTTCAAAGGTGTGGTGTAATGGGTATGATTACACAATCTAGTATTTCATTAATAACTTTCTAGTGCAGACTGAGATTGCTATGATTCTTGCAGATTCACTGCCCAGAGTAAGTCAAAACTGTCAGGACTCTTCCTACATTTATGCTGAAGTGAAGCATGGGAACAAAGGCAAAGCTTGCTGCTGATATCCTATACTTCAGAAAACAGGTTCAGCTCCAAAGTTTATTCCAGCATAATTTGCCAGGTCTAAGTAATTGTACCATGTACATTCATTATTTGTGTAAATTATGCACATTACTAGTGAAATATATGTTGCATACTGGTAACACAAGTTCACACACACACACACACACACACACACGTATATAAATGCATGTACACATACCAATTGCACATCTTCGGACAGTTCTCTATCTTTTTCATGTTCTATCACTGTTTCTTCTAGATCTGATTCCTCAGATAAACACTCCATATCTGAACATGCAAATCCAAAGTACATTCAATGGTTCAGCCATGATGCTTACTTCGTTAAAGCTTCTGATTTGACAGCACTGGCAAAAGCTTTCAATCTTGAGGAAAAACTCCAAGTTTTGCTACTAAGGCATAGGATGCTTAAAAAAACCTGCAGCATTCGGTGGTAGGTTTTGAAGAACATTCCATTGTGGCCAGCAGTGAATAGCTTACAGCAAGATCAAAAGAGTGCAGTTAAAACACTTCCAGTTTTAGAGAAGACTAGGAACAAGCTCTGGACCTGCACAGACAATGTGTATTTGCTTTTCTGTGCAGAGAACAATCGTTTTTATGTATCTTAAGGTTAATCCAATAATGATTCCTGTTTTGATCTCTTTGACATGATGCTATCACTCTGTAACTTCATTTAGAAATGGCTGGTAGTTGGACCACCTGCTGTACATTTCTGGGATATGTATGTTTAATGAGGTTAGACACGGCCTGGTGTTTAGCCTTTGAAGCAAGGCTTTCTGCATGTTTGTCTTCTGATCTGTGACAATTAACATCAAAAATATCCTGTTATAAATAGAGCAAGGCAGATTCAACAGTAAAATATTACCAAGAAGCACTTTCAAATGAAATAGGATTCATAAGAGAAAATTAGAGAATGTCCGTGTGTCTTACTCAGAATGATGTGTGATGTCCAGGCCCAGGGAAACCGTGCACTGTCACAGAGCAATAGTGCTGCCGCTAACAGAGCTGCTGCCTCTCAGCTCCATGGGCCCAGGTTCAATTCTGACTTCTGGTGCTGTGTGTGTGGAATTTTCAGGCTCTCCCTTTGGCAGCATGAATTTCCTCCAAATGCTCCAGTTTCCTCCCAAATCCCAAAGATGTGCTGCAGGTAGGTTAAATAACTACTGTAAATTGTCCCTCATGAGAGTGGAAGAATCAGTGGTGGAGTTTGATGGAAATGTGAAGAGAATAAAATGGGATTAGAGTGGGACTAGCGTAAATGTGTACTCAATGCTCCGTGTGGGCTCTGTGGTCCATGCTATATGACTCCACAAACTACACAGATGGTGATGGAGGGAATGGATCTTTGTTTTGTGGACTGAGTGCCAAACTAGTAGAGAATACATTGTCACAGTCCAGCTCATCCTTTTTAAAGAAAAATGCTGGACACACTTTCGAAGATCTGTGGGGTATCCAGTTGGTAGCAGACCTGTTTTCCTGGCTAAAATGTTAATATAGTTAGGACAATAGAGTCAACAGTGTTGATGGTGTAGAATACACAGATATTGAGGCACTATCATCCTGCTAAGAATAGATCTAGCATCCTAAATCTGACAAACTATGAAGTGCCATAGGCAATCAACAACAACAGAATTATGATTCACTATCTTCTGCAACCTCTTAGCCTGGCATATGGTGCAACGAGAAGTGTAGAACGATAAGCTAACAGCAGCATCAGATGCACAAAAATGAAAACACCAGAGCAGTGAAGCTGAAACTCGGGAATAAATTTGTAATAAAGTGTGCAAGTGCCATACTATAGACAGTTAAGTGATTCCACAACCAATAGATCAGATCAAAACTAACTCCGCAACACTCACAACACGCTGGAGGAACTCAGCAGGTCAGGCAGCATCAGTGGAAACGATCGGTCAACGTTTCCGGCCGGAACCCTTTGTCAGGACTGTAGGGGGAAGGGGCGGAGGCCCTATAAAGAAGGTGGAGGGAGGGTGGGAAGGAGCAGGCTGGTAGGTTCCAGGTGAAAAACCAGTAAAGGGAAAGATAAAGGGGTGGGGGAGGGGAAGCAGGGAGGTAATAGGCAGGAAAGGTGAAGAAGGAATAGGGGAAAACACAATGGGGAGTAGAAGGAGGCGGAACCATGAGGGAGGCGATAGGCAGCGAGGGGAGGGAGCAGAGTGAAATAGGAATAGGGGAAGGGAGGAGGAGGGAATTACCGGAAGTTGGAGAATTCTATGTTCATACCAAGGGGCTGTAGACTACCTAGACGGTATATGAGGTGTTGCTCCTCCAACCTGAGTTTAGACCCATCATGGCAGTAGAGGAGGCCATGTATGGACATATCTGAATGGGAGTGGGAAGCAGAGTTGAAGTGGGTGGCAACTGGAGATCCTGTCTGTTGTGGCAGACAGAGCGGAGGTGCTCGACGAAGCGTTCCCCCAATCCGTGTCGGGTTTCACGGATGCAGAGGAGGTCGCACCGAGAGCACTGGATGCAATAGATGATCCCAACAGACTCACAAGTGAAGTGTTGCCTCACCTGGAAGGACTGTTTGGGGCCCTGAATGGTGGCAAGAGAGGAGGTGTACGGACAGGCGTAGCATTTACGCTTACAGGGATAAGTGCTGGGAGGGAGATCCGTGGGGAGGGACGTGTGGATCAGGGAGTCGCAGAAGGACCGATCCCTGCAGAAAGCGGAGAGGGGTGGAGAGGGAAAGATGTGCTTAGTGGTGGGGTCCTGTTGAAGGTGGCGGAAGTTACAGAGGATAATGCGCCGGATCCATACACCGATGTAGAGGAGGCCGCACCAGGAGCACTGGATGCAATAGATGACCCCAACAGACTCACAAGTGTTGCCTCACCTGTTTCCCCACTGTCATGATGAGGCTAAACTCAGGTTAGAGGAGCAACACCTCATATACCGTTTAGGTAGTCTCCAGCCCCTTGGTATGAACATAGAATTCTCCAACTTCCGGTAATTCCCTCCCCCTCCCTTCCCTTATCCCTATGCCACTCTGCCCCCTGCCCCCTCCCCCAGCTGCCTATCACCTCCCTCATGGTTCCGCCTCCTTCTACTATCCATTGTGTTTTCCCCTATTCCTTCTTCACTTTTCCTGCCTATCACCTCCCTGCTTCCCCTCCCCCACCCCTTTATCTTTCCCCTTACTGGTTTTTCACCTGGCACCTACCAGCCTTCTCCTTCCCACCCTCCCCCCACCTTCTTTATAGGGCTTCTTGCCCCTTCCCCCTACAGTCCTGACGAAGGGTTCCGGCCCGAAACGTTGACTGATCATTTCCATGGATGCTGCCCAACTTGCTGAATTCCTCCAGTGTGTTGTGAGTGTTGCTTTGACGCCAGCATCTGCAGAGTATTTTGTATTTAAAACTAACTCCGCAGTTGTGCCAAATCTAGGCATTAGAAGTGACAACAGTCAAACAACCACGCAAGCTCCAAAGACATTCTTACCCTAATGAGTGTCAACCCTAGCACTTAAGAGTCAAGGATAAGACATTTGCAAATATCAAACATCTTTGGAAGAGCTGATGAATCCCATATTGGTTTCATCAGCCACTTCAGAATCCACAGTAGCTACTGAGGGACTACCTAAGAGAAGAAACACTCTGAGAAAATTACTCTGAACATTGATTTCTCAAACTTCCGGTAATGCCCCCCCCCAACCCCTCTCCCCCTTCACCATTTCCCATCCCCTTTTCCCTCTCTCACCTCATCTCCTTGTCCACCCATCACCTCCCTCTGGCGTTCCTCCCCCTTTTTCTTTCTTCCATGATCTTCTGTCTCTTTCACTAATCAACTTCCCAGATCTTTACTTCATCCCTCCAGGTTTCACCTATTATCTGGTGTTTCTCTTTCCCCTCCCCCCACCTCTTAAATCTACCCCTCAGCTTTTTTTTTCTCCAGTCCTGCTGAAGGGTTTCAGCCCAAATGTCAACTGTACTCTTTTTCATAGATGCTGCCATGCCTATTGAATTTCTCCAACATTTTGTGTGTGTTGCTCGGATTTCCAGCATCTGCAGATTTTCTCTTGTTTGTCCTTAAATTATTTGTATTTATTATTTTCAATACAAGGCGATCGAGAAATCAAGATAAATCTGAATTTACTGGTGTCTTCACAACCAGAATCATAATGTACTTGACAGCCATTTTTTGAAGTGTCACTATTTTAATCTGGGGAACATTTATCGGAGATGTCAGATTTCAAATAGGAGTTTTTGAAAAGGAGGCAATGAACATTTTAATGTGAGGAATGACTTAGTAGAAGCCAGAATTAGCTGTTTAAAATTGCAGTTTAGGAGAAAGATATGAAATCAGGAAAACAGAAAAGTGGATGAAAAAGAAATGGAAGGATATGCTAACGTGCTAAAATAAACTGGGAAGCAGTTTGCAAACTATTAACACTGCTCTAGACCAGTTGAACATAATGACCTCTCTCTGAGCAATACATTTTGGGTGATGCTGTTAACTAGTACCTCTAACCCAGCACCCCAAACTCCATTGTGTATTTTGTAATGTCTGGATGGTTGAAGACCTTCTAAATTCGAGAGATAAGAGGAAGATCAAAGGGGAAGTTAGGGAAGATTAATTCCGGTGCACATTATGCATACTCACTGATCTGGAAATCTGCAATGGTTGCTTAATTAGTTACTTGACTAATAATAAATCAGTCACACTCTCTTAAGATCACCAAAGTAAGTAAAATTCCACCCACTTGGCTTGCTTCCCACTTTCAACAGTACCTTCAGATCTGGGAGGAATTGAAACTATGAATAAGTGATTTATTTGTTTTCAAAGTCCATTTTACCCACTTTATCTTTTCCCCTAATGCAGTTACAACTACATTTCCAACTAAGTCTTTGAGTTATCTATAAAATATATTATACACTAATGAGTTAGATTATGAATTTATTTAATTGCCATCACTTTTCATCTGCTGTAATTATTTAGAAAGGGCTCTAATTGCACTTCAGTAACAAAACAGTGTAATAATTATGGGAAAACATATGCTGCAAGACACCATATTTTACCAACAGGTACACACTAAAGCACAAGCATGTTGCTAATAAAAGCTCTGGTTGATCATTCATTGTGTGTTACTTATCATTCCTGTCACATTTGCAAATGAAAAAAGACATCAGTTCCTGTCTCTGATCTAGAGTCTGAGGCCTGGCTCATTAAAATCACATTTTAAAGGCGACAGTTGGCTAGAAAAACATGAATTGAAGAGCAACAAATTTGTGCTTACAAGCTATTATTAGGCAGAATCAGCCTTTATCTCTAAAATAATTGTAGCAGGTGAGTGCATGCAGCATTGTTAGTAATTTGTCCCATTACACAGACCTTTGATAGTATGAAGAGTGGACGTGGGAAGCATTCAGTCCATTCAGCTCATGCTATCTTTTTGAGTAAGTTAGTTTCATTCTCTGACATCTCCATAGCCCTTTAACCATTTATTTCCAAATGCCTTGAAAGCCATAACTGAAATTACTTTCAGTAAGTGAATTCCAGATTGTAATTCCTCACCATGTGAAAGTGGAGAGGAAATTTACTGGATTGATAGAGTGGGACCTCCAATAACATGCAGAGGTAGGAGAAGAAGTGGCTGTTATCTGTGGAATAGACAAGGTTAATGAGAGAATTAATAGGAATCACTGAGATCCAATATGGTAGCAAAAGGGCTGGTAACCACTACGATAGATAATCATATAATTTGAGAAGGAACTAGAGTTTAATCAAGGGCGTTGCATCTTGTTAAGGCAAACCAGGGCAGAATTCCACAGTAAATGGTAGGACTCTGGGGAGTGTTATAGAACAGAGACCTCAAGGTTCAATTACAAATCTTTCCTGAAAATAGTAACACAGGTAGACAGCGTGGTGCAGAAGGCGTCTGGCATGCTTGCCTTCATCAATTGGTGCAGGAGTTGGGCAATCACGTTATACCTGTACAAGATGTCAGTACAGCCACACTTGGAATACTGTGCACAGTTTTGGTCACTCTACTTTAGGAAGGATGTCATTAATGGAAATGGTGCAAAAAAGATTTAAAAGGAACTGGAAGTTTTAGTTTATAAGGAGAGACTAAATAAGCAAGGACCATTTTCCCTGGTCTAAGAGGTGACCTAATAGAGGTTTATGAAATCATGAGGGGTATGGATAAAGTGATTAGCCACAGTCTTTTCCCCACGTTAGGGGAAAAACTAGTGGCAAAGATTTGAAGTGAGGGAGGAAAGATTTAAAAGGGACCTACGTGCTAGCTTTTTTTTATGCAGTGAGGATGGTGCATACAAGGACGTGGTAGAGGCAGGTGCAAAGACAGGAAGTGTTCAGGACAGCTTGGGCCAAATGCTGGCAAACAGGACCAACTTGGTGGGCATGGACAAGTTGAGCAGAAGGGCCTGTTTTATGTGCTGTATACCTATGACTCTGTGAATGAGAAGGCATTTACATGTGATGTTAATTTTTATGATCTGATATGCTCCTTGTAATAGAGTGATTAAAGATTAGATCATCTGAAATAAGAACAGAGGACTGAAACAGTGATGCACCATACTCTTTCCGGAACAACATGACCAAGGGCAACATCCTCTAGATGGTTCACGAAACTACTTCATTCACTTCCTTAATATTTTCCTTACTTTAAACGTGGTTCTGCTACTGTTGGAGCCTGTGATCTACATTTTGTAGTGTGTTTTCAGGCCAATTGAGCAATCTGGCACTTTGCTGTCTCTGAGGGTGCTCCGTGAAGCTTTGAGCAAAGTGTATGGCCTAGAGGCCGAGAAGCCTGGAGAGGAGGTGCGAACCCTTGATCGACTCCATCTTGCTGATCTTGCCAACTAAAGAGTCAAGGAAGATCAAAATAATCGAGGTGAGAGCGGAAGGTGAGCAGGTGTTCCACGTTGTCTACCACCCTCCCGCTTGCTGCGCTGGAGGAAGGTGTCTGTGTGTGACGGTCTCTCTCCTTCTCGCTCTCACTCTAGGTCAATATTGTCAGAGGATTGTACTAAAGTCGTGGGCCTTGGGCAAGATTTAATTGATGCGGTTTGTAGATTGGACTCTGTAGTTCATGTTATGATGTGCTTCATGTTTCAGTTTTCTCCTTTTTTGGTTGCTACTTTGAGCAATTTTGATAAGGATGGCCTACAGATAACAAACAACACAACACTAGATTGAAGTGAACTGAACTGACTATGCCTGGACTCTTTTGTTCTTGTGTTTTATATTTTGTGTTTTCTGCTCTTTTTTTTGGCATTTGTGCAACTTGTTTTTTTCGTGTTTGGGATGGAAGGTGTTGATGTTTTTCTTTGAATGAGTTTCAGGGTTTTCTTCACTTCGTGGCTGTCTGCGGGAAGACGAATCTCAGGGATGTATACTGCATACATACCTTGATAATAAATGTACTTTTGAATCTTTGAAATCTAGCATATTATATTTAGTGTTTACAATGTGATCTCCTCTACAATGGAGGAACCAAACGCAGAGTAGGTGCAAAAAGGGGTAACCTGTTATCTGCCACTTAATTCTCCATCCCATTTCCACTTTGACATAACTAGCTTCTTGCACTGTTAAAATGAAAACTTGAGAAACATCAATTTAGCTTTAATCTGGGCACAGTGCAGCTTTCTAGATTCAATACTGAATTCTACATTTCACATACTTTGTCCATATCAGAACTGTCCTGTCCATCAATGATACTGGCCCAGTTTTTTCCCTCCGTTAGCAGAGCCTGACTTGCTGGGCATGTCCAACTGTACATTATATTCTGTAAAAGCTACAGTCCTTTGTTTATGCTCCTCTCTAAATGCCCTTATTTCACAGCTTTTATACTCCTTTGTTCAAGCTCTGTCTGCGGTTAAGCCATCAACTGGATGACCTCATTTGCAATTAATCCCCATGGCAACCCAGATCTCATCCTATCACAGATTTTCCCTCTATGCTATCCACAGCTCCCCCAATCTTCTTACTTAAGATCACCAGTTGCCAGTTCTGACAATGGGTTTTTGAGGTGACTCTCCTTCTCTTTCCACAGATGTGGTCTGACCTGATAAATGGTTCCAGTATTTTCTGTTTCCAATGAGAATCAGAATCAGGCTTATTATCACTGACATGTCGTGAAATTTGTTGTTTTGCTGCAGCAATATCAAAATATTAAAATTACTATAAGTTACAAAAAATAAATAAATAGTATGAAACAGAAATAACAAGTTAGTGTTCATGGACTGTTCAGAAACCAAATGGTGGAAGAAAAGAAGCTGCTCCTAAAATGTTCAGCATGAGCCTTCAGGCTCCTAAACCTTCTTCTCAATGGTGATAATAAGAAGAGAGCATGTCCAAGATGTCGATTATCCTAAATATGGTGGCAAAAATAGGAAAACAGATTATTTGGTGGCAAAAATAGGAAAACAGATTATTATCTGAATGGTGGCCGATTAGGAAAAGGGGAGGTGCAACGAGACCTGGGTGTCATTATACACCAGTCATTGAAAGTGGGCATGCAGGTACAGCAGGCGGTGAAAAAGGCGAACGGTATGCTGGCATTTATAGCGAGAGGATTCGAGTACAGGAGCAGGGAGGTACTACTGCAGTTGTACAAGGCCTTGGTGAGACCACACCTGGAGTATTGTGTGCAGTTTTGGTCCCCTAATCTGAGGAAAGACATCTTTGCCATAGAGGGAGTACAAAGAAGGTTCACCAGATTGATTCCTGGGATGGCAGGTCTTTCATATGAAGAAAGACTGGATGAACTGGGCTTGTACTCGTTGGAATTTAGAAGATTGAGGGGGGATCTGATTGAAACGTATAAGATCCTAAAGGGATTGGACAGGCTAGATGCGGGAAGATTGTTCCCGATGTTGGGGAGGTCCAGAACGAGGGGTCACAGTTTGAGGATAGAGGGGAAGCCTTTTAGGACCGAGATTAGGAAAAACTTCTTCACACAGAGAGTGGTGAATCTGTGGAATTCTCTGCCACAGCAAACTGTTGAGGCCAGTTCATTAGCTATGTTTAAAAGGAAGTTAGATATGGCCCTTGTGGCTACAGGGGTCAGGGGGTATGGAGGGAAGGCTGGGTTCTGAGTTGGATGATCAGCCATGATCATAATAAATGGCGGTGCAGGCTCGAAGGGCCGAATGGCCTACTCCTGCACCTATTTTCTATGTTTCTATGTTTCTATGTAAATGATGAATGCTAATCATTGTGATCATTATGATAATGATGGATGCAGATAACTCAACCAACAAATTAATGCAGTAAAACTCAGGAATGAATATGACCCTTAACTTCTTTGTTTTTTTCTAGAAGCAAGAAAATAATTCAATCAGGTTCAATGTAAAGACCTACGGTATCTGATACTTTGGTGGATTCTGCAAAGGATGTTTTGGCCAAGTTAGTTTTCAGTATTAGGGAAGATGGGGAGGGGTGGGTAGAAGAAAGGGAATATTTCCAATTGAAGAAATAGAATTCAAATGACACAGTAGAATGCAGTAATTACAAGCCAATTACCTCTTTCAAATCCCCTTCCCAGTGTTGCTTCATTTTCAGACTCCTAATTTGACCTCTCAGTTACTCTATTATTGTCACTTCAGCATTTCTTTTTGCATTGCTTCAGACTGCACATAATCTTTGCATCATCCTATTTTATGCCCTTTGTTGAATTTATTGTGTGCAGTTTTGGTCTCCAAATTTGAGGAAGGACATTCTTGCTACTGAGGGAGTGCAGCGTAGGTTCACAAGGTTAATTCCCAGGATGGCGGGACTGTCATATGTTGAAAGATCGGAGCGACTGGGCTTGTATACACTGGATTTTAGAAGGATGAGAGGGAATCTGATTGAAACATATAAGATTATTAAGGGATTGAACACGCTGGAGGCAGGAAGCATGTTCCTGCTGATGGATGAGTCCAGAACAAGAGGCCACAGTTTAAGAATAAGGGGTAGGCCATTTAGAACGGAGTTGAGGAAAAACTTTTTCACCCAGAGAGTGGTGGTTCTGTGGAATGCTCTGCCCCAGAAGGCAGTGGAGGCCAAGTCTCTGGATGCTTTCAAGAAAGAGATGGATAGAGCTCTTAAAGATAGCGGAATGAAAAATTATGGGGATAAGACAGGAATTGGATACTGATTGTGGATGATCAGCCATGATCACAGTGAATGGCGGTGCTGGCTCAAAGGGCCGAATGGCCTACTCCTGCATCTATTGTTTGTCTATTGTCTATTAAATTTATTATTACCACATATAGTGTTTATTCTGTGAGTTTCATGCACCCTGGAATATATAACATTAAACAATATCACAATCTGTATCATCATGCTTCTTTTGTCCATGTTACACATCTTAGACAGATGCTCCCTAACCTGCTGAGTGTTTCCAGAATTTCCATTTTTATAAATACACAGCAATATTCTATTCCTTTAATCAAACAAAATATTTTACATGAATTTCCCCTAATCCAGAAACGTGAAGAGGCCTCCACCATAATTCACATGAAGTTCCAAAAATGTATAACATGACCAACTGCTCTAGTAAAATGATTCAAATATATTGAAGACCCAAGGTTACAGTGAAATGTGCTGAAAATTTTCAAAAATCTCATCTCTCAGAAAGCATACAAATCACATGAAATACCATTCAATGATATAATTGAAATATTTTCAATGAGTATTGCACATACTATGAAGGCATGAGCAAATAAGCAACCTGAAGCACTGGGCAGAACTTAATCAAAAAACCTCACAGAGCAGAAAACACTGCCCAGTTAATAAATTAATACAACAGCAGGCATTAGCACGAGTACATTAATGCAGCTCAGTAGGTAGGGAACATGATAGACCACTCGATCCACTAACAAGGCAGTAAAAGCAATGGAGTTACAGATACCAGTGGTCGAATATCAAATTAAAATATTCATCAACTAGTGGAGCACCTGGGACATAAATTAACCAAGGCCAGGCCAACAATTTGATGGAACAGCAAAAACCAGTGAATTAATTGTTTCTTCATACCTTGGCTTTCTGCTCTGACTTTTGTCAGCAATTTACTTTTCACTAAAAAAAAGTAGTAAAGAAAATATTTCCTTATCCCAAAGGTAGATTCAAAAACAAAAAAATTAGAATAAAAATGAGAAAATGGTTTTCGTGAAACAAAGTATATAGGGAAAGAAGGGATAACAGGATTTTATAGTACTCAGATATCAGATTTACAGGGCATGAGGCTAGTGGAGAAAACAAATCAGGTCATGGAAGAGGTAGGAATGATTCAATTTCTTATAGCATAGAGGTTGACACTGGAGATATACAGAAAGTAATATACTGTGCCTATAAAAACAACCCCCCCCCCCAGAAGTTTTCATGTTTTATAGTTTTACAAAGCTGAATCACAGTGGATTTAATTTGGCTTTTTATGACACAGTCATAAAAAGTAAAAGTGAAACTGGATTTCTATAAAGTAATCTAAATTAATTTCAAATATAAAACACAAAATATTTGATTGCATAAGTATTCAACCCCTTTAATATGACACACCAAATCATCACTGATGCAGCCAAACAACAGGAATTCTGCAGATGCTGGAAATTCAAGCAACACACATCAAAGTTGCTGGTGAACGCAGCAGGCCAGGCAGCATCTATAGGAAGAGGCGCAGTCGACGTTTCAGGCCGAGACCCTTCGTCACGAAGGGTCTCGGCCTGAAACGTCGACTGCGCCTCTTCCTATAGATGCTGCCTGGCCTGCTGCGTTCACCAGCAACTTTGATGACTGATGCAGCCAATTGGTTTTAGAAGTCACATAATTAGTTAAATGGATATCTGTTTTTGAAGACCTGTGTGCAGTCAAGTAGTTTCAACTGAGTGTAGTAAAAATATACCTGTATCTGGAAGGTCCAGCTGCTGGTGAGTCAGTATCCTGGCAAAAACTACACCATGAAGACAAAAGAACACTCCTATCAACTCCGTGAAAAGGTTATCAAAAAGCACTAGTCAGCAGATGGATACAAGAAAATTTCCAAGTCACTTGGAGTACAGTTAAGTCAATCATCAAGAAACGGAAAGAATATGGCACAGCTGTAAATCTGCCTAAAGCAGGCTGTCCTCAAAAACTGAGTGACGTGCAAGAATGGGACAAGTGAGGGAGGCCACCAAGAGACCTATGACAACTCTGGAGGAGTTACAAGCTTCACTGACTGAGATGAGAGCGACTGTGCATACAACATCTGTTGCCCGGGTGCTTCAACAATGGGAAAGTGGCAAAGAGAAAGCCACTGTTGAAAAAAGCTCACATGAAATCTCAGCTAGAGTTTGTCAGAAGGCACGTGGGAAACTTAGATGTCAGCTGAAAGAAGGTTCTATGTTTGGTGTAAGCGAAGCAGAGCATATCGTCGAAAACACACCATTCTTACTGTGAAGCACGGTGATGGCTGTATTTGCTGTGTGGATGCTACATTGTAGCAGGCCCTGGAAGGCTTGTGAATGTGGAGGGTAAAATGAATGCAGCAAAATACAGGGTAATCCTGGAGGAAAACCTGATGTTGTCTGGAAGAGAACTGCAACTTAGGAAAAGATTTATTTTCCAGCAAGATAATGACCCCAAGCATTAAGCCAAAGCTACACAGAAATGGCTTAAAAGCAATAAAGTTAACGTCCTGGAATGGCCAAGTCAGAGTCCAGACCTCAATCCAATTGAGAATTTGTGGCTGGACTTGAAAAGTGTGGTTCACTCACAATCCCCGTGCAATCTGACAGAGCTTGAGGAACTTTGTAAAGAAAAATGGGGAAAAATTGGAGTGTCCAGATGTGCAAAGCTGGTAGAGACCTATCCACACAGATTCAAGGCTGTAATTGCTGCCAAAGATGCATCTTCTAAATACTGACTTGAAGGAGGTGAGTAATTATGCAATCAATTATTTTGTGTTTAATAATTGTAATAAATTTAGATCAATTTGTAGAAATTTGTTTTCACATTGACACGAAAGAGTCTTTATTGTTGATCAGTGTCAAAAAAGCCAAATTAAAACCACTGCAATTCAATGTTGTAACATGAAAACTTCTGGGTGGGGGAGGGCTAATACTTTTCATAGGCACTAGCTTGTAGAGACTATCTAATGAATAGGTTCTGCTTTTACAGATCTCCATGTCAGAAAATGAATAAAAATTACATAATTACTCAATTGGATAATCTCCAAATTACAGTAATAAATGGCATCAAAAGCACATAAGACTATTAGATGAGTGAGTGAGAAAGAGACAGACAGAGAACTAGTTTTTCCATCTACTTTTACAAATGTATGACGCACGTACATCAGACTTTTGAATTTAATTATATTATGGGAGCTTGTTCATAGGTAGTGGGGCCCATAACAATTGATCAGCCTGTACCTAGTTCAGTATTGTTCTCCAGGTAAGGAAACTTGCTAACTCCACTATTGTCCTTCAGGCAAGGAAATTTGCCATCTAGCCTATGTGTGATTGCAGATCCACAGTAGCCTGGGTACTGAACTTTTAAACCTCTATTTGGTTTAACAGAATGAGTGATAAGTGATGGCCTTTGACATAATAACCAGTAAAGTAAAAACTCACAACAAAGGGAAAGTGAACTACAAGAAATTTAGTAGACACATGAACAATCAACTATCAAAACTGAAAATGAATGCCCAACATCGATTAATGTAAATGGATTCAGTGTACAATTACTGTAAGTGGGTCTGAGTTTGATGGACTGCCTGGATTTGACCAGCTGAGGATCCTATTCAGAATGAGAATCAGGTTTATTATCACCGGCATGCATCGTGAAACTTGTTAACTTAGCAGCAGCAGTTCAATGCAATACATAATATAGAAGAAGAAGAAAAAAGAATGTTGTGTTCTGTGACATTTGGGGCAAAGTAAATGGCAGTGGGCATGAGCTATTTGGAAGATTTGCAACAACAGCCTATTATTCCATCATGACACAGCGATTGAGGGTGTACAGTGAATGTGGCAAAATTTGACTTTCTTTTGATTACTAAATGTTGACTGGTTTTTGTGCAGTATTTCCACTTTAAACAGCCATATAAAAGGATCACTGAAAATTTAGACTGAAAGTACTATCTGGATGGATGGTGTTTATAGCTCTCCTCCAGTTAGCAAACGCCCAACTTATGGACAACCCATACATATGAGTAAGCATTTAGGAGAGAGGTGAAATGGATTTGCCAGAACCTGTAGGGCTGCAGGCATCTTCTGTCACTAGGGAACTCTGTTCACAGCCACATCTTCCATTGCTTGCAAACTGTTAGGGTTATGAACAGGAATAGAACATAGCCTGTACATAACAAATGAAACTGGTAGGAACCTGAGATTTGGAAGTAATTAACATAAGCCTATTTTAAAAAGTACATTTACAACACAACATGCACAACATTGTAATTGCTTAACTATTTAACTTAAAAGGTCTTTTTGCTGATTAATTCCATACATTCAAATTATACTGAATTTTCCAACACGTGATTTATTTCTCATATTATGTTCTTTTCCCTTAAAAGGGAAACACTTCTCTTAAAAGACCAAAAATATTACAAGAAAACAAGTATAATCTCCACCAGAAGAAGCACATTGAATTACTTAATATTTCATAAGTGTCTGAAAAATTAAGATATTGGAACTACTGTAAATCATTTAAAATGTCAAGTGCTCCAGAATCCTACTTTTACAGTTAATAATCCTATAATGCAGCTGGCAGCCTACTTTAGTTACTAAGCAGTGGAGAGTTTAGGAACAAGATCTAAATAACAAATGAGTGGCACATTTACAGTAAGTTCTGATGGAGGATTTCAACCTGAAACATCACAACAACACCATCCATTCCTTTCTGCCCAGAGCTGCTCCTCCATCTACCGAGTTCCTCCAGCAGATTATCTGTTACACAATACAACAATGCCATACTACACCTCTTTTGCCAGGTTAAAATCTACTCTTGATGCTTCCTTTGAAAAGAATTATGAAATATAGAATTGTAGAAGAAGAAAATTATACAAAAAGATTTATCCAGAAGGACAAGATCATGGGATCAATGGTGAATTGGCTGTTTAGATTCAGAATTGATTTGCCATCGAAGAAAGAGAGGGCGGTGATCAATTTGACTTATTCTGTCTGGAGGTTTTTGACTCATGTTGTTCTGCAGGGATTTGCACTGGGAGGCATTGTGCTCATCTGCGAGCGAAACCTTGTTGTCACATGAGTTGCTTGGATTTGCTTTTTAGAAGATGATAGCATTCGAGCCTTTCACAGGTGTCGAGCATCCTTCTGTGATTCAGGTTTGGTCCAGAGTTGCCACTTCGCATATGAGATGGCTTTTCAGAAGTCCTACCTGTACTCTCCTGAGTTGCCAGTCCTGTACACCATCGATCTAGCCGTTGGCAGATTGCAGATCCCTTGGTTCATCCAGGAGTTCTGGTTGGAATGATTTTATAGGGGCACACCTGTCCATGAGTGTCTTTATAAAGTCCGTGATAACCATGGTGTATTCATTTGGGTCTTTGAACATGGCCCACATCACTAACTTGAAGCACCCCCCAGCTGCTGTTCTGCCCCCTGTGACCACCTCTTTGTTGTCCTTACCTGAGGTGTCTTGCTCCTTAGCGTCTGCCTGTATTCAGGCAAGAGGAGGGCAGCCAGATGTATAGATTTCCCAAAATGTGGTCCAGGGTGGAACAGTAGGAGTTCTTGTTGGTCAAGCATGTGTGGATCCCCTGGTGCTGCAGCTGATATGCTGATGGTAATTGGGCGATAATTTCTTGAACAAACATAGTCCCCGGCAAAGAGTGAAAGGCATCGGGGTAGGTTGCTTCATATTTGCTGAATATGGCACTCAGTACATCGAGTGCTTTTCTGACATCTGCCTTTGGTGGTATGTAAACTATAGTCAGGATCATGGCAGAGAATTCTCTCTGCATTTAGAATCGTCAGCACTTAATCATTAGATTGTCCAGGTCAGGATTGCAAGGGTGCAACAAGACCACTAGTCCAAGCACCCAATTTGCTTATCATGAAGCACAACCCACCACCTCTTGCCTGTCCAGCATCTGCAGTTCATTCCATCCAGTGGATTGAGAACCCCTCAATCTATTGGATGGAGGTAATTGTAGATATGGGTGAAGATATGGCAGATGGAGTTCAATACAGACAAATGTAAACTTTGGAACATTCAACTTTAATGGCAAGACTATTAACAGTGTTGCTATGTAGAGGAAATTTGGGGTCCAAGCCCACAGTTCTCTGAAAGTGGCTACATTAATTTTTTTTAGATTATGAAAACACGCAGTCCTCTTTTATTGTCATTTCGTAATGCATGCATTAAGAAATGATACATTATTTCCTCAGGTGTGATATTACAAAACACAGGACAGACCAAGACTGAAAAAACTGACAAAACCACATAACTATAACATATAGTTACAAACAGTGTAACAATACCATAACTTGATGAAGAAGTCCATGAGCACAGTAAAGTTCAAAGTTTCTCAAATGTCCCACATCTCACGCAGATGGGAGAAGGAAGAAAAACTCTCCCTGCCATGCCGACCACAATCTGACACTGAGTCATCCGAAAACTTCGAGCTCTGATCAGCTCTCCCACACCAAGTACTGAGCGCCATCTCTGTCCGAATGAGTTGACCTCCTTCTCAGTCGCCAAAAGCAGGCAAGGCCAGGGATTTTGAGGCCTACCCTCCAAAAGATTCCTGACCACACAGTAATGACAGCAGCGAACGGGCGTTTCAGAAATTTCTCCAGATGTTCCTCTGTGCTTTCACGTCCACTCTCCATCAAATCAGAATTGTCCACGGCCTCTACTTAACAGATACGATATCATTTTTCACCGGAGGGCTGCGCACACGCAGGCGCGCCGCCATCTTCTCCTCCCATTCTCCTCCCAATTGATAGGGTGGTAAAGACGGCGTGTGGCATACTTGCCTTTATTAATAAAGGAACTGAGTTCCAGATTAGGGAAGTTATGTTGCAGGTTTATAACGTTCTGCTTAGACTGCTTCTGGATATTCCATTAAATTCTGGACACCCCTTTATAGGAAAGATGTTGAAGCTTTGGAGGGGGTGCAGAAAAGGTATTTTCCCAAAATGCAGCCTAGATTAGAGGACAATATGCTATAAGGAGAAGTTGGACAAATTTAAGATTGTTTTCTCTGGAACAGCAGAATCTGAGGGGAGATCTGATAGATGTTTATAAGATTATGAAAGGTATGCCTCTGAGTTGAAATGCCCAGTACCAGAGGGCATGCATTTAAGGTGAAAAGGGAAAGGTGTAAGGTTTGAACTTACACATTTGAGCTGTAAGTTCAAAAGTGATGTGCAGGCAAGTTATTTTACACAGAGAATGGTGAGTGCCTGGAACACCTTTCCAGAAGTGGTGTTGGATGCAAATATGATAGAGGCCATCAAGAGACGCTTAGAAAGATACATGAATGTGCATGAAATGAAAGAATGTGGACATTGTGTAAATGGAAAGGATTAGTCTGGTTGGGTATTTGCATACTAGTTTAATTAGTTTGGCACAACATTATGGGCTAAAGGGTTTGTCCTGTGTTGTACTGCTCTGTTCTTAGAAAGTTTATTGTGAAAGACAAAAACTTCAGATGCTGGAAATATGAAGCAAAAACAGAAAATGCTGAAACACTTTGCAGATTAGGCTGCACACATGAAAAGAGAAAAGACTTAGCATTTCATTTGGAAGGCCCTTTGGCGGTGCTGTCAGATCTGCTAAATGTTTCCAGCATTTTTCTGTTTTTGTCAGTTCTTCCTGAGTTAGCTGATCTCAATCTGTTGAAAATCCTGCTCATACATACAAATGTTAGGGTGGCAGAAGACAGCTGTATCCAATGGTGTAGTGCCTCAACAGGAGTTGACATTTCACAGAAAACTCTGCCTACTGGTATCCTTTGAAGACATGTCATTATCTAGTAATTTCAGGTCAACAAAAACAAGAATCTGAACTTTGTAATTATAATCATTTCCCAGGGCATGAGTGTTCAACATGAGGCTTCTGACCTCATGCAGTCTCCAAAATCTGGCAGCTGAGCCATATTTGCATTTATATTTGCTACTTGCTATGTTGTCCCATTTATCTTGGTCAAGTGGCTGGAGGTTTAAACATTGCTCTTTTTTGCACTGTGATCATATTGGTAGAAAATATCTCAATCCAAAATACCAAAATCTGTTAGTCTCAATGATAAATATTAACAACAGTGACCAGTATATATGAAGCTAAAAATAAACTGGCAGAGGAACTCACAGGTTGAGCAGCATCTGTGGATGCAAAGGGATGTGTCAAGACACTGCATCAGGACTGAGAAGGCACAGGGAAGATGGCCAGTATACAGAAATGAGAGGAAGAGGTGAGGGATGCTTGTGCTCAATAGGTGGACCCACATTGTAGGGGGGCGGGGGAGGGAGATAGGGTGAAGGGATGTTGGAGTGAAGCAGTGGAGGGGTACAATGAATGCTGAGATAGTCTGATAGGTGAGAGAAGGAGAGAACAAAAATAAGGCACATAGAGCCAGATTTAGATTGGTGGGGGGAAGGGTGAGACAGAGGGTAGGTGATGGGTGTCCCGCTGAGATTTTCCATCTCCACAGCTACTGGCTGACTAAATGAGTTCATCCATCTCCCACATTTACTGCCTGACCCACTGAGTTCTTCCAGCTCCACAGATGCTGCTCAGCTTGCTGAGTTCTTCCTTATCACCGACTAGCCCTTCCCTTTCCTCCTCTAGCCAGCTCCACCTCCCTATATTGTTTTCTGTTTCTTGTGTTTCCACCTATCACTGCCAGCCTCTGCCTCAACACTCTCTCTCACTCCTCTACTCTGGCCATCTCCCTCTACACTCTTAGCATGTATGAATGGTACATACAGGGTTTTGATTCAAAATATCAACCGTTCTTTTTGCCTAAATAGATGCTGCTCAACCTGCTTAGTTCTTCTAGCAATTTAATTCTTGCTTCAGATTCCAGCTTCTCCAGTTGCATTTGTTAGAATCAACCTGGACTTTTAACAAAGTAGATTGTTGGATGAAATGTTATCAATGAAAGTTTGGCACTCAGTCACTTGGGGTGATACAGCGAGAAAGAAGGGGAAATACAAAGAGAGACACAGTGAATGGGAAGGTGTAGCATTTCTGAGGGAGATTAATGGTGAGGGACTTATGGATAAGGGAATCACAGAAGGAGTAATCACTACAGGAAGTGGAGAGTGGGGGGGGGACAGTAAAGATGAGTTTGGTGGGAGGATCCCATTGCAGATGGCAGAAGTTGCTAAGAATGATATGTTGGATGCTGAGGCTCATGGGGTGGTAGGTGAGGAGAAGAGGAACTCTATCTTTGTTAAGGTGGTGGGAAGATGTGGTGAGCATGGATGTTCGGGAAATGGAGGAGATGTGGGGTGATGGCATGATCAGTGGAGGAAGAGGTAAACCCCATTCTTTGGAGAAGGATGACATCTCTGGAAAGGAAAGCCTCATCCTGGGAACAGATGCAGTAGAGACGAAGGAATTGAGAAAAGGGAATAATATTTTTGCAGGTGACAGCATGGGAAGAGGTATAGTCAAGATAGCCATGGAATTGGGAGATTTATAAAGGATGTCAGTAGACAGTCTGTTTCAGAGATGGAGACAGAGAGATTGAGAAAGGGGAGAGAAGTGTCAGAAATGGACCAAATGAATTTAAGAACAGGGTAGAAGTTGAAGGCAAAGTTGATGAAATTGCCAAGCTCAGCATAGGTGAATGAAGCAGCACCAATGCAGTTTAATGTAGAACAGAAAGAGCTGGGGGGCATTACTGGGGAAGGGCTTGGAACATGTACTGTTCTACACAGCCACGAAAAGGCAGGCATAACTGGGACCCATAAGGGTTCTCAGGGCTACCCCTCAAGTCTAGAGAAAGTGGGAGGAGTCAAAGGAGAAACTGTTGAGAATGAGAATCTGTCTGCCAGACAGAGGAGTGTGATGGTGGAGAGAAATTGGTTGGGTCTTTCGTTGAAAAAGAGTGGAGCACTTTAAGTCCTTCTTGATGGGGGGATATAAGTGTATAGGGAACACTCACAACACGCTGGAACGCTCAGCCCTGACGAAGGGTTCCAGCCCGAAACGTCGACCGATCGTTTCCACGGATGTTGCCCGACCTGCTGAGTTCCTCCAGCATGTTGTGAGTGTTGCTTTGACCCCAGCATCTGCAGATTATTTTGTGATTAGGTGTATAGGGACTGGACATCCATGGTGAGAAGATCGAGAGCATGAGAGTGTCACAGATATAGGTAGGAAGGGACTGAACCAAGAGGAATAGAACGGAAACTGATCAGTGATCACTGGAACTGTAAAACAGCTATGTTACTGTGCTACACCCACCCCACCATGCTGCCCTTTTTTAGGTTTGCAACAGGGGGTCCCAAGCTGGGGTCCATGGAGCCTTTTAGTTAACAGTAAGGCCCCATGGCATAAAAAAGGTTGTGAACCCCAGTTTAGAGGAACATGGGTCAAACACAAAGGCGATTAGATCAATTAGGTACCTTGATCAGCAGGGATGTGTTAGGCTAAAAGGGCTACCTTTAAGATGTATGACTCTAGGATTACAAAGTCAGAGTCATACACTGTGAAAGTAGGCCTTTAGCTCAACTGGTCCACATCAACCAAGATTTCCATCTAAGCTACTCCCATTTGCTCATGTTTGGCCATATCCCTAAACCTTCCCTATTCATGTACCTGTCAAAGTACCTTCCACATGTTGTTCCTCTACCTGTCTCAACCACTTCTTCTAACAGCTCAGTCTATATACAGACCCCCATCTGGGACAAAAACTTGCCCCTTACATTCCTGTTAGATGTTTGCCCTCTCACCTTAAACCTGTATGCTCTTGATGCTCAACCCTGTGAAAAAGTCTATGTGGATTGACCCTATCTATGCCCCTAATGATTTAATGCACATCAGTCTCTTGTGTTCCAATGACTAAAGTCCTAATTCTCCTTCCTATGCAACATCTTTATAAATCCCCTCCTCACTCTTTCCAGCTTAATACCATTTTTCCTAAAACACAGTGATCAAAAAGGAACACAATGCTCCCCCTCCCTTTCTCCACTCTCTCCCCTACTGTGCCTATGCCTCCCTTCCTTTACAGTAGAAAATAGCTGAAGCAAGGTCAAAAGTTCCTGGCCTTCAAACGTAGCATATAAAGTAAATACAGCTTCTGGGAATCTGTACTGAACAGTTATCATTTAAGGCTGATTTATACTTCTGCGCCAAATGGACGCCGTAGGTACGGCGTAGCCGCGAACCCTATGCAGAGCCTACGTGGATCCCTACGCCGTAGCCTGACGCGCACCTCTCCCAAAATGTAAATACCTGTCGCGGCAACGCAAACCGCAACAACTGTGATTGGTCCGCTTGGTAGCATCGCACTTCCTCCTACACTGCAATAGCTTCCCATTGGGCAACTGAAAGGCAAGGAAGGAACTCTGGCTGCAATGCTTTCCATAAAGCATTACAGACCTCCGAAATTATGGAGGACACATTTCACTTTTACGAAAAAAGACGCTCGCTTTAAACTTGTTTACCCTGAGAAAGACTACCATGACCATGAAGCCTTGTACAGGCAGGTGTGTGCGCATGTGTGACATGCCTGAAATTGCAGAACGACACAGACACACCAACGCACAAGTATAAATGCTCACAACACGCATCAGCTACTTGCATAGGTTACAGTGTCCATTTGACGCAGAAGTATAAATCAGCCTTTATACCTTTCCAGAAACATCAATATCATTTGTAAAAATAAGTACAGCTGAAAATACCACAAATAGGAGCATTTCTAACTAAAACCTGAGATTTAGAGTTGGAGAAATGAATGCAAATAAAGTTATATGTTAATAGCTCTGCAATACAATAGCTGTTATTAAGAGGAATTGAGCTGTGTAACTGGTTAGGAGTGAGAGAGTGGGAAGGTGATCAGCAGAGAAGACAGTGGAGCCAAGCAAGGTCGTGGATGGGATGATCGGAGGTGTTGGGTGATAGTGCATAGAAGGTTAAACTGAACAGGTAATTGAGAGTGAGGAGAGGGTTACTTTAGGGGATAATGAGATAACCACTGTTTCAGTATTCAATACCAGCTCAATCAGTAGTACAATTTTGCATGTGTAACATCAAGTATACATTGACTGCTGACTGACTTCACAAAGTACGCTCAGCAGTCTTTACACACAAGTATGTCATGTACATGGAGGAGTCAGACTGAAAATAGGAAGTGAGTTTATATTGCACAAAATACTCAATCATACTTCAATAAAATTCTATTGCGTAGGACCCAATGACATTGCATTATGCAATGGAACTTTTTATTGTGACCTTTTATCAAAATTTGAACCAAAGATAGTTGAAGCTTCAGAAAATGACTGGAAAATGTGTACTTACATAGTAGACATACCATCTGTAGTGGAACTAGACATATAATTTAACAGTCACTTTTCTCTTTCATCCACAAACTGAAGGAACAACATTCACTCCTAAATTCATGAGGTCAAAGGTTTGGGATGTGATTTTTTTAGCTTAGTGATGTTGCAGTTGATGCTCACTCAATATCGGCAAGGAGCTGATTACTGACCAGGAGGAAGAAAGTAGAGGTCCATGAGCCAGTCCTCATCGGGGAATCAGAAGTGAAAAGGGTCAGCAACTTTAAGTTCATCAGTGTTATCATTTCAGAAGATCTCTCCTGGGTCCGAAGAAAGCACAGCAACGCCTCTACCTTCTTAAAAGTTTGCAAAGATTCAGCATGTCACCTAAAACTTTGCCAAATTTCTATAGATGAGCAGTGGAGACAATATTGACTGGTTTCATCACAACCTGGGATGGAAACACCAATGCCTTGAGCAGAAAAGCCTACAAATAGTAGTAGATATGGAACAGTCCAACATGGTTAAAGCCCTTCCCACCATCCAAGTCATCCTCTCTTTTTACTACTGCCATCAGGAAGAAACTACAAGAGCCTCAGGATCACCATCACCAGGTTCAGGAACAGTTACTACCCCTCAACCATCACAGCCTTGAACCAGAGGTGATAACTTCACTCACCCCATCACTGAACTGTTCCCACAACCTATACAGTACACTCACTTTCAAGGATCCTACAACTGATTTTCTTAATATTTTTGCTTAATTGTTTATTATTATTTTGTTTTTTTTTCTCATTTTGTATTTGCATAGTTTGATGCACATTGGTTATTGTTTGACCTGTTGGGTGTGGTCTTTCATTGATTCTATTGTATTATTTATATTTACTGTGAACACTCTCAAGAAAATGAACATCAGGGTTTTATAAGGTGATGTATCATGTACTTTGATAATAAATTTATTTTGGACTTTGAACTTCAGATAAATGCAAGTTTAGATGTGAATAAACATTGAAATGGCCAGTGTCCAAATGAAGCCTGCATTAGTAATATCATCAAACCTGTATACAACAGTGGTGCTGTTGTGGTGCAGCAGACCTACCTCTGCCTTGCAGATGCTACACACCAGCTCTCAGACACCTCCTCTTAACTACTCCTGGACCATGACCTCACTAACAAACACCAGGCAACTGTTTCCCAGACCATCACACATCTGATCATATCTGGAGATCTCTCCTACACAGCCTCCATCCAAGCTGATTGTGCCCCAATCCCACACTTCCAGCTTCCATCTCTTTCAAACAAACCTACTCTGGTAGGGGAATAAGCTCTCTCTGCATTCCATTTCCAGGCTCTGTGATAATAGTTCTCCAATTCAGAATATTATGGATAACAGCTTCAAGTTCTAGGGTGAGACTTCTCATTACCATTGGAAGCTACACTGCTGGAGTGGCTGACTTTCAGATAAACCACTAACCTAATATCTTAACTACCTGCACAAGCAAGCATGAGTGATGCACGGCCCTATTAAATGAAAGTTGGTTAAGTTCTCCCAATGTCATAGCAAACATTGCTTCCATTAGCACAAAAAAGAAATTAACTAGTCTTTCGTGTGACATTCATGTGAAAGCTGACTGGTACTTTGGTCTGTATAACAAACATCTGCAGATCAAAAGTAAATCATTGCCAGTAAAGTCTTCTGAAAGATCCCTGTGAATGTTTTTATGCCCAGCATGCAGACATCAATACCAAAGTCAACACCAATAAAAAAAAACAATCTCTGAATCTTTCAGAAAGGAAACAGGCCCTTAAATCCAATAAATCCTGCCACATAAAAAAGCATAAAATCAAACAATTTTAAAGTAAATACACTATTGAATTATAAGAAATCAAAGTCGATTAGGATCTTATTAATTTGGCTGAACATAGATGAAAATCTGCTTTGTGAATATGATGTATTCTAAATATTCTATATGCACACAAGAACATAATCCCTCAAAAGTGACCATCATTCAATAAGATCAGGGCTGATTTAACTCCTCTTTTATGCCAGTTCCACATCACCCTCAATTCTCCAATCTTTCAAAAATTTTCCTAAACATCTTTGATCCAATATCTCTATTAACTGTTTGCAATGTACAATTATCATCTTCTTCGTGGACTGTCACCTTGTCGTGGTGGAGAGGCTTGTGTGGTCCTGTGATCCCAAGAGCAATGCCGTCTGGAGCTATGCTCCTGGTAGGGTCACCCATGGCAGTAAGGTTGAGGGTGAGGTCCCTGACAAAGAACAATCCAACCAAGACCTCAACGGTGGAACAGGCGGACGAAATTACTTCGAACTCAACGGCTGTGAAGGCGGATGAAGGCTGCAACAAATCCATCAGCTCCAATCGTCGTGGTTTCTATGCCACTGGAATCAGTTGATTGATCTATGAAGTATCATGTGTGCTTCTTGGAGTGCAACATCAAGTACACGTTAAACAAATGCACGTACAGGAGTCTTCGCTCTGTGGGCCACTTCTTCAGAACGAAGACCATCATCCTTGACCTCAAGGGATAGCTACAACGACAATTATCATACAGCACATCTGACAAAGCAAAATATCCTAAGTCCTCAGAAGCATTACAAAACAAAAGCCAGTTCAGACATAAAATCCTTGTTCAAGGTAAGAAAGAGAGAGGTAGATAGGAACATAATTATTTTTTACAGCACAAAGACAACAGAGTCCTCTCAAAAGGCATGTTTTGGGCACAAATTTCACACAGCTATTTTGTCTTCAACTGAGCTGTCCTGTGGACTTGTGATTCTATGATGCTGTGTCATGCATTACATTCTGATTCCTGGCCCTCAGTTGAATATTCAGACTGATAGTATTACTACTTATCATATAGGATCAGGATAATGCTTCATAACGCTCAACAGATACCATCTGAGAATACATCATGTTTCACAAGAGTTATGTCAAGGTGAGACAGTGTGGTGTTGTAGGCATCAAGGCCAGAGATGTCTCTAATCATCCACCGTTTGGATTCAAATATTCAGCTGGTTGAAGAGAGCCAAATCACAAGCACAGATATTAAGGGAATAAAATTTGCAAGCTGGCAAATTAACACAGGATGAAATTTAATACAAGTATTAAATATTGTCTGTAGGAAGCATATAAGTAAGTGCAAAGATAATAAAAGAAGCCAAAATTGCCAAGTACAAAAGCAGAAAATAATATACTGTATTCTGGGAACTCAAAGATCGTAAATACTATTAATAACATGGCAGTAGAAGATAAAGCAAGAGTGTTAAAAATAAAATTAAAATTCTTGTACAAGTGTCCTCAGTACATCATCATCAAAAGTGCAAAAGGTTCAAAATTGAATGAAATGTATTATGATGGAATAGGGCAACATGCACACTGCTCCAAATAAGAGATGAGCAGACAAATCTACATAGTAAACAAAATAAAACAAATGAGTTAGAAACGCAACCTCAGCTTACAGACTGATGCAATCAATAGCAGTTACAAAGTCCAAGCTATAAGCACGGTATAATACACAGTTAAATATTCAAGTATTACAAAGATAAGGATACTGGGAAAGGAAAAAGGCTGTCAATCTTGAAGAGAAACTGCAATGTGAAGTAACAGTACCAATAAGGAAGAGAAGGAAGAATTACAAACAACAATAATAAATTTGCTGCAATGAAGTACTTTCACACTATAAAATATCCCAAGTGCTTACCAGCAATGTTATTAGCTAAAAATAAATCTGGCACCAAATGACAGGAGGTATTAGAATAGTTCACCAAATGCTTGGTCAAAGAGCTTGGTTTGAAGGAGCACCATGAAAGATGAGAAAGATAAAACATGCTGGAGATCAAAGTATATTACCCAACTTGCCAATGTACTTGCCAAGAGTTAACTAAGTGAAATTCAGATAGTTCTTAAGCCAGAATTGGAGTACTTTTTTGGAGCATCAAGCAAATCAGGTATGCCTTTAGAACGTTAAGTTGTGTGCGTGTGCGCGCGTATACACATTTCAGAGTTGGGAAACAAAGTTCAAGAAAAATATACATACTAATGCAAGGGACAGTGGGAATCTTACAGATTTTACAGATTAAATTCGCAATCTATAAATTGCAGATTTACAGAATACTATTAAAAAAACTACATGTGGAGAAAGGAAAATGTCTGAAATTTGACTAAAAATGAATTACTAAGATGCAGTGGTAGAATCCATCAAGAGAAAGACAATCAAAATCAAAATCGGATTTATTATCAACAGCATATCATGAAATTTGTTAGCTTAGCAGCAGCAGTACCATACAATACATGATAATATAGAAGGAAAAATAAGTATATATGTATATTAAATAGTTAAATTAAAAATAATGTAAAACAGAAATAATATATAAAAAAGTAGGGTGGTGTTCGTGGGTTCAATATCCAATCAGGACTTGGATGGCAGAGGGGAAGAAACTGTTCCCGAATCGCTGAGAGCATGAGTTCAGGCTTCCATACCTCCTTCCTGACAGTAACAATGAGAAAAAGGTATGTCCTGGGTGGTGGGGGTCCTTAATAATGGACATTGCCTTTCTGAAGCACCACTCCTTGAAGATGCCTTGGATACTACACCTTCCAATTTGGGTGCATATTGCGATCTCTGTTTAGTGTCAGAATCTGTACACAGACATTTGTTTCATCACTATTTACAAATTGGAGCTGCAGTGTTCAGCTACAAACAATTGAAACTCCATTCCAAAACAAATTCATGGACAATGAAATACTTTGCTGGATCTTAACATGGCATACAAAAGCAGGTGGATGAGATAAATTACCTTGCATAAAAGCACTCACTAAAATGGGAAGATGAAGGCAATTTTAGTCTGAAATCAAGTCATGATCACTTAATTTAAGCAACAGTCGCTAGAAAGATATGATAATTTAAGAGATAATTCAATTCCTATAGGTATGTTGCTGTAAGGTTTTACTTGATGAAAAGTGAGACTTCAAATGGCTTTTCTCATCCTAATATGTGACTCTGCTATGGCAGATTAGCCAATGAAGTAATTGACAGAAGTTTACATGGCCACACAACATTAGTATTTCTTTCCAATGCTAAAAACATTTTCCCCCCAGTAAGTGCTGCTTATAGTTGAGCTTTCAAAAATACTACTATATATGGAAGATTTACTTTTAATCATCCACAGCAGCCTAATCAATGAGAAAGGTATGCCCACAGATTCTTCTGGAGCAAAAAATAATAGGGACAGATACTCCTGGCAGTTTCTATGGGAACAGCTAATATAAGAAGTGTCACTGCAGATTAGCGCAAAGATGCATGATAATTTGGTAAAGCCAAGAAAAAAAACTATAAAAGCTTAGTCACCATCACACAAATATTAACTTTCATTAACCTGACAACAATAAGTCAGTGGATCTGCATTGCTTTGATCCCCCACATAGACCATATTCAGGAAATTAATACAATTCTTAATGGCATTAAACTGCACTTCAGTTATAGATGAAAAATAATTTATTCCATTGACTCTAGAAACATTGAGCACCATATGTAAAGTCCACTCAATCTATAGGTATTGAGAAAAATCACTAAATCTCTCAAATCTGTCTCAATAAAATGAAAATGAATTTCAGTACAATGATTAACATCTCCCATTATGCTCGAAGTATTAAGAAACATTTCCTTTTTAATATTAGTTTATATTATATCTGAAAATGCAGCACCTAAGTCAATTGTATTTATATGTATACTGATTGAAATATCCTCATTATGAATCGGATATTTTTGCGGCAGAATTATAATAGGCACTGATTTATTTGCGTTGGAGAGTCTAATTTCGAGGAACAATGCGGAGAACAACTCATAGTTAATTACTGAGGTACTATATGTTATGTGATCTGGGTCTTAGTGGATCTGGGAGAACCGGGAAATTTTGGAATTCATTGTGTTATCAGTGACGGACTTAACAGTGGGCCCAGGAAGTACTGAGAAGGGCTTCCTGCAATCTATGTTAGTGACTTATTGTATATCTTTCAACACCCTTGTTGAACTTTTCATTCAATCTACATCCAAATCTTGCACTTGATGCTGTCATTTTCCTCTTTTCATTCCACGAGCTTAATTTGAATTGGGCACTTTACATAAAGTTACATCACTCCTTAAAACTGCTTTCAATCCACCAAACCCATATAGGGTTTCTGGAACATAGAACATAGAAATCTACAGCACATTACAGGCCCTTGGGCCCACAATGTTGTGCTGACCATGTAACCTACTCTAGAAACTGCTGAGAATTTCCCTAGCGCATAACCCTCTATTTTTCTAAGCTCCATGTACTTATCTAAGAGTCTCTTAAAAGACCCTTTTGTATCCGCCTCTAACACCATTGCTGGCAGTGCATTCCACACACCCACCACTCTCTGTGTGAAAAACTTACCCCTGACATCCTCTCTGGAGCTTCTTCCAAGCACCTTAAAACTATGCCTCCTCATGTTAACTATTCCAGCTCTGGGAAAAAGTCTCTGGCCATCCACACAATCAATGCCTCTCATCATTTTATACATCTTATCAGGTCACCTCTCATCCTCTGTCACTCCAAGGAGAAAAGGCTAAGTTCACTTAACCTACTCTCATAAGGCTCGCTCTCCAGTCCAGGCAACATCCTTGTAAATCTCTTCAGCATACTCTCTGTAGTATCCACATCCTTCCTGTAGTGAGGTAACCAGAACTGAACTCAGTACTTCAAGTGGGGTCTAACTCAGGTCTCATATAACTGTAACATTACCTCACTGTTCCTGGTACTCAATCCCACGGTTGATGAAGGCCAATACACCATATGCCTTCTTAACAACACTGTCAACTTGTACAGTTGCTTTGAGTGTCCTACTGGACATGGACCCCAAGATCCCTCTGATCCTCCACATTCCCAGGAGTCTTACCATTGATATGATATTCTGTCTTCAAATTTGACCTACCGAAATGAACCACTTCACACTTATTTGGGTTGAACTCTATCTGTCACTTCTCAGCCCAGTTCTACATTCTATCAATGTCCTGCTGTAACCTCTGACAATCCTCCAGACTATCCACCTCTCAAGTTTTGTGTCATCACCAAACTTACTAATCCACCCTTTTACTTCCTCATCTAGGTGATTTATAAAAATCACAAAGAAAAGGGTCCCTGAACAGATCCCTGCAGAACACTACTGGTTTCTGACCTCCATGCGGAATACAAACCATCTACAACCACCCTTTGTCTTCTGTGGGCAAGCCAATTCTGGATCTACAAAGTAAGGTCTCCTTGGATCCCATGCCTCCTTACTTTCTGAATGAGCCTTGAATGGGGAACCTTATCAAATGCCTTGTTGAAATCCATCTACACTACATCCACTGCTCTACCTTCATTAAAGTCTTTTGTTACATCCTCAATAAATTCAATCATGCTCGTAAGGTACGACCTGCCTTTGACAAAGCCATGCTGACTATCCCTAATCAGATTATGTCTCTCCAAATGCTCGTAAGTCCAGCCTCTCAGGATTTTCTCCAACAACTTGCACAATACTGAAAAGAGACACACCGGTTTGTAATTTCCTGGGTTATCTCTACTCCTTTTCTTGAACAAGGGAACAACATTTGTGACCTCTGGTACTCTGGTACTTCTCTGGTGCTCTCCCCTCCCTATTGATGATGCAAAAATCACCGCCAGAGGCTCAGCAATCTCCTCCCTCGCCTCCCACAGTAGCCTGGGGTAATCTCATCCAGACCCGATGACTTATCTAACTTAGTGCTTTCAAAAGCTCCAGCAGATCCACTTTCTTAATGTCTGTTTGCTCAAGCATTTCTTTCCACTGTAAGTCATCCCCACAGTTGACAGCTGCAGTCACGACTGCAGAGAATTATTCTGTTTACATCATATAGGTAGGAACATAATTTCAAAAAGTTACTCAGTAGTAATCAGGAGCTGGAAATTCTTCCTTCTCCATAGAAAAAGGGATAATTTTCCAAGTACAGCCATAATGCAATTAGCTACTTTACAGCAATTACATTACATTATTACATTACATTAGAAAATGAGAGAAGACAGGGGGAACAAAATCAATTACTCAAGCCCTCTACTAATTTCAACTGAAGCAGAACTTCAAATCATTTTAACTCATTGCAGTTTGTAAGATCTAGCAGAGCACAAATTGGCTGCTTCATTTGATATAGTACCTAGAATGCTGAATACTGCTTTAGTTAGCAATGATGTCCTTTTGAAGGTTTGTGGTCACGAGGAGTATTCAACAAGACCATGGTTGTCATGGTTGAGATTCTACCACAAAACAATTTTCCTACACTACCCTTATATCATTTGACTCTTCTAATATCCAGGAACCTATTGATCTCCGAGAGTAATTGGTTGTTCTGCCTCCATAACACTATGGAACAGAGTTTTGAAAAGAATTATCAGTTTCTGAGTGAAGACTTTTCTCCTTATTTCGGTCGTAAATAGCCTACCGCTTATGGTGAGACATCAGCCTCTTGTTCTAGACATCTTAACCAGAGAAACACCTTTCCAGCATCTATCCTCAAGCCCTCCAAGAATTTTATACACCTCATTCTTCAGAACAGCAACCCAGCCTAGTCAGTCTCTGCTCATATAACAGATCTGCTATCCCAGAACCAAGTCAATTGAATGTTCATTGTGCTCCCTCAATAGCATGGGCGTTATTTTTAAGTGAGGAAGAAAAAATTATATACAATGCTGCTAGTGTAGTCTCACTACTGAATCATGTAATTGAAGCAACTTATCTTTACTCTTGTAATCAAATCCTCTTGCAATAAAGACTAAAAGCTACTTCATAAACTTGAGAAATTCTGCATATGCTGTAATTCAGGACTCAGTCCTGATAAAGGGTCTCAGACCGCAACGTCGACTGTACTCTTTTCCATAGATGCTGCCTGGCCTGCTGAGTTCCTCCAGCATTTTGTGTGTGTTGCTAGGACAAGTGTGGGGGAGGGGTAACCTGAAATAATTTAATTCACTATTAATCCTTGAGGACTGTAGACAGAATAGGAATACATCTTTTCTGCCAAGTTCTATCTTATTTTACTCAGTCCATGTCTGACTTTTCTCCTTGTGTTGGATGACACTTTCAGTTTCCTGTCACTTTAATCCAACTTTAGCTTGGTCTTCTCCTTCATAGATCGTACACTGTTCCAGTGAAGTTCAATGTAACTTTAAGGAACAGCAGTTCACCTTCCATTTCGGTATGCTACAGCCCTCTGGACTCAATTTTGAATTGAGGTTGTCAGACTTCCTGTTTGTGACAGAGCCGGCTTGCTGTGATGTGCCATCATTATCTTTGCTCTTCTTGTTCTACAGGCGTTGGGTACTTTTGTTTTACATCAGGGGTCCCCAACCTTTTTTGCATCGCAGACCGGTTTAATATTGACAATATTCTTGTGGACCGGCCGACCGGGGGCGGGGGCGGGGGGGGGTGTTCAAGTAGGGTTAAACTCACCTCAACATGTCTTTTACAGTTAGGGTTGCCAACTTTCTCACTCCCAAATAAGGGACAAAGGTAGCAGTCAAATCGCAGGACACTTTACCCCAGGAAAGGCTACCATGACCATGAAGTCTTGCATGGGCATCTGTGTGCGCATGCGCGTACGTGCCGATTTTTCCCCCCACAAATTGGTTTTGCCTTCTTCTTCCTGATTATACTGTACATACATTATTTCTACTTTACATAGGCTGTGTATTTATCATATCGTTCCTGCTTTTACTATATGTTAGTGTTATTTATTTTCGCTTTTATGTTATTTGGTATGATTCGTTAGGTTATTTTTTGGTTCTGGGAGCACTCAAAAATTTTTCCCATATAAATTAATGGTAATTCCTTCTTCGCTTCACGCCATTTCGGCCCGAAAGGTTTCATAGGAACGCTCTACCTTAGTGGGGGAAATACGGGACAAACCAATTTAGCCCTATATACAGGATGTCCCGGCAAATACGGGACAGTTGGCAACCCTATGTTCAAGTTCAACAGTACGTGACAGGGAATGAGGAAAGGTGCAGCTGACTCATATTGTTTCCTCACGGCCCGGTAGCACATGCTCTGCGGCCCGGTGGTTGGGGACCACTGTTTTACATTATTGTCCAACTTTATTGTGTAGTTTTTCATTGATTATATTGTATTTCTTCGTATTTACTCTGAATGCCCACAAGAAAATGAATCCCAGGATGACATGCATTTACTTTGAAATTTGAAGTATCTAAGAAAATTGTCAAAAAACATAAAAAAGGTAATTTTATGTAAAGGTCCCATATTTTCAGGGAGTAAATTCTAATTGCTCAAATCTTTTCCCATCAGATCAATCCCACTAATAAAAAGAAATTACCTTTATCCCAACAATGAAGGCTATATTATGTTTAGCTGGATGTTATCAGTGAAATTTAGTGCAAACCAGATTTGAAAATAATGAGTAGAGGGTACAGGAAAATATTTTTGCATTTTAAATTCCACTTTAAGAGCTGTAGAGTGATTAATGAAAGTTGAGGAAGTGACTAAGATAGTGACAACACATACAGTTAGCATAAAATGTTACTTGTTACAGATGACACCACAAAAAGTAGTATATCAGCAAGGACAAGAACTAAAGGGAATGACTAAGTGGAAGGATTTAGAGTCAGCAGTTTTAAGTAATTAAAAACTATGTTAACATGAGTAAAATAGAATATTTTTCTACAGCAATATGCAAAATGCTGAAATTTAATTTCTGTATTTTCAGGTATCATACACTAGCGACATACGGTATATTATAGTCATTATTGCTTCATTGGTAGCCTCTAAAAAAGATTGAGGTTGAACTCCCCCACCAAAGTTCAAACCACAAAAATCCAGTCTTGACACTGCATTGCAGGATGAGATTTAAAATTTATGCTTTGTTTGTTATAACGTATAACAATTACAGCACGGAAACAGGCCATCTCGACCCTTCTAATCCATGCCAAACTCTTACTCTCACATAGTCCCACTAACCTGCACTCAGCCCATAACCTTCCATTCCTTTCCTGTCCATATATCTATCCAATTTAACTTTAAATGACAACATCAAACCTGCCTCAACCACTTCTGCTGGAAGCTCGTTCCACACAGTTACCACTCTCTGAGTGAAGAAGTTCCCCCTCATGTCACCCCTAAACTTTTGCCCTTTAACTCTCAACTCATGTCCTCTTGTTTGAATCTCCCCCACTCTCAATGGAAAAGGCCTATCCACGTCAACTCTATCTATTCCCCTCATAATTTTAAATACTTCTATCAAGTCCCCCCTCAACCTTCTACGCTCCAAAGAATAAAGACCTAACTTGTTCAACCTTTCTCTATAATTTAGGAGATGAAACCCAGGCAACATTTTAGTAAATCTCCTTTGTACTCTCTCAATTTTATTGACATCTTTCCTATAATTCGGTAACCAGAACTGTACACAATACTCCAAATTTGGCTTCACCAATGCCTTATACAATTTCAACATTACATCCCAACTCCTATACTCAATGCTCTGATTTATAAAGGCCAGCATACCAAAAACTTTCCTCACCACCCTATCCACATGAGATTCCACCTTCGGGGAACTATGCACCATTATTCCTAGATCCATCTGTTCCACTGCATTCTTCAATGCCCTACCATTTACTATGTATGTCCTATTTTGATTAGTCCTACCAAAATGTAGCACCTCACATTTATCAGCATTAAACTCCATCTGCCATCTTTCAGCCTACTCTTCTAATTGGTCTAAATCTCTCTGCAAGCTTTGAAAACCTATTTCATTACCCACAACTCCACCTATCTTAGTATTATCTGCATACTTACTCATCCAATTTACCACCCCTTCATCCAGATCATTAATATATATGACAAACAACATTGGACCCAATACAGATCCCTGAGACACACCACTAGACTCCGTAACATCGTAACTAGACACTTGTTGTCTAAGGTCAATAAAAAAAAATGAATCCCACAGTATTACATTCAATTAATACAATCTTAAACAAAATATATGATACTTACCAATTTGCTGGCTGTGGTACTCTGTTCTACCTAAAATACTACATATATCCTTCAGTAATTATATTGTCATGGGATGCAAGAAGTTATGAGCGTGCCATATAAATGCAAATTGTTTCTTTTACCAATCATAAAATAAATGAACAAAAAAGTCCTCAGTTTAGTACTTGGCCAAAAGAACTGTAACAAATAGATCTGTTTTCGATTCTCTGGAGGTGACCAGTTTAAGCAATAATCTGATTGGTGTTCATTGAAGGGAATTATCAGAGTTAATAAGTAGAACTATTTCATCTTACTGAGGAATGCATTCTAAAGGCACATAATCTGAAGTTCAATTAACATCATTTCTAGGGGAATAAAGTATTTACCTACAGTGCTGTAAGCATGACAAATGTTTGTCCCAGAAGAACAGAGCTGCTTTAAAAAGGAGTAGGTAAGTAGTCAGGGAAATGGAAGACACTTAATTTATCACCATGCAATGGAAACTTGTCATTATTATATATTTTCCACAACTAATCACATAATTAATCACTGGCCATTTTCAACATTCTTACGTATCTAGATAGGCATGGAACAATTTATATTTGGAGCCTGACAACGTTGATGAGGAGAAAAATGCTTTAGTTTATTGCTGGTCTATCAATAAATCTCTAGGCTTTTATCTGCATTTGACTCTGAGAAGATAATGACAAAATGTAGTTATATTCAGTTGTTTATGAATGCAAATGCGCAGAATGTACTAAAATATTTATACTCAAAGTTTACCTACATACATCATTCTCAATAGTAAAGTAGTGCATTTTAATAGTAATTACAGAGGCCATCCACCTTTGGAAATTAAGTAATCTCCAGTGTCAAGCAAATCTTCTGTCTTCGCACCGTGCCCCTAAACCCAGCTGTTAGTCTGACACCACTTCTCTTCTTAACTGTTAAATTTCTAAGATTTCTGGGTCTTCCCACTATATACTCCATCTCTAAGAAGGTCAATTCAACAGCATGAGAGATATTATAGTAACTCTAACAAAAGACTGAAGAGAACCTACCAAGAGCACAATAAGTTTGATCATTTATGATAATAATAAAGGGTAAGTTTGCTTGAGGCATCCCTTAAGAGATGTGGCTGAGCACTGACACTCCACCGTCAGAAAAAGCAGGATCTCCCGGAGGCTACCTATTTCAGTTCTACTTCCCATTTCCATTCCAACATGTCAGTCCATGACCTCCTCTACTGTCAAGATGAGGCCACACTCAGGAGAAGCAACACCTTATATTTCATCTGGATAGCCTCCAACCTGATGGCATGAACATTGATATATCGGACTTCCAGTAACTGGCCACCCTTTCACCATTCCCCATTCCCGTTTCGCTCTCTAACCTTATCACCTCCCTCTGGTGCTCCTCCCCCTTTCCATGATCTTCTACCCACTCCTATCAGATTCCCCCTTCTCCAGCACTTTATCTCCTTCACCAATCAACTTCCCAGCTCTTTACTTCAACCCTCCCCTCTCCAGGTTTCACTCATCACCAACCAACTTGTACTTCTTCCTCTCCTCTCCCCATTTTCTTGATCTAACTTCTCATCTTTTCTTCCAATCCTGATGAAGGGTCTTGGCCTGAAACATCGACTTTTTACTTTTTTCCATAGGTGCTGCCTGGCCTGCTGAGTTCCTCCTGCATTTTGTGTGTGTGTAGCTTGGATTTCCACCATCTGCAGTTTTTCTTATCATTGTGCTTACCTATCCTATTTACTTACATTTGGTCTGCAATTTTAATGCCTTGGAGATTTAAGCATTTGTTGAGATGCTTCTTAAATATTGTGAGAGTCTTTACCTCCATCATTTTCTCAAGCAGCACACTCTGGATTCTAACCAATCTCAGTAAAAAAGAAAATGCACCCTCAGCTCCCCCCTAAACCTCCTACATATGCCATCTTCTTTTAGACACACCTACCAAGGGAAAAAGATTCTAAATATCATCCTTATTTATTCCACTAACAATGTTGTAAAATCCTATCAGGTCACACCTCATCCTCTTCCACTCCAGGGAAAACCAAACCCAATCTCTCCTTCTAACAGAAATGCTCCAATCCAGGCAACATCCTAATGAACCTTCTCTACACCTTCTCCAAGGCCATCAGAATCTTCCTATAGTGTGGTGACCAGAAGTGCATATAATCTTCCAAATGTGGCCCAAACAACTCCTGTTCCTTTTTCTTACATTTTCCCACAGTAACATGATCATCAGATAATCAGTTTTGGTGATGTGATTGAGGTTTGCTGTCAGCTCAAACACCAAAGATAGCTCCACTAGTCCTCTTCAAATCGATATCATAGGATGTTTTGTGTGATCAGACATGCAGATAAGGCTTGGGTTTAATGTCTCAATGGAAAGATGGCACCTCTGGCACTCCAGCTCTGTTTTGGTACTACATGATGTTGTCAGCTTTGATCTTTTTGTTCAGGTATGTGGAACTAGCCTCCTATCTAATAACTAGTCAGATAAGCAACTTTTACCCAAGATGAAGCTGACGAGATTTATGACCTTCTGCAGCTACTTTTGGTCCTGTGCCGTAGCCCCCCCCCCCACCCCCCCCGCCCCAATACCAGACAGTGATGCAGCCTGTCAGAATGCTCTCCACAGTACAACTAAAGACATTTTGGAGTGTATTCGTTGACATGCCAAATCTCTTCAAACTCCTAATGAAGTATAGCCACTGTCTTGCCTTCTTTATAATTATATCGATCTGTTGGGACCAGGTTAGATCCTCAGAGATCTTGACACCCAGGAACTTGAAACTGCTCACTCTCTCTAGTTCTGATCCCTCTATGAGGATTGGTATGTGTTCCTTCATCTTACCCTTCCTGAAGTCCACAAACAGTTCTTTCATCTTACTGACGTTGAGTGCCAGGTTGTCGCCGTGGCACCACTCCACTAATTGGCATATCTCACTACTATATGCTTTCTTGTCATCACCTGAGATTCTGTCAACAATGGTTGTTTCATCATCAAATTTATAGATGGTATTTGAGCTATGCCTAGCCACACAGTCATGTGTATACAGAGAGTAGAGCAATGGGCTAAGCACACACCCCTGAGGTGAGCCAGTGTTGATCGTCAGCGAGGAGGATTTAATTCACATTTAATACTAAATTGAAATGGTTCAAAAAGTAGATCAGGAATAATCAAATTTAATGTACACCCTCTAGAGAATTGTGGTGTATTCCAATGTAATTGTAATAGAATCAGCAAGAGATGAGGCTCATGGTTATTGACAACTGCTAAAGTTGATAGCAAAAAGTTGAACGAGAACTAAAAAATTTATTACTAAACACCTGTAGTCTTATAGATGTAATTAAAGTTAACTATCATCAATCAGACATCCTACCCTTCACCAGCACTGTTTACTTTGATCATACTGTCCATCTCTATCCTATCTACACGGGTGGGGTGTGTTTAGAATTACACTGAATTTCCAGTACAGTTATTCAGTCCTGGAGATTATACTCCACACCAGCCTCCTCCCACTTTCATTCATCCTTCTATTCTTTTCTTCCTCATCTAGTTTCCACTTACAAGTCTCTAATATATCATTTCAGTCATGTGGTGTTGAGTTGCATTCTCACCAAACTTAATCTGATTTACTTATTGCTTTATCCAAAGATTCAAAGTACATTATAGGTAACCATCTCCTATTTATGGCTGCTGAGCTTTGACTATATATACAGCAAGTCTCTACAACTTGCTGACTGGGATTGAAATTCTCTTTCACGTTCTCATTACTAGCCGTCTCCACATCAGGATCACAAGCTTTATTATTGTTTGTTCTATGGTAGGATTGCTAACATCCTAGCCTATCCTACTTCTACTTAATTACCATATTTCAACTTCTGCTACCTTTCTAGGCCCCAATAAATTGAATCCAAAATCCTCAACTTCCCCTTAAAAATGTAGCACACCGTCTCCAAATTACCCTTCACTCCTATACACCAACATAGAACCCTAATAGTCCTTCTCTAGTTTTATAGGTGTCATACCACACCGTATCACAACACCTTCACTCCTATACACCAACATAGAACCCTAATAGTCCTTCTCTAGTTTTATAGGTGTCATACCACACCGTATCACAACACCTTCACCCCTATACACCAACATAGAACCCTAATAGTCCTTCTCTAGTTTTATAGGTGTCATACCACACCATATCACAACACCTTCACTAGCAGGGATGACAGTGGAACAGCAATGGCAAGGGTTTCTGGGAATAATGCGGAAGGTGCAGGATCAGTTCATTCCAAAGAGGAAGAAAGATCCTAAGGGGAGTAAGGGGAGGCCGTGGCTGACAAGGGAAGTAATGGACAATATAAAAATAAAAGAGAAGAAGTATAACATAGCAAAGACGAGTGGGAAGCCGGAGGATTGGGAAACTTTTAAAGAGCAACAGAAGATAACTAAAAAGGCAATACGCGGAGAAAAAAATGAGGTACGAAGGTAAACTAGCCAAGAATATAAAGGAGGATATTAAAAGCTTCTTTAGGTATGTGAAAAGGAAGAAAATAGTTAAGACCAAAATTGGGCCCTTGAAGACAGAAACGGGTGAATTTATTATGGGGAACAAGGAAATGGCAGACAAGTTGAACAGGTACTTTGGATCTGTCTTCGCTAGGGAAGCCACAAACAATCTTCCAGATATGATAGTGGCCAAAGGACCTAGGGTAATGGATGAACTGAAGGAAATTTATATTAGGCAGGAAACGGTGTAGGATAGACTGTTGGGTCTGAAGGCTGGTAAGTCCCCGGGACCTGATGGTCTGCATCCCAGGGTACTTAAGGAGGTGGCTTTAGAAATCGTGGATGCATTGGTAATCATTTTCCAATGTTCTATAGATTCAGGATCAGTTCCTCTGGATTGGACGGTGGCTAATGTTGTCCCTCTCTTCAAGAAGGGAGGAAGAGAGAAAACAGGGCATTATAGACCGGTTAGCCTGACATTGGTGGTGGGAAAGATGCTGGAGTCAATTATAAAAGCTGAAATTACGACACACCTGGATAGCAGTAACAGGATTGGTCTGAGTCAGCGTGGATTTACGAAGGGGAAATCGTGCTTGACTAATCTTGTGGAATTTTTTGAGGATGTAACTATGAAAATAGACAAGGGAGAGCCAGTGGATGTAGTGTACCTGGACTTTCAGAAAGCCTTTGATAAGGGCACATGGTATTGGGGGCAGAGTACTGACATGGATTGAAAATTGGCTGGCTGACAGAAAACAAAGAGTAGCGATTAATGGGTCCCTTTCGGAATGGCAGACGGTGACCAGGCGGTTCAGTGCTGGGACTGCAGCTGTTTACAATATATATTAATGATTTAGATGAGGTAATAAAAAGTAACATTAGCAAATTTGCCGATGACACAAAGCTGGATGGCAGTGTGAAATGTGAGGAGGATGTTATGAGAATGCAAGGTGACTTGGACAGGCTGGGTGAGTGGGCAGATGCAGTTTAATGTGGATAAATGTGAGGTTATCCACTTTAGTGGTAAGAACAGGAAGGCAGATTATTATCTAAATGGAGTCAAGTTAGGAAAAAAGGAAGTACAACGAGATCTAGGTGCTCTTGTACATCAGTCACTGAAAGCAAGCATGCAAGTACAGCAGGCAGTGAAGAAAGCTAATGGCATGCTGGCCTTCATAACAAGGGGAATTGAGTATAAGAGCAAAGAGGTCCTTCTGCAGCTGTACAGGGCCCTGGTGAGACCACACCTGGAGTACTGTGTGCAGTTTTGGTCTCCAAATTTGAAGAAGGACATTCTTGCTATTGAGGGAGTGCAGCGTAGGTTCACAAGGTTAATTCCCGGGATGGCGGGACTGTCATATGTTGAAAGATTGGAGCGACTGGGCTTGTATACTCTGGAACTTAGAAGGCTGAGAGGGGATCTTATTGAAACATGTAAGGGGATTTCGATTTTTATGTTACTGCGGAGGCTAATTAAAATGGCGTCTTTGTTATGTTAATCTGGGGAATGCGGCTTTGTTGTCTTAAACGCTGAGAAAGTTTGCGCTAGCAGCTTGTTGTGGTTTAGAGGGTGATAAGAAATACGTTATTAACCAATTGGGATAGTTGTTATGGTTTTGGTGTATTTGAAGATACTGTTTGCGAGGGGGTTTTGGGGGCAGAAGGCGGGAGAGCGAGACAGAGGATGGACGAGGTGCTGTGAGTCCGCTAACGGGGTCGGGCCCCGAGCAGGACGTTCGGCAAGGAGACGGAGACGGATTCGTATGGAGCGTCTGGTCGACCACCGTTGTTGGTCCCAGCCGGCCGGTCGAGGTGGCCCGAGGGGGTCGCAGGGTGAAGAAGAAGGTTCGTGAGCTCCAACTGTTTTGTGCACGAAGAGATTGAACTTTGATAAGTGTGGCGCCTTTTATTTTCCTTTTATATTTTATTCTCTTTTAATTATATAGTTCCAGTAATATCTATAAACTGTATATCATTTAATTGCATCTGGTGTATTGTCTGTTATTCGGGCGGGGTGGGGTACATCACACAGCATCCACACAAACTAATTACCCAGTTTGGCGGGGCCGAGGCTGTTTCCCTAGACGACAGCGAGCCGAGCGACCCTGAGGGTGGCCGGGGGGCTACAAACATATAAGATTATTAAGGGATTGGACATGCTGGAAGCAGGAAGCATGTTCCTGCTGATGGGTGGGTCCAGAACCAGAGGCCACAGTTTAAGAATAAGGGGTAGGCCATTTAGAACGGAGTTGAGGAAAAACTTTTTCACCCAGAGAGTGTGGATATATGGAATGCTCTGCCCCAGAAGGCTGTGGAGGCCAAGTCTCTGGATGTTTTCGAGAAAGAGATGGATAGAGCTCTTAAAGATAGTGGAATCAAAGGTTATGGGGTTAACGCAGGAACTGGACACTGATTGTGGATGATCAGCCATGATCACAGTGAATGGTGGTGCTGGCTCGAAGGGCCGAATGGCCTACTCCTGCACCTATTGTCTATTGTCTATACACCGACATAGAAACCCTAATAGTCCTTCTCTAGTTTTATTGATGTCATACCACACCGTATCACAACACCTCCATAATTACATTTTACTTTTGATCTGGTGTGTCAGGAAAGAGCTGGGAATATTCATCCCACGAAGGTGCCACGTAAAATCTAACTTACGGCTATTCATTAACATCCAATGATTTCTGAACTTGAAAATAAGCCTATTGATTTGTTAAAACATTTGTACTTCTTAAAATATGATAGATGGCATTAATTGGCATAAGCTTCTTCTGACATTTACCAGCCCCCAAAGGCCTGAAGCCAGGGAAGCACTCCATTGTGCTCTGGTTATTATCTATTGCTCTTTGCCATCATACAACTACTGATGGATTCAAGGCATGTCTGTATAGCAGAGTGCCAAATAAAATAAGTGAGGTAGCTTACAGTAGAATAGATTCCACTAAGGCAATGGCAGGACAGAACAATGGTTCATATTAGATCAGCCTATTTCAATTGGGTTTAGCTTTAACAATGCCTACAATCCAAACACTGGAAATTATGTTCAGTGTGCGTGATAACTGATTATAGAACACAGCGGTGGCCAGAATGCACCCAGCTCATCTGTAAGAAAAAAGCCGAAATAAACAAGCTAATTAATTAGGTGCCGCCCGGCACGTAAATGTCGGCCCAGATCAGAGGCGATTGCCGATTGCGCCAGGTGGTTATTCGTATAAGCAAGTGCTTAACTGTGACGAAACTGCAATTTATCTGAGTCTTCCCAATTCCGGTAAGTGAAACTACACTGTACATACATTATTTCTACTTTATATAGGCTGTGTATTTTTATGTGTTATTTGGTATCATTTGGCAGCTTCACAGCTTAAAGGTTACTGGAGAGAGTGTTTCTGCCGAGAGCACTTCCGCGAGATTTTCGCTGCACTAGACAGTGCTGCAGAAAAGTATTTCTACTTTATATAGGCTGTGTATTTATCATATCATTCCTGCTTTTACTATATGTTACTGTTATTTTAGGTTTTATGTGTTATTTGGCATGATTTTGTAGGTTTTTTTTGGGTCTGGGAACAATCAAAAATTTTTCCCATATTAATAAATGGTAATTGCTTATTCACTTTACGACATTCCGGCTTACGAACCGTTTCATAGGAACGCTCTACCTTCAGATGGCAGGGGAAACCTGTTATATCATGCAGCACCGGAGGTCAGGATGGAAAACATGTCACTGGAACTGCGAGTCAGCAGTTCCACTAGATACATTCTCGGTGATCTTCATAACTTTCCCCAAGATCTTCATAACTTTCCCCAAATGTGGTGTCTTTAATTAGACAGAACATGGGAATGTGAGATGTTGGGCTTTGAGAGGAACCTGCGGCCTATGTTCCTTGTGGCAGAGGTTATGTGCTTGTCATGCAGTTAGAGCAGCCGAGACAAGAAAATGTAGTGCATTTTGTAGGCATGATGCGACAAGTAGAATGGATTAATATTCAAGTAGGTGAATGGGGTGCCAATCAAATGAAGTGCTTTGTGCTGTATGGTATCAACCTTCATGAACATAGTTAGTGCTGCATTCATCCAACCAGATGGAGAGTATTCCATCACACCCCTGATGTGTACTTAATAGTTTATATTGCCTCTCCTCATTCTCCCTTCCAAACTGCCATATTTTTGATTATATTTCCCAATTTTTAAGACATTTCTATAAATGCCAGTTACCTAACTGAAGCATATTAGCATAACTAGTTTTTGTTTCCACATTAATCTTTACAATTTAGCACTGCTTCATCCACTGTATGTTTTAAAACTTTAAAACTATTAAAATTAGTTTGTAAAAGTAATGAGTTGCAAAAATAAGGTAATTAATATAATAATAAGGAAATAGAACTGTCACTATGGTGCGTGGCCAAATGCTTAAGGTGTTCGTCTAGTGATTTGAAGGTCGCTAGTTCGAGCCTTGGCTGAGGCAGCATGTGTATCCTTGAGCAAGGCACTTAACCACACATTGCTGTGCAACGACACTGGTGCCAAGCTGTATGGGTCCTAATTGCCCTTCCCTTGGACAACATTGGTGGAGTGGAGAGGGGAGACTTGCAGCTTGGGCAACTGCTGGTCTTCCATACAACCTTGCCAGGCCTGCGCCCTGGAAAGCTTCCAAGGTGCAAATCCATGGTCTCACGAGACTAATGGATGCCTATAAGAACTGTCACTGAAATCCAGAAATTCACATTACCACAAGAAGTACATTTAAGTTAAAACTGAAAAAAAAAACTAGCAAGGATAATTAGGCAATGGTTGTGTCCACCCTCGAAAAGAACAGTTCATTCCCTCAAAAATTTATCCCTGCTTCTTCCATATCTCCTTAAACACTTTCTTTTCATCTACCTTGACTACTGAGATATAAACTTTACGTGATCACATTGCACTACACAGACAATGTCAATACTTTCAACTGTGGCTCAGAGAGGAACACTCACACCTTGACATCGGATGGTCCATTCCAATAAAGGTCTAGGCCACCACTTCAGTACAATGCTGAAGTGTATTGCAGAGCCCACAGTGCTTTCTTCAAGATGTATAGTGGATTCCGGTTAATTGGCCCATCAGTTAATTGGGGCAGCCACTTATTTGGGCCAACTCTTAAAGAACAGAAACTAATTGAGAAAATAACTGGGATTCCCTTTGTTGATTTGGGACACTATGCTTCTTAATTGGGACAGGAGAATGTTGCTGAACAGTTTCTAAATAGTGTCAGTTGTGTTCACTTGCGTGGCCATTAAGACATTACACTGTGCTTAGATGCAAACAGTTTTTAAATAGCATCAGTTAAGTGTGTTTGTTTTTAAAAGGGAGTGATTTTGTCACTGATACTTGGCAAGAAATAAGCAGCACAACAATTCAGAGCTGTTTTGCTCACTGCGGCTTTCAGAATTTAAGCTTCGAGATGCCAGAATCACCGGGAGTGAAAAATCAAACTATTCCACTACTTCAACAAGTTAAGAACTATGAAGAATTTGAAGGTAATGACAATCATCCTGAATGTTACAATGAAAATGAAGATTTGGAGGATGCAATTGTTGAAAACATTGTATGAAGGTAGTCTATTATATGCACTAGGTGTCTGTGTTGATTTTGCTAATTTACAATCGATCAAAAAAACAGCAGCGTACACTATTGTTTGTAAGTTGTTCTGTATTTTATTAAGTACATAATTTGTTATTTAGTTAAACAGAAGTTTGTCTTTTTTTTTTATACCTTTTTAACAGTTTCCATGAAACTTTGGCTAATAGGGGCAGCCACTTAAATGAGCCAAAAAATTGAGCCCCAGCCTGTCCCAATTGACTGGAATCCACGATAATATTAAACCAAGACCTTACCTGTCTCTCAAGTTAACATATAAAGAAGGAATGCATTATCTTATAAAAGGTGATATATCCTTGAATCCATGCCTATTTTATAAAGTCAATAATACCAATAAAATTTATTATCTACTGATTATCATATCTTGCTCATTTTAACCTCCTGCTGCAAATCAGTCATTTTAACAATGAAGCAGTGAAAGCATCCCAATAATACCTATTAACTATAAAGCATTTTGAATATTCTGAGGTTCAAACACTATGTGGCTGTATATCTTCTAATTTATCAATTAGTTCATTTATCCTCATTAAACTTTACCACAAATTTGGACTAACTAGCTGAAAAAATTCTGCTTTAGTGTTACTTAAATGCAACAAAGCAGCATATTGCATCTAACCCATCAATAAAGCCACTTGCAAACAATAGCACTCTCTTGGGTTCTGTTTGAATATTGTAGGCTTGGACAGTATAGATCTTGGTATCAAAACCTAACAGACTCAAAAAAGGAGGAAGATAGAAAGCAGGAAACTGTTGGCTTAACATCTGTCACAGGAAAAACATTAGAGACTTCTTCTAAAGGCATTTGAGTAAGGCACTCAGAAAAATTCAAAATATTCATGGGAAGTTAACATGGTTTTCATGAGTGAGAGGTCAGTGTCAGCAAGACCAAGAAGCTGATTATCAACTTCAGGAGGAGGAAACTGAAGATCCATCAGCCACTCCTCATCGGGAGATCAGAGATGGAGAGGGTCAGCAACTATAAATTCCTCAATGTTATCATTTCAGAGGATCTGTACTGGGCCCAGAACATAAGTTTAATTATGAAGAAAGTACAGCAGCAACTCTACTTACTTACTTAGATGTTTGCAAAGATTTAGCATGACATTAAAACTTTGACAAACTTCTATAGATGTGTGGTGGTGGAGAGATTGGTTGTATTACAGCCTGGTATGGAAACATCAATGTCCGTGAACGGAAAATCCTACAAAAAGTAGTGATATGGTCCAGTCCATCATGAGTAAAACCCCATGTCCCGTCCATTCAGCACATCTACATGGAGCACTGTTTCAGGAAAGCAGCATACATTATCAAGGACCGCAACCACTTAAGCCATGTTCCCTTCTCACTGCTGCCATCAGGAAGAAGGTACAGCAACTCATGACCCACACCACCAGGTTCAGGAAGTTATTACCCCTCAACCATCAGGTTCTTTAACCAGTGGGGATAACTTCACTCACTCCATCACTGAACTAGTCACATAAGCTATGGACTCACTGTAAAGACTCTTTATCTCACATTCACATTATTTATTGCTTATATAACAATAACAATATTTATTTTTCTTTAGTATTTGCACAATTTCATGTCTTTTGTACTTTGGTTGTTCATCTTGTTGGGTGTTGGTTCAGTCATTGATTCTATAGGTTTCTTGGATTAATGAGTATGCCAACAAGAAAACAAACTTCAGGGTAGTACATATAGTGACATATATGTACTTTGATTATAAATTTACTTTGAACATTGAACTTTTTAAACTTTGATCTTATGAAAGGAAAATAATGTTTGAAAAAGATTAAAAGTTACATATGTTTGGGGTAAAAGTGAAAGTACCATACTTAGAAATCCAGAAGATATTTGATAAGATGCTGTATCAGAAATTATTGCAGAAATTGAAGGTTCATGACATAGCAGATAATATACTTGAATAGAAGACTGACTGGCGAACAGAAAAGAGGGACCAGGCATAATGGATATTCTCCTGGCTGTCAAGATAAAATGACGAATATGCCACAGGATTCAGAGCGGGATCCTTAACACTATGCAGTTTATACAAGTGACCTGAATGAAAGCTCTGAAGATATCTCTGAAGATATAGCTGCTGTTCACACAGGAAGCTGAATAGGCTAAAGGTCGATAAATCTCCCGGACCAGATGGAATGCACCCTCGTGTTCTGAAGGAAGTAGCTGTGGAGATTGCGGAGGCATTAGCGATGATCTTTCAAAAGTCGATAGATTCTGGCATGGTTCCGGAAGACTGGAAGATTGCAAATGTCACTCCGCTATTTAAGAAGGGGGCAAGGAAGCAAAAAGGAAATTATAGACCTGTTAGCTTGACGTCGGTGGTTGGAAAGTTGTTGGAGTCGATTGTCAAGGATGAGGTTATAGAGTACCTGGAGGCATATGACAAGATAGGCAGAACTCAGCATGGATTCCTTAAAGGAAAATCCTGCCTGACAAACCTATTACAATTTTTTGAGGAAATTACCAGTAGGCTGGACAAGGGAGATGCAGTGGATGTTGTATATTTGGATTTTCAGAAGGCCTTTGACAAGGTGCCACACATGAGGCTGCTTAACAAGATAAGAGCCCATGGAATTACAGGAAAGTTACATACGTGGATAGAGCGTTGGCTGATTGGCGGGAAACAGAGAGTGGGAATAAAGGGATCCTATTCTGGTTGGCTGCCGGTTACCAGTGGTGTTCCACAGGGATCAGTGTTGGGGCCGCTTCTTTTTACATTGTACATCAACGATTTGGATTATGGAATAGATGGCTTTGTGGTTAAGTTTGCTGACGATATGAAGATAGGTGGAGGGGCCGGTATTGCTGAGGAAACGGAGAGTCTGCAGAGAGACTTGGATAGATTGAAAGAATGGGCAGAGAAGTGGCAAATGAAGTACAATGTTGGAAAGTGTATGGTTATGCACTTTGGCAGAAAAAATAAATGGGCAGACTATTATTTAAATGGGGAAAGAATTCAAAGTTCTGAGATGCGACGGGACTTGGGAGTCCTCGTACAGGATTCCCTTAAAGTTAACCTCCAGATTGAGTCGGTAGTGAAGAAGGCGAATGCAATGTTGGCATTCATTTCTAGAGGAATAGAGTATAGGAGCAGGGATGTGATGTTGAGGCTCTATAAGGCGCTGGTGAGACCTCACGGAGTACTGTGGGCAGTTTTGGTCTCCTTATTTAAGAAAGGATGTGCTGACGTTGGAGAGGGTACAGAGAAGATTCACCAGAATGATTCCGGGAATGAGAGGGTTAACATATGAGGAACGTTTGTCCACTCTTGGACTGTATTCCTTGGAGTTTGGAAGAATGAGGGGAGGCCTCATAGAAACATTTCGAATGTTAAAAGGCATGGACAGAGTGGATGTGGCAAAGTTGCTTCCCATGATGGGGGAGTCTAGTACGAGAGGGCATGACTTCAGGATTGAAGGGTGCCCTTTCAGAACAGAAATGCAAAAAAATTTTTTTAGTCAGAGGGTGGTGAATCTATGGAATTTGTTGCCACGGGCAGCAGTGGAGGCCAAGTCATTGGGTATATTTAAGGCAGAGATTGATAGGTATCCGAGTAGCCAGGGCATCAAAGGTTATGGTGAGAAGGCGGGGCAGTGGGACTAAATAGGATAAAATGGATCAGCTCATGATAAAATGGCGGAGCAGACTCGATGGGCCGAATGGCCTACTTCTGCTCCTTTGTCTTATGGTCTTATGGATAAATAGGAAGGCCAATTCTGAAGAGGACATACAGAAACTACAAAGAGATGTAAACATATTAAATCACAAACAAGAGAAAATCTGCAGATGCTGAAAATCCAAGCAACACACACAAAATGCTGCAGGAACTCAGCAGGCCAGACAGCATAAATGGAAAAAAGTACAGTCGAAGTTTTGTGTGTGTTGCTAAACATTAAATGATTGGGTTAATATCTACTATTTTGTTGTGTTGCTAAACATATTAAGTGAGTGGATTAATATCTATCAAATGGAATATAATGTGGGAAAATGTGAAACTTGACAAGAATAATAAAATACATTCAATTGAATTAACTTTATTTCTTACGTTCTTCACATACATGAGGAGAAAAAATCTTTATGTTGCATCTCCATCTAAATGTGCAATGTATAGTAATTTATGATAAATATTATGTACAACAGGACAGTTAATATAACGTAGACTGGTGGAAGAAGCTATACCGGAGCCTGTTGGTCCTGGCTTTTATGCTGCAATACCGTTTCCCGGATGGTAGCAGCTGGAACAGTTTGTGGTTGGGGTGACTCAGATCCCCAATGATCCTTCGGGCCCTTTTTACACACCTGCCTTTGTAAACGTCCTGAATAGTGGGAAGTTAACATCTACAGATACACTGGGCTGTCCGCACCACACTCTGCAGAGTCCTGTGACTGAGGGAAGTACAGTTCCCGTACCAGGCAGCGATGCTCTCAATTGTGCTCCTGTAGAAAGTCCTTAGGATATGGTGGCCCATACCAAACTTCTTCAAACATCTGAGGTGAAAGGGGTGCTGTCGTGCCTTTTTCACCACACAGCCAGTATGTACAAACCACTTGAGATCCTCGGTGAGGTGTATGCCGAGGAACTTAAAAGCTGTTCACCATCTGAACCCCAGATCCATTGATGTCAATAGGGGTTTGCCTGTCTCCATTCCTCCTGTAATCCACAACCAGCTCCTTGGTTTTTGTGACATTCATGAATAAGAGATAAATAGAATATCAAAATTTGTTATGATTTTCATCGAGAAATCAATGAATACAGATAGTTAAGATAAGAATGCCACATATTTGAGCAGCTACTGAGAACTTCGATATCTTGCAATAAATTCCAGACAGGATGAAAACAATTGCATTGTAACAATGGGTGACAATCTGCTAAATTAATTTAATTGTATCCCTTGTAAAGCAATTCACTTAACGTGGACTTTTCAAATTAAACAATATGCCAGACTACTTACTACAAATATTTAATTCTCTAATTCTTTTCTTGTATCTGTTTTGATCAGATCAAGGGAAGGGCTGATATAATCACAGCAGAGATATTTTCCTGTTTTCTCTTTAGAAGGATAATCTTTCCCTTTCAGAAGAATTATGCTGAGGGACAATAGCCACATAATTTTTAATCTGGATCTTTTAAAGAAATCTATACTTAATGATTCAGAAATAAAATCAGTTTTACACACCATGAAGACTGTATTTTTTTGCTGGTTTTCTCATATGATACAATAAGCTAATTCAAATACCCTGTCAGGAACCAACATTGTAAAAACCATAAGACACAAGAATGATCCTCATTCGTTACTTTTGAATCAAGCTCTTTAAATATTCCATTAGACTTGAAGAATCTAAGCTGAGATCTTGCCACTATGCAAAAAACTATCAGTTTTCCAAGGATCTCGTTTCCTCACTTCCTCATGCAAAAGCTTGCATCACATTTAGCCTTGACGAAGTCAAATATTACATCCTTAAAACAGCAACTGGTCACAACAAACTGAGTTAAGCACCAAGCAGATAGGAAGTTATGAAATCAACAATAATTTGTTTTTGCTTCAGGACACGGGAATAACATAAGAAATATGTTTGAACATAAAAAATCATAAATTGCAAAATAATATATTGGAAAGTTCAGTACTGATCTAAATCATTAACTCAGCTTTCTCTCCAAAGCTACTGCCAAATCTGCAGCATTTCCAGCACAGTCACCTTTTATTGCAGATATTTAGCATCTGTAGATTTTACTTTTATACAAGCAATTATCTTTTTTGTAAGTTGGCCTGATACATCCAATAGCAACACATGTCCAATTTTCTATAATTCCATAGATATATTCCCTGTTTGGGATGAAAGAAAAGTTGTCAATCTATAACTCTAGGTTCAGATTAATATTAAATCCATTGTAAAATACTTCAACATAAAACAAAAGCTTTTCACAATGAATTTACACAGTTAACTCTAAGGACTCCATCACTGCGAAAAAAAGAGAATGACTTCAAAGCCCAGAATGTATGATGGCCCAGCATGATATAATTAACTCCATACCAGGGAACAACCTCATTCACACTAAGTAAGTGCTAATTATCATTTCCACTTTATTTATAAATCAAAGTTCAAAATAAATGTATCAGAGTATGTACTGTATATTGAAATAATAGTACCTTCAGATTCATTTTCTAGCAGGCATTTTCAAGAAAAAAGGAAATACAACAGAATTTATGAAAAATTACACATAAGCAAAGATTGACAATCAATGTGCAAAAGGCAAACTATGCAAATAAAAATTAGTACTGAGAATATGAAAGTGAGTCTGTGGGCCATAGAATCAGCCCAGAGTTGTGGTAATTGAAATTATCCACGTCAGTTGAGGAGCCCAATAGTTGTAAGTTAATAGCACCAGGTTCAGGGAACAGTTAGGGACCCAGGGCCTCTGTAATCCTGTCCAATAGTAGCAGTGAGAAGAAAGCGTGGCCTGGATGTGGGGGAGGGGGGAGTTTGATGAAGGATGCTAGTTTCTTGGGGTAGTGCTCCATGTAAATTTTATTACTGGTGGATAGGGCTTTGCCTGTGATGGACTGGGCTGTATCCACCACATTTTGCAGCCTTTTCCATTCCTGGTTATTGGTTTTTCCACACCAGGCTGTGATGCAACTAGTTAAGATACTCAGAGGTTTTAGAAATGACTCCAAGGTCAGCAAAAAGCATGCTCTCCTGTGCCATCAGGAAGGCAAAGTAAGAGTTCTCACTGAAAATTCACAGCCACATTTGTGACACCAAGGACATGCAGTGCATGTGGCAGGGGAACTAACCTAAAAGATTACTGCCCAGTGACGCTGACCGTGACAATCATGAAGTGCTTTGAGTGGCTGGTAATGGTTTATATAAGATCCCACCTTCCAGCCACATTGAATCCTTTCCAGTTCACCTTCAGCTCAAACTGGTCCACTAATGATGCCATAGCCTCGGCCCTCCACTCCATCCTGTCCCATCAATTAAAACTATGCCTCATACACAAGGATGTTATTCATCGACTTCAGCACAGCATTTAGCATGATCATCCCTCAGAGGCTGGTTTGTAAACAGTCCTTGTTGAGACTCAATACCGCTCTCTGTAACTGGATCTTGGACTTCTCAACAGAAAGACCCCAGTCAATCTGAGTTGGCAGCAATATCTCAAGCTCCATCACACCAAGTACTGGTGCCAAAGCTATTCCTACATGAAACTAGGGAGTGATAATGAAAGAATTTCACTTCTTCAACAAGTCAGGAACTAGCAAGAATTTAAAGATATTGACAATCAACTTGAATGTTACAATGAAAATGAAGAGTTTGAGGATGCAATTACTGTATGAAGGCAGTCCATTATCTACACAAGCAGCTGGCGTTGGTTTTGTTTATTTACAGTCAATCAAAAGAAGACAGCAGGTATAATATATGAATTGCCCCATCAATAAATATTAGGAACTAATACAGTTTTATAGTACTATAGTAGTATTAGTAGTGTTCTAATTTGTTCAGTATTTTATTTAAATACATAACTGTTATACAGTTAAATGATAGTTTGTCTTTTTACACCTTTTCATGGAAATGGATAAAACTTCAGCTAATCTGGGCAGCCACTTAATTGGGACACATTGCCAAAAATGATAGAAGTTAAGTGAAGGCAATTGTTTGGTGCAATTATAGTCTTTATAGAACAGTTACATACATAAAGAAGTGTATCAGAATAAGTTAAAATAAAGAGGCAACTATGTGCTTTCGACATTAAGATATGCTACTAATTCAGTACTAAACTTAAAATATCTGACCTTGCATTGATGTTATGTGGAAAAATATCACAATGCTAATTGTTCAACTCAAAGTTCAGTGAAGTTTTTTTAAAGAAAGAACGTAGCTCTTAAATTCCACAGAGGTTGCACTGTTTTTCTTTTCAAATCTTTTTATTGTATATATAGGAAAAATAACATGAGTACATCGAAGTAACAACACTTACAATGCCTCAAAAAAACCATCATGTTAAAGATTGAAAACAAAATTTTGTGATAACAAAAAAAAACCTACTGAGCAGAAAAGTGAGAAAAAAAGGAGAACCCATTAGGTGTACAACCCCGGAGCCATGCGTCATACAAAAAGCTTCTAAAAATAAACATCAAACCACCAGCAAGAAAAGAAAATATACTAAAAAAATTTACAATTAGATCGTGGAAAAATTATATCAATTAACTCAAATGATAATAACGAGCAAATCAGCCCCATCTTTTCTCAAAATCAAATAAAGGTTCAAAGGTTCGACTTCTAATTCTCTCCAAGCTAAGACATAGCTTCTCTTGAGAGAACCATTGTGACAAAGTGGGAGCTGATGTATCCTTCCACTTCAACAAAATGGCCCTCCTAGCTATCAATGTAACAAATGCAATAACATGTTGGTCAGACACAGAAATACCATGAGTATTCTGAGGAACTATTCCAAAAAGCACAGTTAATTTATTAGGTTGTAAATTAATTTTAAGTGCTTTAGAAATTGTTGAGAAAACCGACTTCCAATATAGAACAAGACCAAAACATATGTGTCAATATAGCTATCTCAGTTTTACATCTATCACAATGACTATCAACATTAGGAAAAATTTTTGCAAGTCTCTCCTTTGTCAAATGATAACGATGTACAATTTTAAATTGGATCAATGAATGGCTAGCACAAATTGAAGAAGAGTTGACCAACTTCAATATCCGCATCCAATCCTCCGTCATAAAAGTCAAATTAAGTTCCTTTTCCCAATTCTGTTTAATCTTAGATAAAGGACGCTTATCCTATTGTAATAATAAATTATAAATTCTTCCGATAGAACCCTTAATCAAAGGATTCATACTCATAATAGTATCTAACAGGTCAGCCTCCAATATGTAAGGGAAATTACTTAAATATTTTTGTAAAAAATATCTAACTTGAAGGTATTGCAGAAAGTGTGAGTATGAAAGAGAATATTTATCAATTGTTCAAAGGACATCAACCTATCTTCTTTAAATAAATCCAAAGAAGAATTAATACCTTTATTTTTCCAAAGTAAAAAAATTGGATCACTCAAAGAAAGCTTAAAAAAGTAATTTCGGTAAATTAAACTACAAAGTTTAAATTTTTTAAGATTAAAAAAATTGCGGAACTGGAGCCAAATTTGTAAAGAATACTTAATCACAGGACATAGGTTTAAATTAACAACTTTACCTAATTGCATAGGTAAAAGAGCTCCCAATAACGAGGTTAAATAAAACTGTTTTACAACTTTTAGTTCCAGGTCTACCCAAATTGGCCGATCACTCTCATCAACCCAGTATAACCAAAAAGACATATATCGCAGATTAACAGCCCAATAATACATTCTAAAATTAGGCAAAGCAAGACCTCCATCCCTTTTCAATTTTTGTAAATGACATTTACTAATTCTTGGTCTTTTATTATTCCAAGTAAAAGATAAAATAATAGAATCAATCCAATCAAAAAACTTCCAAGTCAAAAAAACAGGAATATTCTGAAATAAATATAAAAATTTCAGTAAAATCATCATTTTAACTACATGAATACGACCAACAAGTGAAAATGTAAGTGGACTCCATCTACTAAATAAATATTTTATAGAGTCTACTAAGGGAACAAAATTAGCTTTATAAAGATCCTTATATTTTTTTAGTAATTATAATACCTAAATATCTAAAAGAGTCTGAAACTTTAAAAGGAGTATTATCATATATAGAGACAGAATCATTTAAAGGAAACAATTCACTTCTACTAAAATTTATTTTATATCCTGAAAAACCTCCGAATTCATTAAATAATTTTAGCAAGGCAGGAATGGATTCGTCAGGGTTAGATATATAAACCAATAAATTATCAGCATAAAGAGAGACCTTATGCATGGTCTCATTCACAAAGATCCCATGGATACTTTTAGCTTCACGAAGAGCAATAGCAAGGGGTTCTAATATTGAATTAAACAACAAAGGACTTAATGGACAGCCTTGCCTTGTCCCTCGTGAAAGCTGAAAAAAAGGAGACCTACGATTGTTAGTGACAACAGTAGCAATAGGGGCTTTATATATCATTTTAATCCAATTATTAAAATTAACACCAAAGCCAAATTTCTCTAAAACATTGAATAAATATTTCCATTCGACTCGGTCGAACGCTTTTTCGGCGTCCAAAGACACAACACATTGTGGAATTTTAAAAGAGGATGAATATATAATGTTAAATAGTCTCCAAACATTTGAAAAGGAATAGCGACCCTTTATAAAGCCTGTTTGATTTTTACAAATAATTTTACCCAAAATATTCTCCAACCGATTGGCCATTATCTTTGACAAAATCTTGGCATCAACATTCAGTAATGAAATAGGTCCATATGAAGCACAGTCAGTAGGATCTTTATCTTTTTTAAGAATTAAAGAAACGGAGGCCTAGATGTTGCACTGTTATTACAACGCCAAGCACAAATCCAAATAACTGCAGTGTGTAAGAGTACATATAGTGCTTTTATTTTCAAATACATATTGTATTTTGAAGAAAAAGAATGCATAAATTGGGAAATCGCCAGCAAAAAAGCTTTCTTCCTGGAGTGGCAGATTACCAGACCCAGTGATGTCCAAGGCAATAATGCATCTTTTAGGGGTCACTACAGTGCAGGTAATTGGAGAATGGTAGGGTAGGACATCTGCCCATTCCGGAGTTCTATTGTTTTAGACACAACAAAGCAGGAGGGATTAAAGGAGAAGGGCTGGCGTTACTGGTCAGGACAGACCAGAGAACTCATCTAGTGAGGTGGTATGGGTGGCACTGAGAAATAAGAAAGGTATGACCACGTTAATGGGGCTATATTGCAGGCCACAAACAGTCCACTGGAATTAGAGGAAGAAATTGGAAGATAAATAGCAGACTACTGCAAGAAACATAAGATTGTCATAGTAGGTGATTTTAACTTTCCACACATTGACTGGGACTCCCATAATGTAAAAGGACTAGATAGGATCGAGTTTGTCATATACAGTGGCATGCAAAAGTTTGGGTGCCCCTGGTCAAAATTTCTGTTATTGTGAATACTGCAGTTAAGTAATTAGACATTTGATATCAACCTTCCCTGAAGCACCCGACATAAACGTCATTGGTATGTTTCTCTGCATGAATCCATTGCGCAAAGGTCTAATATCTACTATCTGCGACAAGCTAGCGGTCCAGAGGCGAGCCCCCCTTGACAAAATTTAAACTGTCTGGGAGCAAGATTTAAACTTCTCACTGTCAGACGATGTATGGGATTCAGTTCTTAAGTTAGTTAACTGAACCTCTTTATGTGCCCGCCACTGTTTGTTACAGTTCAAGTTTGCCCATATGTGTAAAACTAAATTATCTTACATTTACCCAGATATTAATCCCTGCAGCGACAAATGCAAAAGGGGCGAGGCTTCACTTATTCACATGTACTGGACATGCACTAGCTTGGAAAAATACTGGAAAGATGCTTTCCGAACTCTATCCAAAATACTTAATTATAATTTGGAACCTAACCCTTTGATTGCTCTTATCTGCACCTCCAGAGAGGAGGACATGCACCTAAGTCCGACCAGACGTCGCACGCTGTCTTTTGCCTCTCTTTTGGCCAGGCGTGCAGTCTTGCTCAGGTGGAGGGATGCTGCCCCGCCCACCCACGCTCAGTGGCTCAGGGACATCATGTCCAGTCTAAACCCTGAGTAGATCCATTATTCAATTCTCAACTCGGTCATAAAGTTCCAAAAGGTGTGGAGACCCTTCCTTGAATATTTTCAGAATTCCTAGCCAAACTAAAGGTCCATCCTTTCTTCCTTTCCTCTGCACATAAATCCCTGACTTCCAGCATTTCCCAGTAAAATTCTACAGACCCAGACTTGTAAACATACAACAGTGTATGTGTTAGGAAAATACACCTTCTCTATGCCAATGCAGCTCTGTGAGGATAAAGGTTCAGATTAACCCTTTTTGCTAATGCAATGATGGCTTGGAGATGGGGATTGGGAGGGGTGGGTCGGGGCAGGGAGGCAACCAAAGCATGATTGTACTGTGGGTGCATCTCTTTCATAGATGTGAATTGTACATTTGATACATTTGTTATGAACTGCACAAACCTCCTTTATACTATGTTCTCTTATTTAAAAAAACAATAAAAATATTTGAGAAAAAGTTGAGTAGAAGGTAAACTGATCTCCAAAAGACAAAGTTAAAATAAAACATTCTTTTCAACATTTTAAGCAAGGTAAGTGTATTATTTTTGTTTTGTACAATTTTAGAGTGGAAAAAAAGGAAAGGAGCACCATGCAGAAGTTTGGACACCCCAAGAGACTGGAGCTCTGAGATAACTTTTACCAAGGACTCAGCCCTTAATTAGCTTGTTAGTGCTATGGTTTGTTCACAGTCATCGTTAGGAAAGGCCAGGTGATGCAAATTTCAAAGCTTTTTAAATACCCTGACTCCTCAAACCTTGTCCCAACAATCAGCAGCCATGGGCTCTTCTAAGCAGCTGCCTAGCACTGAAAATTAAAATAAATGATGCCCACAAAGCAGGAGAAGACTATAAGAAGATAGCAAAGCATTTTCAGGTAGCTGTTTCCTCAGTTCATAATGTAATTAAGAAATGGCAGTTAACAGGAATGGTGGAGGTCAAGTTCAGGTCCGGAAGACCAAGAGAACTGCTCATAGGATTGCGAGAAAGGCAAATCAAAACTCCCATTTGACTGCAAAAGACCTTCAGGAAGATTTAGCAGACTCTTGGGTGGTGGTGTGCTGTTCTACTGTGCAGTGACACCTGCACAAATATGACCTTCATGGAAGAGCCATCAGAAGAAAAACTTTCCTGCATCCTCACCACAAAATTCAGCATCAGAAATTTGCAAAGGAACATTTAAACAAGCCTGATGTATTTTGGAAACAAGTCCTGTGAACTGATGAAGTTAAAATAGAACTTTTTGGCCGCAATGAGCAAAGGTATGTTTCGAGAAAAAAGGGTGCAGAATTTCATGAAAAGAACACTTCTCCAACTGTTAAGCACGGGGGGGGGGGGGGGATCGATCATGCTTTGGGCTTGTGTTGCAGCCAGCAGCACGGGGAACATTTCACTGGTAGAGGGAATTAAATACCAGCAAATACTGGAAGCAAACATCACACCGTCTGTAAAAAAGCTGAAGATGAAAAGAGCAAACACAAGGCATTCTGCAGATATTGGAAATTCAAGCAACACACAGCAAAGTTGCTGGTGAATGCAGCAGGCCAGGCAACATGTCTAGGAAGAGGTACAGTCGACGTTTTGGGCCGAGACCCTTCATCAGGACAAACTGAAGGAAGAGCTAGTAAGAGATTTCTAGCTAGTCTCTCTTAGTAATCTCTTACTAGCTCTTCCTTCAGTTAGTCCTGATGAAGGGTCTCGGCCCGAAACGTCGACTGTACCTCTTCGTAGACATGCTGCCTGGCCTGCTGTTTTCACCAGCAACTTTGAAGATGAAAAGAGGATGGCTTCTACAACAGGATAATGAACCTAAACACACCTCAAAATCCACAATGCTCTACCTCAAGAGGCGCAAGCTGAAAGTTTTGCCATGGCCCTCACAGTCCCCCGACATAAACATCATCAAAAATCTGTGGATAGACCTCAAAAGAGCAGTGTATGCAAGAGGGTCCAAGAATCTCACAGAACTGGAAGCCTTTTGTAAGAGTGAAGAATGGGTGAAAATCCTCCAAACAAGAATTGAAAGACACTTAGCTGGCTACAGAAAGCTTTTACAAGCTATGATGCAGGATGCTCAAACTTTTGCTTCGGGCCCTTTTCCTTTTTTGTTATTTTGAAACTGTAAAAGATGGAAATAAAAAAGTAATCTTGCTTAAAATATCAAAGAAATGTGTCATCTTTAACTTTATGCCTTTTGGAAATCAGGTCATCTTTTACTCACTTAGCTATTCACAGTAACAGATATTTTGACCGACATGCCAAACTTCTGCATGCCACTGTCTATTCAGGAATGTTTTCTTAATCAGTACATAGAAGTCCCAACAAGAGAGTGTGTGAAACTTGATCTGCTATTAGGGATTGAGAGGGGGCAGGTGACACAAGTTTGTGCAGGGAACACTTTGCATTTTGTGACACAATGCCATTAATTTCAAAGTAAATACAGGTGTCCCCCACTTTTCGAACGTCGCTTTACGAAACCTCACTGTTACGAAAGACCTACATTAGTACCCTGTTTTCGCTTTCAGAAGGTGTTTTCACTGTTATGAAAAAAAATCAGCGCGCATTAAAAGGTAGCACACGCCCCAAGCAGCCACTCTCCCCCTGGATTCGGAACTGCATTCTCACCGGTATTGCTTAAACACGTACCTGTGAGCAGCCGTTTGCAAGATGAGTTCTAAGGTATCAGAAAAGCCTCAAAGAGCTCGTAAGGGTGTTACACTTGGCATAAAACTAGACATAATTAAGCGTTTTGATTGTGGTGAACGAAGTAAGGACAAAGTGAGTTTGGCTTGTGGAAGCTGACGAACATGATGTTGAAGAGGTTTTGGCATCCCATGACCAAGAACTGACAGATGAAGAGTTGATGCAATTGGAAGAAAAAAGGATAACAATCAAAACCGAATGAGTAATGATAAAGTACGACTTTAATTTTGAAAGGGTACGTCGGTTTAGGAGATACTTGCAGGATGGTTTGAGTTCTTACAAAGAACTGTGTGATAGAAAAATGCGCGAGGCTCAGCAGTCAAGCAAGCCTTCCACATCAGCCACAGCAGGCGACGAACCTCGACCTCGAGGCGGGCAGAGATAGAAGATGAGATGCCTGCTCTAATGGAAACAGACGATGACGAGATGACACCCCAGTGTCCCACCACCCCAACCGCCAGGCCACGGACAGATACTGATTTGCGGAGAATGCAATGGTAGCCGGGAGGCACTCAGCACATCTTAAAGAAAAAAGCCGAAATAAACATACTAATTAATTAGGTGCTGCTGACACGTAATTGTCGGCCCAGATCAGAGTCGACGCAATCGGCACTGATCTGGGCCGACAATTACATGCCGGGCAGCACCTAATTAATTAGCTTGTTTATTTTGGCTTTTTTCTTAAAGATGTGCTGTGTGCCTCTCGGCTACCACTGCATTCCTGCATGCATCGCGGCAATGTATCGCTCGGCGGCCAGGAGGGTGGGGGCCACTGCACCACCCCAATCTGCGACGACTCAGTCTAACACACCATCATCCGTGTGCTCGGCACTGTTTTCCCAATTCCGGTAAGTGATACTACACTGTACATACATTATTCCTACTTTATATTGGCTGTGTATTTTTATGTGTTATTTGGTATGATTTGGCAGCTTCATAGCTTAAAGGTTACTGGAGAGAGTGTTCTTGCCAACGGCGCTTGCGTGAGATTTTCTGCCAATGGCGCTTGCGTGAGATTTTCGCTCCGGAGAACAGTTCAGTAATGATTGTGGAAAAGTATTTCTACTTCATATAGGCTGTATATTTATCATATCATTCCTGTTTTTACTATATGTTACTGTTATTTTAGGTTTTATGTGTTATTTGGCATGACTTGGTAGGTTATTTTTGGGTCTGCGAATGCTCACAAAATTTTCCCATACAAATAAATGGTAATTGCTTCTTCGCTTTACGACATTTCGGCTTACGAACCATTTCATAGGAACGCTCTACCTTTGGATGGCGGGGGAAACCTGTATGCATAAAGATTTCAAACGAGAAAACCTGCAGATGCTAGAAATCCAAGCAATCCAAAATCATGACAAAACATTGACTTTTTTTGCATAGTTGATAGTTCCTCCAGCATTTGTGTGTGATGCATAAAGATTTGACTGGTCTGTGGGTTGAAATTCTAAATTTTGATGTTATCAGAAGGGGTCTGGCAAGTGTGGATTAGGACAGGCTGTTATCTGGTAAAGGTGTACTTGGTAAATGGGAGGCCTTCAAAAGGTGAAATTTTGAGAGTACAAAGATTGTATGTGCCTGTCAGAATAAAAAGTAAAGATAACATGTGTAGGGAACCTTGATTTTCAAGAGACATTGAGACCCTGATGAAGAAAAAGTCGTCGGTACATAGCAGTATAGACAGGTAGGAATAAATGAGGTGCTTATGGAGTACAAGAAATGCGATAGAAGACTGAAGGACGAAATTAGGAGGACTAAACGGAGGCATAAGATTGCCCTAGCAGACAAGGTGAAGGAGAATCCGAAGGGAATCTACTGATATGTTGAGAGCAAAAGGATTATAAGGGACAAAACTGGTCCTCTGTAAAATCAGATTAATAATCCAAGTATGGAGCCAAAAGAGATGGGGAGATTTTAAATAAATTTTTTGCATCAATATTTAGGTAGGGGACGGACATAGAGACTATAAAAGTGAGACAAAGTGGCATCAACTTCATGGACTCTATACAAATTACAGAGGAGTAGGTGTTTGCTGTCCTGAGGCAAATCAGGGCGGATAAATCCCCAGGACCTGACGAGGTGTTCCCTCAGACCCTACAGGAGGCAAGTGCAGACATTGCTGGGGCCCTAGCAGAGTTATTTAAATCATCCTTAGCAAAAGGGAGGTACTAGAGGATTGGAGGATAGCCAACGTTGTTCCACCATTTAAGAAAGGCTCTAAAGGGATGGAACTGGACTCTCTGACGGTGGTGTCTGAAAAGAGGATGCTGTCTAAGTTGCATGCCATCTTGGACAATGCTTCCCATCCACTACATAATGTACTGGTTGGGCACAGGAGTACATTCAGCCAGAGACTCGTTCCACTGAGATGCAACACTGAGCGTCATAGGAAGTCATTCCTGCCTGTGGCCATCAAACTTTACAACTCCTCCCTTGAAGGGTCAGACACCCTGAGCCAATAGGCTGGTCCTGGACTTATTTCCATCTGGCATAATTTACATATTATTATTTAATTATTTTATGGTTTTACATGCTATATTTATACTCTATTCTTGGTCGGTGCAACTGTAACGAAACCTAATTTCCCTCGGGATCAATAAAGAATGTCTATCTACCTAAACATAAACCAGTATATTATAGGCTGGTGAGCTTGATATCAGAAGTAGGAAAGTTATTGGAAGGTATTCTAAGGGATGGATATATAAGTATTTGGATAGACAGGGACTGATTAAGGATAGTCAGCAGCATGGCTTTGTGGGTGGTTGGACATGTCTAACCAATCTTATAGAGTTTTTCAAGGAAGTTACCAGGAAAGTGGATGAAGGCAAGGCAGAAGACATTGTCTACATGGATTTCAGCAGGGCATTTGACAAGGTCCTGCATGGGAGGCTGGTCAAGAAGGTTGGGGTTGCAGTGAACAGTGAGGAAGGTCATCATGGCTTGCACCTGGATCTGGACCAGCTGGGAAAATGGGCTAAAAAAAAATGGAAGACAGAATTTAATGCAGACTAGTGCGAGGTGTTGCCCTTTGATAGGACCAATCAGTGTAGGTCTTGCACAATAAACGGTAGAGTACTAAGGAGTGTGGTGGAACAAAGGAATCAGGGGATGCAGGTCCATAATTTGTTGAAAGTGGCATCATAGGTAGATAGGGTCATAAAGAAAGCTATCGGCACATTGGCCTTCATAAATCAAAGTACTGACACTCCGGTTGGAGGAACAACACCTTATATTCCGTCTGGGTAGCCTCCAACCTGATGGCATGAACATTGACTTCTCAAACTTCCACTAATGCCCCACCTCCCCCTCGTACCCCACCCATTATTTATTTATATACACATATTCTTTTTCTCCCTCTGTCCCTCTCACTATACCCCTTTCCCCCCCTCCCCAGGCTTCCTGTTCCATGATCCTCTCATATCCCTTTTGTCAATCAACTGTCCAGCTCTTGGCTCCATCCCTCCCCCTCCTGTCTTTTCCTATCATTTTGGATCTCCCCCTCCCCCTCCCACTTTCAAATCTCTTACTAGCTCTTCCTTCAGTTAGTCCTGATGAAGGGTCACGGCCCAAAACGTCAACTGTACCTCTTCCTAGAGATGCTGCCTGGCTTGCTGCGTTCACCAGCAACTTTGATGTGTGTTGTTTATTGAGTTCAGGAAATGGGATGTTAGGTTGAAGTTGTACAAGATATTGGTGAGGCATAATTTGGAGTATTATATGCTGCTTTGGTCACCTACCTATAGGAAAGATGTAAACCAGGTTGAAAGAGTGCAGGGAAAATTTACAAGGGTGTTGCTGGGTCTGGAGGACCTGAGTTATAAAGAAATATTTAATAGGTTAGGACTGTATTCCTTAGAACACAGAAGACTGAGAGGAGATTTGATAGAGGTATACAAAATTATAAGGGGTATATATAGGATAAATGCAAGCAAGCTTTTTCCACAGAGGTTGGGTGGGACTACAACCAGGGTTATGGCTGAAAGGTGAAAGGGACATGAGGGGCAACTTCTTCACTCAGAGGGTCACAAAAGTGTGGAATGAGCTGCTGCTACAAGTGATGCATGCAAAGTTTGATTTTGACGTTGAAGCAAAGTTTGGTTAAGTACATGGATGGTAGGTTTATGGGGTGCTCTGACCACGGTGCAGGTCAATGGGAATCGGCAGTTTAAATGGTTTCAGCAAGGACTTGATGAGCTGACAGGACTGGTTGGGTACTGTACTTCTCTATGGCTCTATGATTAGGTGAGTTGTCATTTTTCTACTCGAAATCTATAAAATGACATTTCCCTCTTGGAGCCTGCCTCGCAGTTTTCATTCAACTATCAGTTCTCCATAATAAAGTATACAGTACCTCCAAAGCTTCTTTATGCTACTGCAAACTCTACCGATTACAAATTTTGAAATGCCACTAAAGACATTCTCCTTTCAGGTGTGAACAAGCCCAGTTTAGCAAATATTTGACAAACAGCAACCTTCATTGGTCCTTTCACAATTCTCTACTGCATTTCAGGCTATATATTCAAATCTAGGATGGTGGTTGAACCCAAACAAATTACCCAAATAATGAAACTTTAACAATACTTACATCAAAAGAAAATGAATAACAATGAACAAACAAACAAAAGATAGCTGTGGAAATGTTTCCACATTATGTGGGAGGTAAAATTTGTGGCTCTACAATCTGCTTGTTGATGAAGTTTCTGATCAGCCATGCTCTTAATATACAAGTTTCTATCTTCCCTTCGCACACTTCAAAAGTTCCTTAGAAATCTGCATGTTTTCCAAGTTACAAGGACAACAAAAATTCTGGTTGTTTTTGTTCCAGGAAAACAACAATACACTCTCTGCTCTTAGAAAACTGTCACATGCCTTTATCCAAAAAGGTATATTTGCCCAGGTAACAGGATACAGATCTCCTTGATTACCTTAACAAGCTTTAAACAAGTTTAAACAATCATTCAATTCCATTGATTCAATTCCCTTCCTCAGCCTTTGCCTGTAATCACTAAGACCAATACAAAATAATTCTATTAATAAGGATAAAAAATTGTTTTGCATAATTTATTCACTCTTCAAGGTCTGTATTTATTACCCAGCTGCCCTTGAGAGGGTGGTGGTAAGCCACCTTAATCAACTGTTGCAGTCCTTCTGTGGAAGGTGAGACACATAAGGAAGTCCAAGATTTAGATCCAGTGGCAAAAACAGACTATATACTTTATTTCCATCTAAGAATGATGTACAACTTGATGGGATTCCTGAAGGTGGTTTAGTTTCTATGCCCTTGCCCTAATTAGCAAAAGAAGTTGTGGGTTCAGGAGTAGCCCGGACAAGTAATTTGAAACTGGTATCCAGGGAAGACCACTATACACCAATGATACAGGGAATGAATGTTCAGGATGATGGGTATGGTGCCATCCAAGTTAGCTGCTTTGTCTTGGATAGGGCTAGGGTGCATTCATCCAATAATTTGCAGGGGTTTCTATACTTCCCCATAAGACAGAAGCAAACTTTTTGTACCACCACCTCCCCCCTCCCACAACATATTCATTCCACAATCCCATCAACTCCCAGATTTTAGCCCTCACCTGTATACCGAGGACAAGTAACAGCATATAATCCATATGACTTTGAATATGGGAGCACCCCACCGTCCCAGGTAAACCCACATGGACAACGTGCAAACTCTGCACACAAACAGCAATTAAGATCAGGATCGAGTCTGGTTATCACCTGCAAGGAGGCTACAGAGCCTCCCAATGACTGCGAGTACTCTATAGTTTCCTCCCACATTACGAAGATATTTTGTGAGGCAGCAGCTCAACCAGCCATGCATCTGTCCCACACACAAAGCAGAAAGCCTATATTAAGTACAAATCACTGTTTTGAAGTTTTTCATCAGTCTAGTTGCCCAATCCCAGAGACAAATGAAAGCTCTGTACAAGAAAAAAATTCACCAAAAAAATCAACAGCTTTTTACATGGTACATTATATTCACTGAAATGTGCATCATATTCAAGAGAGCATTACATTACTTTTCAAAAATGGCAATATATGGTGTTATCTGGGAAGGAACAGTCAATTGTAATTTAAATGCAACACCTAAGCTATGCAGTAATGTAGTGAAGAGATTTCTCATTATGTGCATAAACAAATTAAACTGCCATGCCAAGATAGTATCTTTAAAATTACAAAACTTAAACAAATGTGACTTGAAATCACATTAATCGCATCAATTTGGTTATGCACACAATCTATCATTTTTTAAAATCCTGATATTTTGATGGGAATTCCATAAGCAATGTTTCGAGTGTGTTAAGACATTAAGACAACTTTACACAAGTTACCTTTGTTATTCACAGAGCAATGTACAATGGCATTTACTTGGGGTAAAAAAAAGTAAACTGAATTACATCTGCACTTGAGGTCAATTTATATCAAAACGTTGTTCAACTGAAGGTCACACTAAAATACGAATAGGTCACAAAAATGTACAGTCATTATGCAATGCAAAACGATTTGGCACTCACATCAAATTACAACTAAATAATTCTATATAAAAGCATTATTTGCACCACAATATTCGATCCCAAAGCATGCATCACGTGTCCGCAACAATTTCATAACTTAGTTTGAAATTTTTCGAGAGCAGCAAACTTGTAGCCTGGACATTTACAGCCAACCAGCTTCACTCAAGTGCTACCATCTCTGCGTCTAATATTTACACAAGCAATGTGCCCACCATTAATCACGTCTTGCCCTGAAGTTAAGATTGGAAGAGGCTGTGTACAGAGGTGGAACCTCCCATTTTGTGGGCTGTCGGTTTACCTGCAAGCTGTCTTGAGTGGCAGTGGCCCAACCTTCTGCTCTGAGCCGCCCGGCCCGACCCGACTGGGCCTGTAGAGAGAAGCTGGTACTCCCGCTGCCATGGGGACAACGGAGGTGCTAAGGGGGCTGCTCTACCAGCAACCTTGCCTAGCAACGAGTGGCTGCGCTCAGGCCCGCCGCCCGTGGGCTCGGACTTCAACCGCGATCCCCGTTCCCCGAGCCTTACCTTGCTCCTGATCTGCCCGGAGGTGGACACTTTGCGGATGAGTTTCTGCGGCCCCTCGTGCTCTCCATCGCTGTCGGACGACTCATCTCCGGCGGCGGCCACTGCCGCCGCTCCCGGGCCAGCTCCGTGCGCCTGCTGCTGAACCCCCGGCGCTAGGCCCGCCATTGCCCCCGCCGCCGCCTTTTCCGATTCCTGCAGGCAGACGAAAGAGTTGGCGTGAGGTTGAGCTGTTTTCCTGTCGGCGCCAGCCCAGCGTGGAGAGGCGCCTCCGGGCTTCGCCGCCATGTTCCCGTCGGAATGGGTAAGGAAGAAAGTTCAGGGAGAAGGAAGGTGGACAGACTGGAACAAGCAGAGAGACACACAGCTGTGGACACAGGGAGAGAGAGAGATGGACACACACTTACATAGCCAGGGCAGGAGATGGACTGGGAGGGGGTAGAAAGAGATGGGCAGAGAGAGACAGGCAGGGAGATATATATTATGAGAGAGAAACTGATATATATATTATAGAAAGAGACAGGGAGATATATATGGACAGAGAGAGAGCAAGAGGAAAAGGGGAGAGAGAGACGGGGAGAGTGCAGGGGAGACAAGGGGGAGAGAGCAGGGGAGACAAGGGGGAGAGAGCAAGAGAGACGGGTAGAGAGATGGTGTGAGAGAGAGACAGGTAGAGATATGGTCAGAGAGAGAGAGACTGTCAGAGAGAGAGAGATGGTCAGAGAGAGAGACGGTCAGAAAGAGAGAGAGACACGGGTAGAGAGATGGTCAGAGAGAGATGGGTAGAGAGACGGTCAGAGAGAGACAGGTAGAGAGATGGTCAGAGAGACGGGGAGAGAGATGGTGGTTGGAAAGTGTCATCACAGTATGCTTGAATTTCTTATGCAAATAGAGTGTGCAATAGTTCGATCTAAAACCAGTGTATTATGCCTAAACAATGGAGACTACACTGGGATGAACACAGGCTATATGGTGGGATGGTTGAGGAACAGCGGAAGACTCTGATAGAGATTTTTCACATTGCTCAATAAAGTATATTCCAGTTAAAAGCAAGGACTGTAAGGGTGGGGAGAGCCAGCCTTGGATAACTAAGGAAATAAAAGAAGGCATCAAACTAAAAGCTTGTGTATACGAAGTCGCTATGAGTAGTGGGAAACTGGAAGATTGGGAAAACTTTAAAAAGCAACAAAGTACCACTAAGCAAGCAATAAAGAAAGGGAAACTAGATTATGAATACAAACTAGCACAAAATATTAAAACTTTTACTACTATCCATTTTTATAATTATATAAAGGGTGGCTAAAGTGAATGCAAGTCCCTTGGAGGTCGAGGTGGGGGGAATTGATATTGGGTATAATGGAGAAATGGCCGAGGCCTTGAATGACTATTTTGTGTCGGTCTTCACGGTGGAGGACATAATCTAACATGCCAAAGAGAGATATTATGGATGCGATGGGAGGTGAGGACCTTGCTACAACAGCTATCACTAAAGAGATAGTTCTGAGCAAACTTGTGGGTTTAAGTCCCCTGGTCCTGATGGAATGCATCCCAGGGTAGTGAAAGAAATGGCAGAAGTTATAGTAGAGGCTTTGGTGATGATCTACCAAAATTCTCTGGACTCTGGGCAGGACCTGGCAGATTGAAAGATGGTGAATGTCACGCCACTGTTCAAAAAAGGATGTAGGCAAATGTCAGGTAACTCGGCCAGTTGGTTTAACATCTGTAGTTGGGAAAATGCTTAAAGCTATCATTAAAGAGGAAATAACGAGGCATCTGGAAAGAAATGGATCCATCAGGCAGACACAGCATGGATTCAGCAATGGCAGGTCCTGTTTGACAAACTTACTGGAGCACTTTGAGGGTATAACAAGCGCAGTGGATAGTGGGGAACAAATGAACGTTATCTACTTGGATTTCCAGAAGGTGTTCGATAAGGTGCAACATAAAAGACTTATCCATAAGGGTTCAAATTGCTGGGGGTGATGTATTAGCATGCATAGAGGGTTGGTTATCTAATAGAAAGCAGAGTATTGGGATACATGGGTGTTACTCTGGTTGGCGATCAGTGGTGAGTGGTGTGCCGCAGGGGGCGGTGCTGGGCCGGCAACTGTTCACAATATGCACTGATGATTTGGAAGAGAGGACCGAATATAGTGTACCTAAGTTTGCTAATGATACTAAATTGAGTGGAAAAGCAAATTGTGCAGAAGATACAGAGTCTGCAGAGAGATATAGATAGGTTATGTGAGTGGGCAAGGGTCTGGCAGATGAAGTGCAATGTTGGAAAATGCGAGGTCATCCACTTTGGAAGGAAAAATTATTATTAAATGGTAAAAAATTGCAGCATGCTGCTGTGCAGAGAGACTTGGGAGTGCTTGTGCATGAATCACAAAAGGTTGCTTTGCAGGCGCAGCAGGCTATCAAAAAGGCAAATGCAATGTTGCCCTTCATTGCTAGAGGGATTGAATTTAAGAGTAGGGAGGTTATGCTGCATCTGTACCACACCTGGAGTACTGCATGTAGTTCTAGTCTCCTTACTTGAAGAAGGATATACTGCTTTGGAGGCGATGCAGAGAAGGTTCACCAGTTTAATTCCAGAGATGAGAGGTTTAGACTATGAGAAGAGACCGAGTTGCCTGGGGCTGTACTCGCTGGAATTCAGAAGAATGAGAGGAGATCTTATAGAAACATAAAATTATGAAAGGGATAGATAAGATAGAGGCAGGAAAGTTGTTTCCATGGGTAAGTGAGACTGGAACTAGGGGACATAGCCTCAAGATTCAGGGGAGTAGATTTAGGATGGAGATGAGGAGGAACTGCTTTTTCCAGAGAGTGGTGTATCTGTGGAATTCTCTGCCCAATGAAGCAGTGGAGGCTACCTTAGTAAATATATTTAAGACAAGGTTGGATAGATTTTTGCATAGAAGGGGAATTAAGGGTTATGGGGAAAAGGCAGATAGGTGGAGATGAGTCCATGGCCAGATCAGCCATGATCTTATTGAATGGTGAAGCAGGCTTGACGGGCCAGTTGGCCTACTCCTGCTCCTATTTCTTATGTTCTTATGATGTACAGAGAGGGAGAAGGAGACAGACGGGGAAAGAGATGGACAGAGAGAGAGACAGGGAAAGATATGGACAGAGAGAGATACAGAAGACGGAGAAAGATGGAGAGTGGCAGAGAAAGATAGAGACAGAGGAAAAAGATGAACAGACAGAGTGGTAGGCAGAGAAAGAGATAGACAGACAGGGAAATATAAGAACAGAGAGTGTGACGGAAAGGGGAAGAGGTGGACAGCGAGAGAGGCAGGGAAAGCACGAGAGAGAGACAGAGAAAGAGGTGGACAGAGAGAGAGGTAGGAAAAGAGATGGACACAGCACGAGAGACAGGCAGGAAATGGGATGGACAGGGAGAGAGAGAGGCAGGGTGTTGAGTTCTATGCATTTGGGCTATGTCGGCATTTAGTTGGGACGTTCACTTTCCCTGTTATGGGCATGCGTACAAAGGCGGGGGGTGGTGGTGAGTAAGAAAATGGCAGTCTGGTGTACTAAACATGAATGGCGAATGTAAAATTTTTTAAAAACAATATAAAATCTTGTCTTTGTTGTTTGAATGTTAACGTTGGTTACCAACTATAGAATCCTGCTGGCATTCAACAGGGGTAAACATTATGAAAGCTGGATGAATGAGGTTGGAATATGGACTCGTGTTACTGAGCTCAAGAAGAAGAAGCAAGCGCTTGTACTGTCACTTTCAGGAAAAGCAAGGGAGACTGCATTAGGATTTTGGTGGAAGACTTGAACAACAACGACCGTATGACTGCGCTAATAAATGCACTTGACTCATTTTTTCTGAAGGGTGAAAAGGATTGGACTTCGGTGGAAGACTCGAACAAAGGTGGTATAACTATGCTAATAGATACATTGGACTCAGTTTTTCTGAAGGAGGAAAAGAATTGAATTTAAGAGGCATATTCAGACTTTGACAACATTTCCAGAGACTGTTCTACAAATATGGCTTTGAACAAAGGTACAGTCACATGAATAAAGACAAAATGGAACTTCCTGATGCAGTATTAGCTTTCAAATTGTTGGATGCTGCGTGTCTAGACATAAGGGACAGACAGCTAGTGTTAACTACATGCACAGAACTTATATTTGCACTGAAGTGGATTTTTTGGTGAAAAGGCCACCAAGACAACAGTCAGAATTAATTCAAGTCAGGAAATGGTATACTTAACTGAGCAGAAATGAGAAGAGCAAGCATAGATCCCAGAGTGACCAGGTGAAGGCATCATTACGTGGCACAAATCCACTGGACAAGTATGGCAGGAGATCAAAATGTGGTTTGTCAAAGTGCTTACCACTGGGCAAAAACCTGTCCGTGCAGAACCGAACAAGTTAAGCTAACTGAAGAAAATAACTAATCCTAAGATGGGGAAGATGCCATATAACGTTGCTTGCAAAGGAATCACTTACTAATGCAGAAATTTTGATGATAGAATCACTAGCATCTGCTGTTTGTGATAACAGCATGCATGTGCATTGATAGTAATTTATTGAACTAAACCAGAATGAAGTGCATAAACTGGTGAACACAGATAGATCCAGTTACAAAGCATTCAAATTTTGAGATAGAAAGATTGTACATTCTACTGAAAGAGTAGAAATTCCCGCAAAAATAAGGCAGACAAAATATTACATCGAAACAGAGGTGGTACCAATGAACAGTCCATTATTCTTTTGTAAAATATCCCTTAAGGAGCAGCAATGCTAGATATGGAGAATGACCAAGCAACAATATTTCAACATGTCTGTTGAGTTCACCAGCTCAGGACATTACTGAGAATGAAGTTTTAACTGTCTCAGAGAACATGACCCCAGATGAGAAGCGAACAAAGTGTTGCTCAAGCTTAACAAGCTGTTTGGACAGACTTCAACGGATAGTCTTCAGAAACTGCTCGGGAGTTCAAGACACAAAGATGTGGACTATTTTCCCATTCTAAAGCAGATAGTTGAGAGCTGTAAGACATGCCAAATGTTTGGAAATCCCAAACTCAAGCCTATGGTTTGCTACTTGCATCTGAATACAATGGTACAGTAGCTGTGGACCTACATGAACTTGAGCAAGGAGTGGTATCTCCATGTCATTGATGAATTCACATGTTTCAGTGCTGGTAGCATTGTAATCACAAAGAAACTCTCAAAGTAGTAAAAAACTTCATCTATTCCTGTATAAGTATGCATGGCCTTCTAGAGCAACACAATCAAATGCCTACTGAAACTGGTAAAGAAAAGCAATGGCTGTGATTATAATTCTTCGCTCTTATGGCAAAGAATTCTGTGCACAATGTACATGTCTATAGCCCGTATCAACTTGTGTTCAGCCAGAATCCAAATCTTCCCCTGGTTTGGTTGACAAGCCTCCTGCTCTAGGGTTTAATGGAAGGAGCATGAAACACATTTCAGTGTTGCATGAAGTGTTCAGAGAGAATTCAAAGAGCATTGAGGCCACAGCTCTGTCCTACAGAAGAGAATTACGAGTCAGAGACAAAGTGTATTCCAAACAGCAGACTGAACTGAATGGAAAGGTCCTGGAGTTGTCATTGGTCAAGATAGAGTTGTGATATTTGGGAGGCATGGAAGTACATATATGTGCATCATCCAGATGAAGTAAAGCACAAACTGAAGAACAATCAGAACTCTTTGGAGAATGACACAAAAATGAAAAGCGTTTACCTGACATTGTCACATACCAGAGTGCAAATGAGGACCCAACAGAGTTGCTCAACAGTGGCACAGACAATGCTTACGAGAGTGCAGTTGTGGACTCAACAGACTTGCTTGAACCAGAGTCATCACAAGTGCAAAGACTACATGGAAGTTTCAATCTTAAAACAGAACAAACTGAGATTTGTAGACCAATACACTGGCAGCATATACAAAGCTAAAGTCTTAAGCAAGCAGGCAAAGCCACTGGGAGAAACAAAATGTGGTATAACTTGAATTTCCTAGAACCAGCCACACTTGCTGCAGGGTGAGTCGACATGTCACACAGATAGACTTCATTTTGAACCAAGTATAGATCAGACTGGGGACCATCTGGGAAATGTCAACATGAAGATGTCCTAGTAACTAAGGAGATGGCATTTGAATGTGCAAAACAGGGTGAAATCAGTAGTTGGAGAAATAATGGAGTCTTTGAGGAAGTCGGAGACATTGGCCAAAAGCATGCTTGGTGACTACAGGCTGTGAGGAACTGAACATGCTGACCAACTGGTATATTGGGGTCTCTCCAATTACTTCTCACAGTGATGCGTCAAAAGCATTGGCAACCCCATTTCATGGACACAAAATCTGCAATCTTACTGAGAATGGAGCTGTCACATGACATTTACATTCATCCCCTGCCTGAAGCCAGAAGTGAAGGAACACTGGACACTCAGTATGTGCATGGTCCAGCAGATCCATTACTCTACTGGTGTAAAAAGATCAAGGAAATAATGTTGAAAACAGGTGGAAAGCTGTCACAGGTGGATCCAGCTGTTATTTTACTAACAAGATTCAGAATGTTATGTGATTGGAATACTTGCCTGTCATGCAGATGAATTCATACGGGGAGCTCACAAAACTTTACCACAACAGTCGTCCTTCAGCTGAAGTCAGCCTTTCAGGTTTGATGTGAGGAACGTGACAGATTCTGCAATGTAGGGATAGACTTGCTGTTGACAGAACAGTACAACTGTTCCAAGAAAGCTACATAAGGTATCTTCAGATAATCCACATGGAAACCTCACGTGTTATATGGCTGAATCCAGTGAAGTTTATGCTAAGCTACTCGGGTCAAGGATAGGTCAGATTCTATGGGTGGCAAGTCAGAGCATATTTGAAGCCTGCAACTTGACATCCAGCACAAAATATGCCACAGTCCAAACTTTACGTGAGGCAAACAAGATTGTGTGCAGAATTCAATCTGAAAAAGTAGACTTCAACTGTTTGGAAAAGTTTGCTCACTGAAGCTCACCGTCTTCACTGATGCCACAATTGGAAATCTTTTGGGCAGAGGTACTCAAGGGGGACATTTTATTGTACTGATAGAAGAGGGAAGATTCTCACCTCTGTTAGCAATCAAAAAAGGATCTGAAAAGTTGTATGTGGTACACTGGCAGGAGAAACCCTTACCATGTCTGATGATGTTGACAATGCCGTTTATACGGCCACACTCAATTCTGTGTTTGTCTATGGTGACCCAAAGAAAAACACTTTACAAATAACTTGAATCACATACAACTGCTCTGGTTAATGCTATCAAATTCCACAAAGTCAGTTACAGAGAAGAGATTTCGGCTAGGGAAAGCAGCATCAAAGAACTTGTCCAAGCACAGAAAAAATGCATCATGTGCTGTGGTCAACTGCAAAGGAACAACTAGGTGATTGTCTCACAAAGAAGGGAGCTCCAGCTCTTGTGCTGTTAAAGGCACTTATTGAAGGCATTTGGTACCTTAAGAATTGTATCAACACTAAGGGTTAAAACTAATCCCCATGTCCTTAAGGACATATAAGCACTGGAATTAATTCCCGTATCCTAAAAGACATTTAAGTTCATAATACATCTTTTTCTTGTAATATTCTAAAGGCACTAAGTGAGGGTATAGGGTATCTTAAGAAATGTATTAGGTTTAACAACTAGAGGTAAAAGTAAAAGTGGTGGGGGGAGTGATGCTGGCAAGAAAATGGCAGCCTGGTGTACTAAACGCAAATGGAGCAAGTAAAGTTGTTAAAATGAAAGAAAATCTTGTCTTTGTTATTTGGAGCTCAGGAATGTGAAGTGGTCTTGGCGTGCTCAGGCAGAATTAATCATAGGATCCAAGCCGCAACGTTTCTCTTGAGAGATGGTACCACAAAGTGTGACCTTCCACGCAGGGATAATGTGCTAAGGTGGTTGTTGTATGGGCTTCTCCTGCCACCCAGACACTTCATAGCAGTCTGTTCTTGCCAACCAACGGTGAAGGTGGTCTGTTTATGCAGGAGTCCTTGTACATTGGGGATCTGTAGCGCAAGGTGTTGCATAAAGCAGTGCCTTGCTACAGATTTTTGAGTCCTGTCAGTGGCCAGGAGCAGTCAGTGTGCCATGTGAATATGAAATTTGAGAGGTTGCAGTCTTCATATGAATATTAGTTTAAGATGGCACTGGTGAGACACAGTGATGCTTTACTGGTTGCAATTAAATCTACTAACTACCCTATTAGTCACACCTTTTATAGACAGCGATCACTGCAATTGATAGCCTGTAAGATGAATTCCAAGATTGTGTATAATATACTTATTTTGATAATAAATGTACTTTGAACTTTGAAGTGTCTGCTCCTCAAGTTTTGGTCACACTTCAACTGCATACTCCTAATGTGCAGTCACCTCATAATGGAGGGGAGAGGGCCACCTGGGGCTCTCCTGGTCAGTTTGCTCTGGGCCATGCTGAAAATTCATGGGTCCAGATGGCAGGCAGTTGATCACTCAGCTGAGTCAACTATCTGCCCCTCTTCTGGTGTTATGTCCATACCTGGGTGTCCTTGAAGGAGTACATGGTCTCTATAAGCATAATGGAATTTCTGAGAATGGTGGCCCTTTAAGGATTCAAATGTGTTGAAGACAGGAATAATCTTATTTTAATTTGAAACTGTAGTTTATAAAGCTCTGATTTATTGTGTAGTGTTTTCTTGGTGAAAAAAATTTTATAACAAAAAGAATGAGATATGGACACTTGTATGGTGAGAGATACATTGGCTTGGAGAGGGAGAAATAAACAAGCTTTAATAGAGAAAGAAATGCAGAGAGATGGAGATGTTCAAACAGGAAAAGAGACAAGCACTTGCATAGTGAGAGAGGGAGATACACAAAAGAAACAGGTCTTTAGATGAAGAGAGAGAGATGCAGTCATTTGGACAGGGGAGAGAGTGAGACATATATGTGTGGATGGGGTGAGAGAGACACACACACACATACAGATGTTTATAGAAAGATGCAGAAGTTTGGAGAGGGACCAAGACAGATGCACACCCTTGGACAGAGAAAGAGAAATGCAGAGGCTTGGGCACACAGGAGAGGAAGACACTTGGGCAGAAAGGGTCAGGTATGGTTACAAAGGTGGGGGGGGGGAAAGAGATGCAGACCTTAGAAATTGGGAGACATGAGTATTTGTGGAAGTGTGCTGTATTTGTATTTCCAAAGGCTATTTGATACATCATAACTTAAAGGGTTACCTTAGAATTGAGAACTTATAACATTGTGGGTAATACAGGCAACTCAATTTGTATCCAAAAGTGAGTTTGTTACTAGGAAGCAGGCGGTAATGGTGAAGCGTTTTTAATGGTTGGTAATTTGTCTGCTGGAATATAGGAGGTATCATTAGGATGTTCAAGGATGACATGAAACTTGATGAAGCACACAAAACAGAGGAAATCAGGTTGGGCAGTATCTATGGAAGTTAATAAATAATTGACGTTTTGAGCCAAGACCCTTCTTTACAACTAGAAAGGAAGGGGTATGATGCTAGAATAAAAGCATGAGGACAGGGCAAGGAGGACTAGCTAGAAGATGATAGGTGAAGTTAGGTGGGTGGGAAAGGTAAAAGGCTGGAGAAGAAGGAATCGAATAGGAGAGGAGAAAGGGAAGAAGAAGGGGCATCAGTGGGAAGTGATGGGGCAAATGAGGAGAAAATGGAAGGGGGAAGTAATTTTTTTTATCAGAAGAAGAAATTGAGGTTCATACCATCAGGTTGAAGGCTACCCAGACATAATATGAGGTGTTGCTCCTCCACCCTGAGAGTGGTCTCATCATAGCAAATTGGAGACCTTGGACCAACATGTTGGAACAGGAATGGGGACCTTTATAACTCCTAAGGGACTTGGGAATTCTTGTGCAAGATTCCCTAAAGGTTAATTGCAGGTTGAGACAGTGGTAAGGAAGGCAAATGCAATGTTGGTGTTCATTTTGAGAGGACTAGAATGTAAGAACAAGGATGCAATGCTGAGGCTTTATAAGGGAGTATAAATGCCAGATTGCATTTGAGAGTACTGTGAGCAATTTTCAGCCCCAATTCTACGAAAGGATGTCCTGGCATTAGAGAGGATCCAGACAAGGCTTTCAAAAACTAGCCTGGGAATGAAAGGATTAACATGAGGAGCATTTGTTGGTTATGGGCCAGTATTTGCTAGAGTTTAGAAGAATGAGGGGGGGTTCTCATTGAAACCCATCGAATATTGAAAGCCCTAGATAGAGTGGACATAGAAAAGATATTTTCAATAATGGGAGAAGGATGTCCCTTTAGAACAAAGATGGTGAATCTGAGGAATCCATTGCCTCAGATGGCTATGGAGGCCAAGTAATATGGTATATCTAAAGTGGAGGTTGATAGTTCCATGATTAGTAAAGGCTTTAAAGGTTATGAGGTGAAGGGGTTAAGTGGAATAATAAATGAGCCATGATGGAATGGTGGAGCAGATTTGATGGGCTGAATGGCCTATGGTCTTGCAGAGTTCCTAATGAACAAGTGGGGAAAATGGATTACTTGCAAATATATGAAAGTTGAAGCAGAAACTAGAATCATGACTTTCAATTTTCCCAATGTTTGCGGAAGGAATTTGCTGCTAGTTGTCTAATAGCAGAGCTGAATGAGTTATAGCACTTAATATTGTTAGTGTAGAGATGGAGGAGGTAACAAGGAGCAGCATACATGTTTGAGGAAGAGGGAGTGAAGAAAATAACAATGGTTGGGTATTGTTGGTGGTCAGTGAAACCATTGCTGCGGCTAACAGTCAAATAGATTGCATAAAAGCAATCAAGGTGACATCCACTGTGTCAGACAACAGAGAAAGTGTTACATGTATTAATATGAAATATTCAGAGAAAGATCATGAAAGAGGCACAAAACTGTAAGACACAGCCTGCATAAAGTGGGTTAAGAGCAAGGCTTGGATACAAGACCCAGTTGTGAATTTGTTACAGTCTGAATATGAAGGGCTTAGTAAAAACAAACTAGAATTTTACACATAAATGATCTCTGTCAGGCCAGCTGTTTTTCTACCAATCAAAACGCATGCAAGCACTATTGATTTGTAATGCGGCTGGTTAAAATATCACATGACTGGAATGGTGGAGAGATGGGTTGTTATATAGTTGTGAGAAATGTAAACACAGGGTGTTGGAGATGGTGTCTGGCAGTGAGGAAGGAAGACAGACCCACAGATGTTGGAATTGCCATTCAAAGATAACCTAAAGAGACGTGAGGCACAATATCAAGCAGAGAACACAAGAGGCACACACAACTGTGAAACACTCACAAAAAGGACCGTTATGGTTTTATTAATTAAATTGATAAAACCAGCTAAAACCTATATGAATTATGCTGAATCTGATGAATAGTCATGACCGGAAAAAACCTGTCATTTACTTAATATGTCCTGCCAACATAATATGTGAGTTGGGAGCAGAAGTAAGCGACTCAGAACCTTGAGCCTCCAACGTCAATTAATAATATGGCTGGTTCTCACAGTAACCACGGATCAACATTACTGACTACCCATTGTCACCTTTCACCCCTTGCTTATCAAGTATCTTTCTAACTCATCCTTGAAAATATTCAAAGACTGCTTCCACCACACTTTGAGAGCAAAAATAGTATCACCTCTTGTCTGGTTTAAATGAGTGATACCTTATTTTAAATCCTTAGTTCTAGATTCTCCCATAAGAGGAAACATCCTCTTCATATCCATTCAGTTGAGCTCTCATGATTTTAATGTTTCTGTCAAGTTGCCTCTCACTTTATAGACTCCATAGATACAAGCCTAGCCTGAACAACTTTTCCTCATAAAGTAACCCACCAGGTGGTTCTTGGAACTGCTTCCAATGTAGTGATATTCCTGCTGAAATGAGACAATACTCAGTACTCCAGATGTGGTGTCACCAATGCAATATATAACTGAAGCTGAACCTCCATATCTTTCTGTTTACTGCCCTTATCATCAGTAAATCATAACATTCTGTTTGTTCTAATTATGTGAAGTATTCTAGCCTTTTATGAACAGTGCACTAGAACACCCAGATCTCTCCATATCTTAGCAATTTCTCACATGCCCATGTTTTTATTTATTTCTCCTGTCCAAATGGACAATTTCACATTTTCCCCAAATGCTTCTCAATTTGCCAGTCTTATCCATTCACTTAACCAACTTTTACCCCTCTAGAGCTTAATAAAGTCTTCTTCATAACCTACTTTTCTACCTATCATCCCGTCATTTAGCAACCATTCATTTGGTGCCTTTATCCAAATCATTTATATAAATTGTAAAAATTTGACACCTTAGTGCTGATCCTGTGGCTGACCTGTTACATGTTGCCAACAGAGAAACAACCATTTTATATCCATAGTTTCTTGTTAGCCAGTTCTATCTGCACTCATGTTATTCATAATACCATAAGCTTTTATTTTTTGCAATAATCTTGGATGCAGCACATTCTGCAAATCTACCTTTCCAATTATCTGCCACAAGTTAGTTATTCAAAGTACTCCATTGGTCAAACATAAATCTATATCGACTTTGCCTATTATTTATTTTCTTAAGTGCTCTGCTATAAAGTCTTCAATAATAACTTAACATTTTTGCTATGACATATACTAAGCTAACTGGTGCTGTTTTTCCAGCGGGTGCACTTTTCTTCAGCAAGCCTCAGCTTCTCTTCTCCTCTTTTTAGACCTCTGCGTAGTTCCAGCCTCCAGCGAGAGCGATCGCTTGCGATATCCTCCCACCTCTCAACGTTCATGTTCAGTGACTTCATGTCTCTCTTGCATACATCTTTGAAACAAAGATGGGGCCGTCCCTGTGCTCTCTTGCCGGACGCCAGTCCCCGGACAGCAAATCTTTCAGGATCCTCCCGTCTGACATGCAGTGTACGTGGCCCAGCCAGCAGAAACGGCGTTGTTGGGGCAGGGTGAAGAGGCTGGGTATCTGCGTGCGGGCCAGGACCTCATTGTTGGTGACTCGGTCGATCCACTTGATATCCAGGATGTGTCTCAGGCTGCGAAGGTGGAAGGCATTCAGACGCCACTCTTGTATGGAGTAGAGGCTCCAGGTCAAGCTGTCGTAAAGTAGTGTGCTGAGGATGCAGGCCCTGTAGACTGCAACCTTGGTGTGCATCGTCAGCTTTCTGTATTTATCTCTAGCAGCATTTATTTAGTTTTGTAACTTTAGTCATTTTTATGTCTTACACTAAACTGCTGCCACAAAACAACAAATTTTATGACACAATTGTACCTGATTACCTAACTGTAGGACTGCGAGGTTGTCTCTTGCATAGTCAACTGGGATCAGGAGATACTCCTTGATAGAATATCACACATGTACATGACAGACTTGTTCTCCAAAGTGGGCTTTGGAGAGGGAATCTGCATTCAGATATAATTCCTCTGCATGATCATCATTAGTGCATATATTCTCCCTTTCTCTGGAGATTTGTACAACATATCGTGCACTTGGCATCTCTGAATGAAAGGGAAGACAGCTCAGGGGACTGCTGCAGTTTATGCTAAGCTATAGGCCACATCTGTACCACCTACTGCAACACCAAAAGCACTTTACACCTAATTACCTGCTTCTTTCCTGTAATCGAGAGGGAACACCTCCCCCATTGACTGAGTTTCTGTACTATCTTGGCTGGTCCCAACACATCTTTGCATACCCCAGCTCCTTTGACCATCATTCCTGGCACGGTCAGATAATCAGCATAGATAGGGAAAAAGCAAATGCTTGATAGGATCAGATGCCAAAGGACATGGAGCAAAGCAAAAAGCTGAAAGAACTCAGGAGGTCAGAATCTGTAGAGGGAAGTAGGTAGTCGATGTTTCAGGTTGAGATCTTTCCTCTGGACTGAAAGATTAGAGAAAGATAGCCAGTAATAAAGAGGTGAGGTGGAAGAGTGAGGCAAGAGCTAAGAAGCAATAGATGGATACAGGTGAAGAGCAATGACTGGCAGATGGAATCAGAAGGAGGAGGGAAGGGTGGAAATCACAGCAAAGATTGGGTGATGGATAATAGGTAACAAAAGGCTGTGGATGATGGAATCTTTTAGGAAAGGAAGGTGGGATATGAACTGCATAAAGGCGAGGAGAGCATGTGGGAACAGTGAAGGGAGTGGACCAATGGGAGGAATGTGTGGGTGTCGGGCAGATGGAGTATGTATGGAAGGGGAAGGTTGGACATTTATGGGAGGATCTGAATAGATCAGAAGGAGTGAAAAGGATGTGAAGTTGGAGAATTGAACACTCATGCTGTCAAATTCCAGGCTAAAGCTACCTAGCAGATTATAGGGTGCTTTTCCCCTGCTTGGCATTTAGCCTCACTCTGGCAGGGCGCGAGCCAGGTCCATTTTGGAATAGGGAAAGGGATTAAAATGGCATGAAACAGGAAGGTCAAAATGCTCATGGCAAATAGAGCTCAGAGAAGGTAGTGATATACTTTGTACAGTGAATGAATAAAGCATACTGTTTGGAAAAATGTGTGTATCCTATGCACTGTTGAGATCTAGCATCAGTTGTTGAATCAAAAGGTCCTAGCCTCTTCCCCCCCGCCACCATAACACTTCCCAGGAACACTGTCTACCATGGGGAGTTGAGACAATCAAATGATGTTATCAGGTCCATTCCATCTCTTCTCAACAAAAGCCCACTTTATTGTCATTGGTGAGCAAGCGACTTTGCTGGGAAAATGATTCAAGATTGTTTAATGTCATCATTGTTTATACCAGTGTAAAGCAGAACAAAATAATTGTTACTCCAGATCCGATACAACACCAAAAAAAAAAGGTAAACAGGAGAAATCCTGCAGATGCTGGACATCCAAAGCAACACACACAAAATGCTGAATGAACTCAGCAGGTCAGGCAGCATCTATGGAAGTGAATAAACAGTCAACATATTGAGCAGAGACTCTTCTTCAGAATTGGAAAGGAAGAGTGATAGATGCCGGAATAAAACAGTGGGGATGGAGAGAAGGCGGCTAGCTGGAAGGTGATAGGTGAAGCCGGGTGAGTGGGAAAGGTGAAGGGCTGCATGATAGAGCAGAGTGGACTAGAGGAGAAATAGATAGAGGAGGGGATCCAAGGTGTGAGAGAGGTCAAAGGCCAGAGTGGGGATAAAGGAAACGAGGGGGATGGGGGTGCTTCTTTTACCGGGAGGAGAAATTGATATTAATGCCATCACTTTGGAGGCTGCCCGGATGGAATACAAGATGTAAGGTATTGCTCCTCCACCCTGAGTGTGACCTTATTGTGGCACAAGAGGAGGCCGTGGACCAACTATTTGGAACAGGAATAAGAATCAGAATTAAAATAACTTGCCACCAAGAATTTCTGTGTTTGGCAGATGGAGCAGAGGTGCTTGAAGAAGTAATCTTCCAATTTAAGACAGGTCTCACCAATGTAGAGGCCACATTAGGAGCACTGCGCAATAGATGACCTCTGGAAGTGAGGGAGGAGGTGGATGGCCACTTAGGCCTCTTGCAGGGATGAGTACCAGGAGGGAGACAGTGAGAAGAGGCGAAAGGACAAGAGAATCACAGAGGGGGTGATCCCTATGGAAAGCAGAGTCGGTGGGGGGAGTTAAATGTATTGTGATGAGCATTCGGTCCATGATTACAGGCGAGAAAAGCTCATTCATTTTAACTGCCCTTTTTATTGCGACAAGCACAAAAACAGATGGGGGAGGGGTGATTATTACATTCGGTTACGTTCAGGGTGGCACACAAACACACGAGCCAAGCTAAAATAAATGAACTTGAACATAATTCTACTGAATACGCACACCACAAACGCATTTTTAAAACAAGAACAATAAGTAATGTTGGGCACTAGGAATGCCACACTGCCCCCATCTGCGGAGTTAGCTGTCCCTGGCAACTCCAGAGTCCACAACAAAGTCCAAAAGTCCTGGCAGTGGTCAACACTGTCACCTGGGGTGCTGGGGATTAATATAGCCACCCCCCAAGGGCGGTACTGTTTGGTGAGGCAAGAGGCAGGGAACCCAGAGTGTCACCTCCTTCCCACAGCCTCACTGGGTCGATGGTGGCCAAAGGCCGATACAGTACCAACAGGTCCCGGTACAGCACAACTGCCTTGAGCTGCTCAGGCAGCCACACCTGGTATACCACGGAGATGTAGTCGAGCACCTCTCTCGGCCTCTTCCAATGGCTTCCCAGCTTGCAGGAGTGTGCCTTCTTACGGGTGGGGCAGTAGACACACAGTAAAGTCCTGTCCCCGGCGGTGGACATCATAACCCCATTTTTGATGGCTGCTAGCTGCGCTTTGGTTCTGCAGAGCTGCATCGTGAACACCCTGCAGACACCCCTTCAGCTGCTGCAGGTACTCAACACAGTCTCCCCAGGAAACCTCCGGCTCAGGAGGATGGTCAAACACCAGATCCACCGGCGTGCACAGCTCCTGCCAGAACATGAGCTCCGCCGGCATACACATGGTGCTCTTCTGAACTGCTGTCTGATATGCCCACAGAACTGGGAGTCGGTGGCGAACTCAATCGCACTGCTGCTGGCTGTGGCGTGACACTGCTTTGGAGCAGTTCTGGGCCACGTAGCCTGCCTCAATGCACCGGCAGCAGGGATGACTCTGTGGCACACAGCAGGGCTGCCGTGGAGCTGGTCGAACCTCTCACGCGCTCGTCCTCCTCAGTTTCTTCCTCTGCCTCAGTGACACAAGATGGTGATGTCAGGCAACCATGCTGCCAGAGGCATTCTAGCTTCAGTGCCTTTACAAAGCGTGGAGGCCAAGCTCTCCCTGGGCTGCAGGAGGGAATGGGGGAGGAAGGGCGGTGGATAGCCATGCTGAGCACAGTAACGGAGATCTGCTTCGAACGCCCCCAAGCTTTCCTCCATAGTGTCGCCTGCTGCCCAGTTCTTCCCTCATTGCTTCCTCCAACAGCCTCTGCTCGAAACTCCACAGCAGCACCGCTACAAAGCCCTGTAATCATGCTGCTTAGGTTGACGAGGGCCCTCAAGGCATTCCCCTCCAGCGCCGGGGCAAGGTGCACCGCCACCTCGGTGGGGTTCCATGCAGCAAGTCTGACATGTCAGATAAGGCTCCAGGCAGCCAGTACCATTATATCTAAGCGTAGCGGAACAAGTGCCACTCATGCCCTTACACTTCCTCCCTTACCACCATTCAGGGCCCCAAACAGTCCTTCCAGGTGAGGCAACACTTCACCTGTGAGTCGGCTGGGGTGATATACTGCGTCCGGTGCTCCCGATGTGGCCTTCTATATATTGGCGAGACCCAACGCAGACTGGGAGACCGCTTTGCTGAACATCTATGCTCTGTCCACCAGAGAAAGCAGGATCTCCCAGTGGCCACACATTTTAATTCCACATCCCATTCCCATTCTAACATGTCTATCCACGGCCTCCTCTACTATAAAGATGAAGCCACACTCAGGTTGGAGGAACAACACCTTATATTCCGTCTGGGTAGCCTCCAACCTGATGGCATGAACATTGACTTCTCTAACTTCCGCTAAGGCCCCACCTCCCCCTCGTACCCCATCTGTTATTTATTTTTATATACACATTCTTTCTCTCACTCTCCTTTTTCTCCCTCTGTCCCTCTGACTATACCCCTTGCCCATCCTCTGGGTTCCCCCCCCCCCTTGTTTTTCTTCCCGGACCTCCTGTCCCATGACCCTCTCGTATCCCTTTCGCCAATCACCTGTCCAGCTCTTGGCTCCATTCCTCCCCCTCCTGTCTTCTCCTATCATTTTGGATCTCCCCCTCCCACTTACAAATTTCTTACTAACTCTTCCTTCAGTTAGTCCTGACGAAGGGTCTGGGCCTGAAACGTCGACTGTACCTCTTCCTAGAGATGCTGCCTGACCTGCTGCGTTCACCAGCAACTTTGATGTGTGTTACCATTATATCTATGGAGCTTAAGGATGGACCTCACGGTGTTAATTGCTGGGGCCTGTTGGTCCTCCGGATCAGCGTTCCATCTTCGGGATCCCAGCCTGGGGGTGCAGGAGAGGCATACCACTTGGTCCCTCGACTTATCCCCCGTGTCTTAAGGTGTCTTATCCGACTTCATAGCTCTTCAGTTTTGCTGTCAATTTCTGATCCCACTCCTGACACCAGTGTGGTAAGCATTCGGTCCGTGATGACAAATAAGAAAAGCTTATTTACCTCAACTGCTGTTTTCATTGCAACAAGCACAATAACAGACACACCTCGGTTACATTCAGGGTTACAGACAAACATACAAGCAGCAACTGTATAACCTGATCTAAAATAAATTATTTCTTCTATTTATGTATTTGCAGTTTGTTGTCTTCTGCATTCTGGTTGAACGCTGTATTTGGGTGGTCTTTCATTAATTCTATTATGGTATTATTTCTATAGATTTACTGAGAATGCCCATAAGAAAACAAATCTCAGGGTTGTATATGGTGATAATAAAATAATATGGTAATAATACTTACTTTCAACTTTGAAGTGACGGCTGGGAAAGTGATCTGTAGCTGGTGCACAAATGCAGTGCTGAATGTAGATGCTAAGTGCAGTGGGTGTATGGAATTTCAGAAACAAAATGACAGCTGCCAATTGAAATACAGAGCACAATGCAAGACGTCTGAGGAATTAAATATGCCAGCCAAAGGGAATGAGTGACATGTTATGGATGAAAATGGGATTCAAGATGAAGTTGGAAATCATGTTGATGCTTTGCAAAATAGTTAGTGATATTGGACAAACTCAATAAGCTATCAAATCACGATCAACTATTGATGACCCAATCACTTGGCTCTTTCGAAGATAAGGGATTGTTACTAGCCACATCTCAAAGCTGGAACAAGTTAGAGGCACATATGGTCACATCTCGCCTTTGTATTCAATCTTCTCCTTTCATTTTGCCAAGCATCAACTTCATTTCACTTCCACTTTCTCAGACATGATTTACAAACAGTAAAGTACCTATCTGTCAAATAATTGATACAACCAATTGCTTTTTTGCATACATTATTTCAAGAAGACAAAGGGAACTGAATAAGTGCAATATCTATCATTAATCATTGAACCATCATGCAGCAAAACAAACTAAGTATGTAATAAATAAAGTGCTCTTCAAGAAGAGGGATTACACTAGCATTGGGGAAAAAGAATCACCAATCATACAGGTTAAATCATAAAACATATATTTACCCTCTTTAAATCCATACACTGGTTCTCAGAGAGAGAATGCAAATCTCACACATTGCACCCTGTTTGAGAATATCATGCAAACAGACCTCAGTGAGAAAATTCACTGAGCATATTGACTGATGATCAGAGAGGAAAGTCACTAAACACACTGATGTTCAGAGAGAGGAATCACAAGGAGAAACATGGCAAAATGCACCACTGACCTGCAGAAGAATCCAAAAATGCACACACCCTGATCCTCAATGAATCACCAATATTGATTGTACCATTAACACATTAAAGTATCACAAGGCTTTTCACACAGGCTTTGTCAAAATGAACCACATAAGTAGGTTTAAGAACAGAGAACCATAAGTTTGGTCGATGAGGATCATCCATTTCCAGGAAAGAGAGAAAATTTCCAAGCTGGGGATCTTGGGATTGAAATCTTAACACTTCACCCCAGAGGGATATACTGTAGTTCAGAGATAGGGCAAAAATTGCATAGTGCTGAAGTCTCAGAGAAATTTTAAACTGAAATTAGAGAGCTGCTTCACTGGAGAGCTTGTGTAGAGCAGAAAACCCAGTCAAGGTGGGTGAAAGGGGCACAATGTAAACTTGGGAGGGGAAACCCAGCTTTAGATTGACCCTAAGTGACTGGAATAAATGAATAAACACATACACACAGAAAGATGCATGCTACCAGGTGGAGATGAATCACTAAAAAGGTATAAAGCATACACTGATCATCAGAGAAAGGTATCATGGACATTAATTGTTGACCTTTATAGACAGGTGTCATTAAACACATGTAGAGTACACCTTAATATAGCAAATTATCCCACAACAGTCCATAGGAGAATTATTAAATAGAGTTTAGAAAGATGAGAAGTGTTAGGCTCTATCACCACCACATAGGATGTAATTTATGGCTTTGGTAAGAGCTGTTTTTATGATGTGATTTGGACAGAAGCTGGTGATTAGAGATTTAAACATGGGAAATGTGGGTCAGCTGAGCTCTAATTTGTGAAGCTCAGCATTCAATCATCTTTAAAAACAAATGGCAATTTGAAGAGTGAGAAGTAGTTTGCAAGGACAGAGTTTTTTTGAGGAGAGGTATTTGATAGAAGATTTAAAAGAAATAGCAAATATACAAGGGAAGAGACTAACAATATCAGCTAACCTGGAACCAGGAAGGAAAATGAAGATGTCTGTAATTAAATGGTTTTTAGGTCAAGAGAACAGGCCAGTGGATAATTGGTGAATTGATTTATTATTGTCACATGTGCTGAGGTACAGTTAAAAACTTGTCTTGGATAACATCCATATAGATCAATTAATTACAACAGTGCATTGAGCTAGAACAAGATAAAGCAATAACAGGATATGTTATATGTTGTAGTGTCACAGAGAAAGTGCTGGGCAGGTAGACAGTAAAGTGCAAGACCACAACGAGGTGATTGTGAGACCGAGATATGATGTAGTTAGATGAGTCTTGGGCTGAAATAGCTGAGAAAGTAAATATGTGAGATTGAGCCTAAGGCTGGAGTGAACATAAGGGAGTTGTACCAGTGGGGAAATAGAGCTCAGGGAGAGAAATCACTAAAACAAACGCTGATCTTGGATAGAATCATTGGTAAGCACAATCATACGCAAAGATATACTGAGCCATGGAGAGAAATATATCAGCAACAAATGCATTTATATAGTGACTTTCAGGTAATAAACATCTCAAGATGCTTCACATTAGAACCATCAAAAAAGTTAACATCAGGCTAAATGAAGAAACGCCTAGTCTCCAACATGATGGCATGAACACCGATTTCTCAAACTTCTGGTAACTGCCCCCCCCCCCCCAATCTCCTTCACCATTCCACATTCCTGTTTCCCTCTCTCAGCTTCTTTCCTTACCTGCCCACCAGCTCCCTCTGGTGCTCCTCCTCCTCCCCTTTCTTCCATGGTCTTCTGTCCTCTCCTATCAGATTCCTCCTTCTCCAGACCTTTATCACTTTCACTAGTCAACTTCCCAGCACTTTAGTTCAATCCCTACCCCTCTCCTCGTTTTACCTATCGCCAAACACCTTGTACTTTTTCCTTCCCTCCTCCCACCTTCTTACTCTTACTTCTCCCTTTCCTTTCCATTCCTGATGAAGGGCCTCAGCCCAAAATGCCAGCTGTTTACTCTTTTCCAGCATTTTGTGTGTGTTATTCTGAAACAGAAACCTGGTTAGGTAGAGGAGTTTTAAGTGACACATCAAAGAAGAAAGCAGAAAAGCAATGAAGTTCACGAAAGGAATTTCAGAGCTGAAAGCCTTGGTAGCCCAAGGCTTGCCCGGCAGTTATAGAAACATAGAAAACCTACAGCACAATACCGGCCCTTCGGCCCACAAAGCTGTGCCGAACATGTCCTCACCTTTGAACTACCTAGGCTTCCCCACAGCCCTCTATTTTTCTAAGCTCCTTGTATCCATCCGGGAGTCTCTTAAAAGACCCTGTCGTTTCTGCCTCCAACACCACCACCAGCCCATTCCACACACTCACTACTCTCTGTGTAAAAAAACGTACCCCTGACATCTCCTTTGTACCTACTTCCAAGCGCCTTAAAACTACGCCCACTTGTGCTAGCCGTTTCAGCCCTGGGAAAAAGCCTCTGACTATCCACATGATCAATCTCTCTCATCATCTTATACACCTCTATCAGGTCACCTCTCATCCTCTGTCGCTCCAAGGAAAAAAGGCCAAGTTCACTCAACTTATTCTCATAAGGCATGCTCCCCAATCCAGGCAACATCCTTGTAAATCTCCTCTGCTCCCTTTCTATGGTTTCCACATCCTTCCTGTAGTGAAACGACCAGAATTAAGCACACTACTCCAAGTGGGGTCTGACCAGGGCCCTATATAGCTGCAACATTAATTCTCGGCTCCTAAACTCAATCCTATGATTGATGAAGGCCAATGCACAGCATGCTTTCTTAACCACAGAGTCAACCTGCGCAGCAGCTTTGAGTGTCCTATGGACTCAGACCCCAAAATCCCTCTGATCCTCCACACTGACAAGAGTCTTACCATTAATCGTCACACTTGATTGGTCCTATTCTCTCACTTCTTATCCTCTTGCTCTTCACATACTTGTAGAATGCCTTGGGGTTTTCTTTAATCCTGTCCGTCAAGGCCTTCTCATGGCCCCTTCTGGCTGTCCTAATTTCTGTCTTAAACTCCTTCCTGCTAGCCTTATAATCTTCTAGATCTCTATCATTACTCGGTTTTTTGAACCTTTCGTAAGCTCTTATTTTCTTCTTGACTAGGTTTACAACAGCCTTTCTACACCACGGTTCCTGTACCCTACCATTCTTTCCCTGTCTCATTGGAACGTACCTATGCAGAACTCCATGCAAATATCCCCTGAACATTTCCCTGAGAACATCTGTTCCCAATTTATGCTTCCAAGTTCCTGCCTGATAGCCTTATATTTCCCCTTACTCCAATTAAATGCTTTCCTAATGTGTCTGTTCCTATCCCTCTCCAATGCTATGGTAAAGGAGATAGAATGGAGTGATTACACTCATTGGTGAACATCAGCCAAAACTCAGGAGCACTAGTAGATCAGATCATTGTAGAGTTGGATGAGGCATTTCAGAAAATGGTAGGGCCTTAGCTATATTGAAGTTTAAAAACCAGAATACAAATTTTAAATCAAATCATAATTTAAATGGAAGTTCAAGCATTTTAATAGTAAATTGAAATCAGATTGGATTAATAAATAGACAGCGGAGTTTTGAATGATCTCAAGTTTATCAAAGGTATGAAGTAAAAGGAAAGGTAAATCAGAAGTATTTTAGAACAGTCAAGACCAGAAGTAACCAGAGGTTTCAGAGGCAGAAGAGCTGTTGTAGGAGAAGCTTCGGTCATTTTTATGGAAGTGGAATGAGGAAATGATAGGAATGGTATAAATATATATTCTGAAGCTCTTATTGGGGTCAAATATGATACCAAAGGAACAAACATTACATAATACAGTATATTCAATGACTCAAAGAGAGAAAGGAGACTTACTTAAACACTACCTACAGAGAGAAGTAGCAATACAGAGAGAAAGGAATCATCAAACAAATTGATGCCAAAGTAGGAATTCATTTGTTTACAGTCCACTTAAAGCAAAGCACCCCAAAGGCTTATCAATTGAAAACTTAATAGGATAGACACTAAAAGTTAGTGGTAGGTTTTCAAGGAAAATCTTAAAGCAAGAGATTACCAAATTGGTGGTCTTAGCATTAAAAACAATAGTGCACCAACTAAAACAACACACATCAAAGTTGCTGGTGAACGCAGCAGGCCAGGCAGCATCTCTAGGAAGAGGTACGGTCGACATTTCAGTCCTGACGAAGGGTTTCGGCCTGAAACGTCGACTGTACCTCTTCCTAGAGATGCTGCCTGGTCTGCTGCGTTCACCAGCAACTTTGATGTGTGTTGCTTGAATTTCCAGCATCTGCAGAATTCCTGTTGAGTGCACCAATTAAAATCTGTGTTTAATGAAATGCCCTTGGTTTGAGGAGCTCAGACATGAAGAGGTTACTGATAACTGAAAAAATAAAGAAGTGTAAGAATTTGAAAACCAGGGAGAAAATGTTACAATACGCAGCAGTCTCTGGGGTTTAGACACTCTGACTGTGCATTATGGATAAGTGGCATGGCCCCTTTAAAAATTCAGGCTCTCCCTGCTAATTGGCAGCATATTTTGGCAGCAAAATTTAAATATTCAAAGAATACCTGAATTGAGGTTTGTTGCTCAACCGTCATCTTTACTTTGGATTCTCATCTTAGAACCCTGCCTTCGTTTCAGTCTCGTATCATGTCTCAATTCTAGTCCTGGATACTTCAGTGCTTGGGTCCTAACCATCCTCACCTAGGTTTCTTGTCATAGAAAGATTTAAAATTGAGTCATTGAGCAACTATGAACAAATGTTGACCCTTCGACACGTGGCCGATGAGTGAACAGTAGCACTACAAATAGAATTAACAGGAGGCCATTTGGCCTCTCGTGTCTGTTCTGCCTTTACAGCTGGTAGCTCAGTGATACATTCTCACTAACCCCATGTTGTTCGATTCTATTTTTATTAAAAATATTTAAAAATCTATTGATAGAACAGGCAACAAAATGTTTGATGAACTAAAATTTACAAATGGCAGAAAGATCAAGAATATGTTGGAATAATCAAATATAGATATAACAACCCCAGTAGACAGGGGTTTGAGAGATGAGGGGAAACGTAGAAACAGGCAGGCAGATGTAAGGAGTGGCATTGTAAATGTCATATATGACACCTCAACTGTGAAAAGACACCTAACACATTATTCTGCAGACAGTGACCTGAAGAAATAGAATTATGGAGCAAACACACTGATCAGGAGATCAGAGACCTCAGCTGGAGTAAATGTGCTGTTCTGGTCACCATTCTATAGCAAGAATTGAATAATGCTGGAGAGGATACAGAAAAGATATCTGGGATGGAACATCTTAATTATGATGTAAGACTGGAGATCATACCTGTTTCATTGACACAGAGAAGTTTAAGAGGAAATAATTCATGCATATAAAATTAGGAGGGGTATGGATACGGACATTGCAAGAATCTTTTCCCTTCTTCAAAGGTTAATAAAATTAGAGGACGGATGTTTAGAAGGGATCTAAGGGGACCTTTTACACCCAAATTATTCTAAGCATTTGCCAAAGTGAACCGTGGAAGCAGACACCATCAACTTTTGAAAGGTGTCCAGACAAGAACTTTTGATTACTGGGGCATAGAAGACTATGGGCTAAGTGCTGGAAAATGGGATTCATACTGATCATCATGGACGAAGTGAGCCAAAAAGCCTGTTTTCATGATGTATGACTGCACCACCGATGCTAAAGTGGCTATTTTTTGGCACTCATAAAAATTAATTGCAAATCATCTTGGGAAAGAGCAAAAATAATTTTAGAGTAACATGAACACAAAGCAACAGAGTGAAGTCTCAACTGGCTCAGATTAAGTCAACACAAACACACTGTTTTAGATTAAACTCAACACCTACACACTAAATATCCAACACGCACACGTACACGTCAGTAAATTCAATACAGCGCACAGTGAGAATTAAACCGACAAACACTGTTCCAGAGCAAATTAAGGGTACAGACTGTCAGTACAAGCATACTATCAGTAAAATGCACATCAACTTGACACCAGAAAGTAAAGTCCGCATACTTCTTCGGTAAAATCAGCACACTTAACAGTCACAGTAAAATTAACACACCAACTGTGAGTTTAAAATCAGCACACCTACTGTTGTCGCAGTGAACTCAACACACACATCACACACACAGAATCGGAGAAAGAGTCCTGAACTCCGCTGTCACGCAGAAGTTACCAAACCGCAGAGGCAGAGCTGGATCCCTAAAGCAAGCTGTCAAAATGAATCGTTTATCGAAGTCAGAAAAACATAGCCACAGATCGATCATCTACGTACGCAGCCTGTCACAGTCAGGAGTAAAGCCGAAAACCTCAGCAGGGAGAAACGGCTAAGTGGAGACCTCGGTTCTTAGAGTTCAATCGCCGTTAATACAAAGTCTGACCGCCACACTTGTTCCGACAGATTTTCTGCACGAGGTCTCAGTGGCAGCACGTCCTCTGAAAGAAGGAAATAACAAGGCGCATGTATTTGCCGGCCCAACAGTGACTGAACTGGTCCCGACTGGAAGCGAACCTTTGTGCATGCTCGTTTTTTAAATAAAAAAAGCTCATTGTCTGTCAAATCCTCCTATTAACACAATAGCTCCAAGCCTTTTTTGTGTGTTTTGTGGTTTTCGAGGACCAGAGAAGAACCACGCCTTATTTTAACTTCTACTTTTATGTTCATGGTCGTATTCTTTGATTCTGAGATCAAGCCATCTAGAAGTCGAATTATGGCTCCCACCAAGACTAGATTTTTGTTATCTTTGAAAAAATGTATATTTCCACCAGTATGAATACAGTTTCGCCTTGCTCGGAGTGTAAAGTGTAAGTGGTGCAAAGGTGGACGGAGAGAGGCACCGTCACCGCCACCAGTGAGTCGGCTCCTAATGATTTTCGTCTGGATTTCCCGCACAGAATCGATGAATTCTGGCTCTGATTGCAACCCGCAAAATGGGGCGATGGTTTATTTACACCATAGTTCCTGCGACATCCTCCTACACTTCAAACATTAGAAGAAAAATCAACAAAACGGTCCTGGAAAACTTAAACAGTTGACAATTGTATTGAAGCACCTGCTCTGAATTGCGGCGTGTTAGTGAGAAATAAAATTCGCTTCAGGTTTCCTACTTGGTTATCAAAATATCACTTAAATCTGCATACCGTAACTAGAATTATGGAGACAGGAGAGAACTTCAGATGCCGAAATCTGGGGCAACTTGCTGCTGGGGGAAATCAGGCGCACAGTCTCACCAAGCCATACCCACATCCATCAACCATACCGAGGAGAGCTTTTAAATCATCTCTTCGGATTTGTTTTTGAATTTAAATCGAATAAACATTTTTATAATAAAGAGAACATGTTTTATAAAATTGAAATATCTAGGAATTTTGCCCGAAATTACCTCTAGTGGATTCCAAAATAAAATAGAGACCTTAAATGTAAAATCAAACTTTCAGATAGAAGAGAAAGAGAACAGAATTAATTTTAGATTTTCGGCGGCGCATTCTCAAGCTCTGCACTGACCTCCGCAGGATCAGGCAGAAATTAAAATGGAAATCAAATCGGCACGTTTAAGTTAAACATGCACACACTGGCAGGCAGATACACACAAACGATGATGTTGTGTCCAAATCACAGCAAGTTGTTCTAAAATTTGTCAAGCCGAAGACTATATATGGATATATGGGGGGGGGGAGAGGTTGCTTAGCTAATGCCTTTAGGAACGCAGGTTTCGAGGGAAACGAAAAAAGCGAGTATACTTCCTTCCTTTCGAATTCTTGCAGATTTTTCAACTAGTGGGAAAGATTCTGTTCAAAGGCTTTACAGTACTGCAGGGAAGCGAAGAAGGAACTCACCCTCGACAGGCTGATTAGATATAGAGCGTAGAGCCAGATAAACACCACATTGAAAATTTCAACGTTTTATCCCTGTCAGATGCAAACGAACGAATCGAGCGTGCAGTACTTGCGGCTGGTTTCCACGTTACTTAATCAGTGACAGTGTCACCAGCCGGTCGGGATTTCAGTGCTGTCCTGAAGATTTGTAACCCGCAGCCCTTTTTCTTTGTAATTTCCAGCTTCCCTGTTGTATTTGCCTTTCAGCCCCCGCTCTCCCACGACATCCTGAATCTCGTGTGGGTGTCGCTATTACTGTTTACAGTGAGACCCAACTTTCTCTATCTGTCATTTGGAATATTTGATGATTTACATCCCGGACGACACAAATGGAGAAGGACACGTGAGTAAGAGCGCGTCCATATACACACATACACACATCTGTGGTTGCTGTATAATAACCCCCTCCACCCATGCCGTGGCTATTTATAACTTGTACACATCAAGATATCTATTCAGAGAAATGAAGGCCAAGAACAAAATAACACAATGACACATGGGCACCGACAACAAGCGTGGGCAGAATCGAGAGAGAAGAAGGGCAAAGTGCGGAGCGCAATAAACGAAGCTACCCACCATCTCTTCCCAGACAGGGCTCCGGCTGTACGAAGGATACAACTCTTCCATATTCGGCTCGACAGTCCCAAGAGGGCTTCTCTCCAGGGCTGTGCGGTTTGCCCGCTTGTTTGGCCACGATTGCCGTCCCCACCCACTTCAAGTCACTTTGGCTTATCTCTTCCTCGTCTCACGCTTTCACTAAATCTGCCACCGGAGTTTAGCCTGTGAGGGTTCCACGTGATTCGTTCTTACTCCTTATAAGGAGCTGGACTTTTCGGGAAGCAGCGGAGGCTGGAGTTACATCCTCTCTGGGCGACTGTAGCAGTAGCTGCGGGTTTCTGCATTTCGGTAGCGCCACTTACCCAACCGAGCAAGGAAAAGGCTGTTGCGGGCGTGCGGTCGGACGAAGGCATTGTTGAAAAGGGCGGATTGCAAGAGCCACTTAGAAGAGATTCAAGGGAGTCAGATACCAGACAGGCTAGGGAGGGGATTCCGGTGCCGAGGGCCTTGGACACTCCCCAGTGGTCGGAGCGCTTGAGTTCGTGGGATGCGCGAGTAGCCATCATTTGTGGGAGATCCGGACGAGATAAAGAGTTAAAGGGGAATACGAGGGGGGGAAGAGCGATGAAATAATTTAAAAACAGAGGAAAGTCCAAAAATTGGGTTCTCCATCAGGAGCCGAAGGTGCAAAAAAAGGGGGAGTTGGGAGAGACTATACCGCGAAAGTTTCACAACGCAAATTAGTTAAAATACATGTGGAAGCACCCAGAAACGTTTAAGTTTGTATATGGATTATAATTGAACATATTTGATTTTTTAGGGACAAAGCATACTCATTTTGAAATAAAATACCTTGGTCCCTAAACAATGTTTTTATATAGAATGGGTAAAATGTGTTGCTTTGAAGTGTTATTTTATGAATTTAAACAACCAAAATACATCTTTCACTAATCTCCTTGTAGTGTATTAAATATTTTTCCTTAATCCTTGTGATTTTTTTTTGTAAAGAACTTTTTCTTCTGGGATCTGCAATGTAAACAAAAATGACTAGTTTCTCTTCTGGTGTCGTAAAGTGTTGCTCAGTTGGTACATTTCAGGAGACCTGACGATGATTTCTTTATCACTTACAGCTTGGAACCATCTTTCAGATACTGTACCAAATTGTATGATGACAGTACAACCATCTAGATACATTTCCAATTTCATCATCCTTCACTTCTAACTAGAGGGCTATGGGTAACCCTAGGTAATTTCTAAAGTATGTATATGTTCGGCACAGCATTGTGGGCTGAAGGGCCTGTATTGTGCTGTAGGTTTTCTGATTCTAACTCCAGTTGGCCAAATTTCTATCATCATATGTTCTGCCAGTTTTTACAATATATCCATACTCACATCCATATACTACATTCTCAAACAGTCTGAATTTCTCTTGTTTGGCAGTCCAATCAAATCAAGTTTATTGTCATATGCCATATACAATAGAAAAACTTACTTGCAGCAGCATCACAGCCTTGTAGGTTCAGGCAATACATAAAACCTAAAAATAAAAGGCAGTGAAGAGAAAAATAGACTGCCAAAGCAAAACTGCAAAAAAGCAATTGGAGAAAAGAGCATGATAGTGCAAGAGGTTCCATTGCTGAGGTAAGACCAAGCTTGTGTAGGTTGGTTCAAGAACCTGATGTACAGCAGCAAAAAGATGGTATGGCCCAGATGATGGAGAACTTTGATGAGTGAACCCACCTTCTTGTGGCCAAGCATCCTGTAGATTCTGTCAGTGGTGGAGAGGGCTCTGACATAGAGAATGGCTCAGTTCCAGTGTGTTCAAAGATAATTGCTCAGGCCAATGAGGGAACCATGGACTCTGCCCCACAGGGGAGGCAGGATCTGAGAAGGCTGAGGAAGAATCTCATGCTGATTTTCCCTGCCTGATACCCACAGTTGAGTTTATCTCCTTGCTTGAAGTTGATTATGTTATGTCTCCGAGATCCTCCTATCCTCTGAAACATGGACCACAAGGTTGTGGATTGTAAGCCAAGTTTTGGGGTGTCTTCTCTTGAGGTCTTGGAGACCTTTAGTTGGCATATGGCCTTATTAACTTCTTGCTAGTCAGGAGTGGCAGCAACAAAAAATCAAATATGCAGATACTGAAAATCTGAACTAAAAACAGAAAATGCTGCCAATGAGGCAGCATCTGCAGAAAGAAGTAGAGTTAAATGTTTGAAGTCAATGACCCTTTATCTGTCACAAGGAGGTGCTGGAAACAGACCCAAACACAAGGCACAGACACTGAAGTACAAGGAACAGGACTTGACTAGAGTAGGGACGTGACAGGATTCAGGCAAGGAGCAGGGACAAGAACACAAAGTTGGGCGAGGGAAAGTGGGACCAGGACTAGGAACCATGGACTAGGAGACAAGGCTTGGACTCAGAGCCCGAGACTGGACAAGGACCCAGAACCTGGGTCTTGCCTCGGGCTCAGACCCCAGAACCAGGCAAGGACATGACATGGCTTGGGATCCTCAAGGCTAGGGTTCTTGGAGCCTGGCTGCGGGATCCTCAAGGCTAGGGTTCTTGGAGCCTGGCTGCGGGATCCTCAAGGCTAGGGTTCTTGGAGCCTGGCTGCGGGATCCTCAAGGCTAGGGTTCTTGGAGCCTGGCTGCGGGATCCTCAAGGCTAGGGTTCTTGGAGCCTGGCTGCGGGATCTTTGTCTTGAAATGCAGAGGCTGATGACTCAGAAATTGGAGCTGAGAGACAGACTGGGAACTGAACATCAACATAGAGCCAGGACTTATCCTATGACAAGCCAGGACTCAACTTCCATCTCCACACCAAGGTGGGACAGGTCTCTCCATCAGGTAACAGCAGAATGGCCAGACTTTCCCTACAGAGACTAGGATAAGACAAGGCAGGTCCCCCCACAGGGCAACAGCAAAACAGCCTGGCTTACCCCACGGATGCAAGGACAAGACAAATCTCCCCACAGGGCAACAGCAAAACAGCCTGGCTTACCCTACAGAGGCAAGGACAAGAAGAGACAAACACCAAAAAATGACAGACAGTTCCATCTCTGCTCCAGGGAAGCTCCAAGTCTCAGTTCAGCCAGCAACCTCAGCTGGCTACAGAAACAGCCAGATCCCTACCTAGCTTGGAGTGGCTGGTAGCCACTCAGCTAGCCCAGGAAACAGCCAAATCCATACCACAAAGACCACTCCAACAAGTGGCAACAAGGCTCCATGAAGCAGTGGTCCTCCAACCAGGCCTAGAGATCACAAATGGTTTCACTAGCCTTCCATCAGCACATTGCTCCAAGGGGCACTGACAAGACAAACCAGTAGCCCATACTCAATCCCAAGGCTACTTATATTGCAAGCCCAAAGATGGGAATCAGGTGCCTTTGATTTAGTCAAACAAGGGATAGCTGGAAGACCCGGAGTCCTGAGCCCATGGACCGGACCATGAACCGGAATGCGGATTTCACAGACTGGACCATGACATTATCAGAACTAGAAAAGGGAGGAAACAGGCTAGTTTTAAGTTGCTGAGAGGAAGGGGGAAGGGATAAGTTGTATAAAAGGGATTTTGTTCATATGGTGAGGTCAGGGTTGCTGTGGTAATAAGCTACTGTTGGCAGATCCATGAGGGAAATTAGAGAAACATGTGAAAGGATGCGATGTGTGAAACAGATCAGAGCTGTAAGAATTGCCCAACAGTTCAGGGGCTGTTAGCGGAGAGAGGAACACTGAATTGCTATTACAGATGGGTGATCTGCAGCAGAACTGGCCTGCAACAGAGAAAGCAAGTTACCTGAAATAATTGAATACAATGTTGACTGGTGACAAGGTTGAGCAGAATAGCCTAGTCTAGGACAGAGGCAAGGAGGCTGGGATAAGTCTTACTCCTGGACAGAGTCAAAATTGCTAATGTTGAAGTTCAGGAGGTCTTTAAAGTATCCCTTTCAGACTGTGCTAACTGATGCTCTGTCCTTCCCAAGTTTACCTCTATACTTGGCTCCCTTTGGGCCGGGGCTTTGGGTTATTTTCCAGGAAGTGGCTTACAATGGGTCAGTAACCTTCACAGCAGAAAAGATTCATATTTGCTGAGCCTCCTGTAACTTTGCTCTTGATCTTGGTTGCTGCAGAACCTTGGCACGAAGATGCCTGTGGAGCCTTTTCTATTCCCTCAGGCCTTGTTGAGCTACCATCCCAAGAATTGAATTATTAGCTCCCGGATTCCCTTATCATTTTCATCAAACAAATTCTAGTTCTTTCTGGTACAGAAGCCAAGAGTCCCTCCATGCGTAATGGTTGTGATTTTAATGATTTCACTCCAAGAGTGCAGAGTTATGTCCAGTAATTTTATAAAGGGTAAACATATTCTTATGATGATTCTCCACAGAGTTACTCACATGGTGTCATTTGGCACAGAAACAGACCCTCTTGGCCCACCATATACATGTCAACAACTAAGTTCCTATCTATACTCAAGCAACACAGAAAATACTGGAGAACTCAGCAGGCTAGGCAGCATCATTGAAAGGAAATGAACAGTTAATGTTTCAGGTCAGACCCTCCATCTTGATCCAAAACATGGGACTGTCCATTTCCTCCAGTATCTTGTGTGTTGCTCCAGATTCCACCATCTCCAGACTCACATTTACCACCTCTAGATCTGGAACATTCTATGCCTTGGGAATTCATGTGCTCGATACTCTGCTTGCACCTGCCTCCAGTATTGGAGTTCAGCATTTAATCCCCAGTGGGGCAGCAAGGGGCTCTGTAATGCTTCATAGTGCCAGCTGTGGGATCGGGGTCCATGCCTGCTGCTGACTGTAAGGAGCTTGTACTTTCTCCTCATGAACGTGTGGGTTTCCTCCAGATGCTCTGGGTTCCTCCCACATTCCAGAAACCTATGAGTTAGGGATAGTAAATTGTGGGCATGATATGTTGGCATTGGAAACATGGAGGCCCTTGTGGGGTGCCCCCAGCATACCATCAAGGCTAAATGATGTATTTCACTGTAAGTGTTGATGTTTTGATGTAGATTCCTAAGCTCCGGAACCTGGGCCTTAGCACTCAGATCTGCAGCTGGATCTTCAACTTCCTCACAGACAGGACCCAGGCTGTAAAAATAGGGGTCAAGCTCTCCTCTACAATCACTCTCAGCACTGGTGCCCCACAAGGCTGTGTACTCAGCCCCCTGCTGTACTCACTGTACACCCATGATTGTGTAGCCAAGTTTCCATTGAACTCAATATATAAGTTTGCTGATGACACAACAATTGTCGGCCGTATCTCGGGTCATGATGAGTTTGAGTACAGAGAGGAAATTAAGAACCTGGTGGCATGGTGTGAAGACAATAACCTATCCCTCAACGTCAGCAAGATGAAGGAATTGGTTGTTGACTTCAGAAGGAGTAGCTGACTGCACGACCCAATTTACATCGGTGGTGCGCAAGTGGAACAGGTCAAAAGCTTTAAGTTCCTCTGGGTCAATATCACAAATGACCTGACTTGGTCCAACCAAGCAGAGTTCACTGCCATGAAGGCCGACCAGCGCCTTTACTTCCTGAGAAAACTAAAGAAATTTGGCCTGTCCCCTAAAACCCTCACTAATTTTTATAGATGCACCGTAGAAAGCATTCTTCTAGGGTGCATCACAACCTGATATGGAAGTTGTCCTGTCCAAGACCGGAAGAAGCTGCAGAAGATAGTGAATACGGCGCAGCATATCACACAAACCAATCTTCCATCCTTGGACTCACTTTACACTGCACGCTGTTGGAGCGGTGCTGCCAGGATAATCAAAGACACGACCCACCCAGCCAACACACTTTTCGTCCCTCTTCCATCCGGGAGAAGGCTCAGGAGCTTGAAGACTCATATGGCCAGATTTGGGAACAGCTTCTTTCCCACTGTGATAAGACTGCTGAACGGATCCTGACCCGGATCTGGGCTGTATCCTCCAAATATCCAGACCTGCCTCTTGTTTTTTTTTGCACTACCTTACTTTCCATTTTTCTATTTTCTATTTATGATTTATTATTTAAATTTTTAGTATTTACTATCAATTTGTAATCCAGGGAGCAGGAAGTGCAGAATCAAATATCGCTGTGATGATTGTACGTTCTAGTATCAATTGTTTGGCGACAATAAAGTATAAAGTATAAAGATGTGACAAATAAAGCAAATTTAATTTCAGGAGAATTCTGGAGGGTTTTCAGCTCCATTCTCTCCTTGCTTGGCTCATACACCTTGATCCAGAAATAATTTTCAACTTTCTCCAGAGGTCACCACAGTTTCCTTCATGAAATTCCACACACCGTTGTCTATCCTTGAATTCCTGTGGCTCATTCATTCATCACGGGTGGTTTAGTAAATGACATTTACAGCTTTGATCCCACAGATTTGACAGTCAGCCATGTGCTGTAGAAGGTAAATGCTGCTTTTGCCACTAGGAAGCCTTATTCATTCATAATTTGTGTTCAGTTTCCTCTTGTGGCTCATACCTTCACACTCGCTATGTTCTGGTATCTGCACTTAGTTTTGTTAAACTGTCTCTCTCTTTTTATTTTATCTGTATATTTCAGTCTCTGGAATCTGTGCTTGTCACACAGTGATTTCCGTATTTCATTCTTACATTGTTCAGTGGTGTTTTATCTTGAATTTCTCCACACTTCTATATGCTGGTTTCTCTTATTTCCTTATCTCCTTCAGCTGGAGCCTGCTCCTGTTACTCTGTGTCAAGCTGCCATTTACTCTCATGTTTTATTCCCCCAATTGTCTCTTTCTCGGCTGATATGAACCACAAAAAAAAGGTTACAACTGAAATAGTGAACATTCTGCATAGCTGGAGAATGAAATCCTGGAAAGTGAGGAAATAAGGCAGAAAAGAGGTAAATGTTGAATAGCTGGCATCATGTTAGGTAAGACCCAAATAGTGGAGTGGCAATGCATAGACAAATGAGCGAACAAGGTGGAGAGCCTAGTCTTCTACAGTTGAGGATCAGTGTGGCAGCACGCTTGTGAACATGGACTAATCATACTCCCATCTCTGACTAACTGGGCAAGGCAGTGTATGATCGTATGATTCAAACACACAGCACAGAACACATATAAGATGGTATCAGACATACATTCTCACAAAAAAATAATAAAGCCCAAGTCTCTGAATGGCTTGTCAGTGGTTGATAGTGCCTGGATATTGTGGGCAAGTACAAACCTGTAGCAGTCCGGAGTCAAACACAGTGCAAGTTGTCTTCCACTGCACAGACACTAGAGGGCAGCACCAACAGGAGAGTCCAACCCCAACCAGCACGGACTCCAACGAGCCTGATCTGCCTCTCACAAATCCACATTGTCAATCCCTAATCAGACAATTCCTCTTTAGTGAAGGTGCAGCGGAGATTTAACAGGATGATACCTGGATTATAAAGCATAGGTTGAGAGCTTTTCTCTTTGGAGAGAAGGAGCATGAGAGGTGTTCAACATGATAAGAGAAATTGATTGAATGGACAGCCAGACACATTATTTCCCAGAATGGAAATGGCTAATACAACGGGACATAACTTTCAGGTGTTGGAAGGAAAGTATAAGGGAGAATGTCAGAGGCAAGTTTTTTTACAGAGAGAGGGTGTGTGGAATGCACTGCCAAGGGTTGGTGGTAGTAACAAATATGTTGGGGATAGTAAAGGAATCTTAGATAGGCACATGGATGAAAGAAAACTGGAGGGCCCATGTGGGATAAGGTTTAGATTGATCATAGAAAGTTTGGCACAACATTGTGGACTTTAGTGCCTGTACTGAGCTGAACTGTTCTATGTTTTACGTTCTAAAACATATTTGTGGCAACCTAATTTTTCCCAGTTCTGAAGCAAAGTCATTAAACTCACATTGGACAAATTGAAAAAGGCAGCAAAATTTCACAAATTGGTCACAATCACACTGTGGGATAGTCTATCCAGATTTGATCTAGTTTTGGTCAGAAGATAAGATTATTATGGAACCCAGAAAAATTGAGAATTTCTCCAGAGGGACTCCACGTATCATGGTCTCACTTAGCTCACATGACATCTCATACAACTAAACAAATGATAATGGAAGAAAAACATGGAATCCATAAGTTCCTGTTTCCGTGCTGTGGTGTTCCATGACTCTATTAGGTTAGGACTTCATTCCCTAGAGGGTAGGAGAATGTGGGTTGATTTGATTGAGGTATACAAAATTATGAGGTTTATAGATTGGTAAAAGTAAGCAGGATTTTTCCACTGAGGCTGGGTGAGACTAAAACTAGAGGCCATGGATTAAGGGTGAAAGATGAAATGCTTAAGTGGAACATGAGTGGGAACTTCTTCACTCAGAAGGTGGTGAGAGTGTGGAACAAACTGCCAACAGAAGTACTGGGTTGAGGTTCGATCTCAACATTTAATCAAAGTTTGAAAGGCACTTGGATGGGAGAGGTATGGAGAGCACATCAATGGGAGTAGCCAGATTAATAGTTCAGCATGGACTAGATGGGCTGAAGGGTCTGTTTTTTATGCAGTAGTGTTGTATTACTCTATGACCATTCCACTATGGGAAGGTTAAGACTACTGTGGGGGAACCTTTACATCAACAAACCCAGAAAAATTGAGAAATGAGTAATGGGCTGAGTTGAAACAGGTTCAAGTGTACTTATCAAAATCAATGCAATTGACCCCTTAAGACAGAGATTCATAGAGAGATGCAAAATAGAAACAGGCACTTCAGCCCGTTGAATCTGTGCTGAATGCAGAGCACCAATTTTACACTAATCTTGATTTAACCAATTTTATTCTCCTCGTGTTTCCATCATCTCCCTCCCAGATTCTACAACAAATCTATGCACTAGGGACTATTTGTATTAGCCATTTAAATACCAACCCAACCGGTTTTGAGATATGTGAGGATGCAATAACATCCAGAGCAAACCCAAGTGGTCACATGTAGAACATGTAAGTTCCACAACCAGCACCGGAGGTCAGGAATGACCGAAGTCACTGGGGCTTTGGAAGCAGTGGCTCTACCAGCTGCATCTCTCTGTCATTCAGTAGGGTTCAGATAAGGACAGTGATGAAATTCACCTGGAATAGGAGCAGTTACATCATTCATGATAAAAAGCAGAATGCATGATTGATGCACTGGGCTCAATATCTAACCACTTCACTATTGAGTCCACTATAACCGTATACAATCTATCAGATTCCATGCAACACTTTATCAAACTGATTAATGTGTTTCTTCCCTACCAGCTCCACCTCTGAGCAAGCCAAATGCATCACTGGCAATGTTGTGGAACACTGGTACCTGTAAGGTGCGCTCCACAACCATTTCTTTATTGTCACTGGATCAGTATGATAACATTTCCTAGCATTTTGACCTCTTGCCAAACCTCAGTGCCTGCTTGCAGAGCTGCTAAGTGCCTGCAACCCTGCTACAACAGTTCTGAAACTCACAACAACTATCTTCACACATAGAATCACAGCAGAGCTCATACACTTAGCTGATTCATTCCCTCCCTGAAGACTGTGAATGATGAACAGAACCATTCAGAACTTAATTGGAACAGGCCCTGTCCATTGCAGGCCACACGTGGGGCCCAGATCAAAAACTACTGAGAAATAATCATACCTACTCCAGTGAACCACAGCTGATGAGAGATATTGAGGCTCTAGACTTTGGTCAGGGAAAAAAAAACAAAGTGTACATCGCCTTTAGACAGCTGTGTCTAAATGAATCCCTTGATGAATATAACATTTTAAGAGCAGGCCAAGTGGTTAAGGCATCCGACTAGCGATCTGAAGGTCGTGAGTTCGAGCCCCAGCCGAGGCAGCGTGTTATGTCCTTGAGCAATGCACTTAACCACACATTGTTCTGCGACACCACTGGTGCCAAGCCGTATCGGCCCTAGTGCCCTTCCCTTGGACAATACTGGTGTTGTGGAGAGGGGAGACTTGCAGCATGGGCAACTGCTGGTCTTCCATACAACCTTGCCCAGGCCTGCGCCCTGGAGAGTGAGGACTTTACGGGCGTAGATCCATGGTCTCACAAGACTAACGGATGCCTTTAAGAGCAGGCTTAAGAGGAAGATCAGGAGGGCAAAAAGAGGATTTGAGATGAATTTGGCAGGTAGGGGTTAAAGATAATTCCAAGAAATTTCTCAGTTATATTAACAGTAAAAGGGCGCTTAAGGAGAAACTAAGTCCTCTTAAAGACCAACAAGGTCACCTATGTGTGGAGCCACAGGAAATGTCCAAGATTTTGTTTTGTGTCTATTCCTCCTTTATGTTTACCAAGGAGAATATCATAGATGACAAAGAAATGAAGATAATAATTCGTGAGGTCATGGAACATATGCATATTATAAGGAAAAAGGCAGTTTCACTTGAAGTGCATTAAAGTGGGCATTTCCACAGGACCTTACCCAGCACACCTTCAGACCATATGAGAAGCTGGTGAAGAAGTTATGGAAGTTCTTGCTGAGATATTTACTTTATTGTTGGCCACTGACAAAGTTCCAGAAGACTGCAGGGTGGCTAATGTATAGAGTTCCATTATTCAAGCCAATGAGCCTGACTTCAGTTGTAGGGAAGTTACTGGAGGAAATACTGAGGCTCAAGGTCTACCATCACTTGGACAATCAAGGCCTGAGTAGTCAGCATGGTTTTATTCATGGGAGGTCATACTTGGTGAATATTTTGGAGTTTTTCTAAGTTCAAAGTAAATTTTATTATGAAAGTACATATATGCTGCCACATACAACCCTGAGATTCATTTTCCTGCTGGCATACTGGGCAAATCTACAGAATATCAACTATAACTATATCAATGAAAGATCAACTAGAGTGCAGAAGACAACAAACTGTGCAAATGCAAATATAAGTAAATAGCAATAAATAATGAGAGCATGAGTTAACAAGATGACGAGTCCTTAAGGTGACATCATTGGTTATGGGAACACCTCAATGAATGGGCAAGTGAGTGTAGTTATCTCCTTTGTTCAAACGCCTGATGGGTGAGGGGTAATAACTGTTCTTTAACCTGGTGGTGCGAGTCCTGAGGCTCTTGTACCTTTTACCAGGTGGCAGCAGCAAGAAAAGAGCGTGGGTGGTGATGGATGCTACTTTCCTACGACATCATTTCATGTAGATGTGCTCAGTGCTTTAACTATGATGGACTGGGCCAAATCCACTAAGTTTTGTAGGATTTTCCACTCAAAAGCATTAGTGTTTCCATACCAGGCTTTGATGCAGCCAGTCAATACACACTCCGCTACACGTCTATAGATGTCTGTCAAAGTTTTAGATGTCATGTCGAATCTCCACAGACTCCCAAGGAAGCAGGGACTCTGCCATGCTTTCTTCACGATTGCATTGGGTCCAGGACAGGTCCTCTGAAATACTAACACACAGGAATTTAACGTTGCTCATCCTCTCCACTTCTGATCCTCCGATGAGAACTGCCTCATGGACCACTGGTTTAGTGATAATTATGGGAATAGATGAAGGTAGGGCAGTGAATGTTATAGATAGGGACTTTAGTAAGGCCCTTGACAAGGTCATGCATGGCGGGTTTATCTAGAAGATTCAATGGTATAGGATTTAGGGAGAGCTAACATGGTGGACTCTGAGTTGGCTTGATAATAGGAGGCAGAGGGCAATGGTTGAAGTTCAGTTCGCTGACTGAAGCTTTGTGACTAGTGGGGTGCTCTACGAGGCAGTGTTGGAACCACTTATTATTTATGTAAATGACTCAGTTGTGAATGTACATGGCATGATTAGTGGGTCTTGTCAATAGTAAAGAAGGTTACTATGATTATAAAGAGATGTTGATCAGTTAGGGAGATGGGCTGAGGAATGGCAAATAGTTTTCAACTTGGGTAAGTGTCAGATGATACATTTTCAACATTCATACCAGGGTAAGACCTATACGTTGAATGGCAGGGCACTGACAAGCATGTGGGACAGAGAGACCTCAGAGTACAAGTGCAAATTTCAGTGACAGTGGCTGCTGAAGTAGACTGGCTGGCGATGAAGGTGTTTAGCATGCTGGCCCTCACCAGTCAGGGCACTGAGTTTGGGAGTACTTTCCATACATCGGTGACTCATTGGTGAGGCTTCACTTGATGTATTGTGTAGTTCTGGTCACCTGTTATGGGAAAGACACTGTCGTGCTGGAGGGAGAGCAGAAGAAATTTATGAGGATGCTGTCTGTACTGAAGGGACAGGGGAATTGGTAGGGGCTGGCCAGGCTGAATGTTTATTCCTTGGTGTGTGGGAAAATGGAAAGTGACCTCACAGAAGTTCATAAAATCATGTATAAGTTGGACTTACATAGTCTTTCCCCCAAGATCAGGGAATCCAAAACTAGAGGGCACAGATACAAGATAAGAGGGGAGAGACTTAAGAGATCAGAGCAGTGACTTCTTTACCCAGAGGGTAGTGAGTACCTGGAATGAGCTGCCAGAAGAAGTGGGCCAGGCGGGTACAAATGTAAGATTTAAGAGGGATTTAGATAGGTAGATGGAGGGGAGCAACTTGGAAGGTTTGGGGCTGAACACAGGCAAGCAGGATGAGCAGGGAAGATGCAGGAGAACTAGCAGGCCAGCATGGACCAGTTGAGCAGAAGGGCTTGTTACCACACTGTTTTATCCTATAGGCATCCGTTAGTCTTGCGAGACCATAGATCTATGCCTGGAAAGTCTTCACTCTCCAGGGCACAGGCCTGGGCAAGGTTGTATGGAAGACCGGTAGATGCCCATGCTGTAAGTCTCCCCTCTCCACGATACTGATGTTGTCCAAGGGAAGGGCAAGGGCCGATTGTCATGGTCCGGTCCGTGAAGTCTGTATTCCGGTTCACGGTCCAGTCCATTGATCCTTGCTTCAGGTTTTCCTGTCTACCCTGTTTCTGTTCTTGTTGAGCTCTAATTGAGGCAGCCGATGCTCGTTGGGGGAGGCTAGAGACCAGGGCATGGCTGCTGGATTGTTCTTGTCCTTACTCTTTGTATCCCTTCTTCTGCCTTCTGTTTCCTCTCCTGAAGCCTTGTCAGTAACTCTCGCCTCGCCTGAAGTTCTCGTTTTGCCTTGCAATGCCTGAAGCCCTGCCTTGTCTTGCCGGTAACTCTCACCTCGCCTGAAGTTCTGCCTTGCCTTGCATTGCCTGAAGTCTTGCCTTGTCTTGCTGTCTTGTCCTGGAGCCACCCCATACCTAGCTCCCTTCCTGTCCCTTGCCTCCGTCGGGTAATCCAGGCCGTCTTGCCGTAACCTGCGGTTGGTTCTGTCCCTTCCTGTACCCTGCCTCCGTCAGTTAAGTCAGGCCGTCTTGCCGTAACCTGCGGTTGGTTCTGTCCCTTCCTGTCCCCTGCCTCCGTTGGGTAAGCCATGCCGTCTTGCTGTTACCTATGGTTGGTTCTGTCCCTTCCTGTCCCATGCCTCCGTTGGGTGGTGATCTGCACCCTGCCCAGGAGGATCCTGCCTAGCTTCAAGCCTGAAGACTCCAGCCTCCTGCCTAGCCTCAAGCCTGAAGACTCCAGCCTCCTGCCTAGCCTCAAACCTGAAGGCTCCAGCCTCCTGCCTAGCCTCAACCCTGAAGACTCCAGCCTCCTGCCTAGCCTTGCCTCAAGTCTCTAGCCTCCAGCCTTCTGCCAGGCCTTGCCTCAAGCCTCTAGCCTCTAGATCCTGCCAAGCTTCGCCTCTAGCCTCTAGCTTCTAGCCTCCTGCCAAGCCTCACCTCTAGCCTCTAGGCTGAAGACTTCAGCCTGCTGCCTCCTGCCAAGCCCTCGCCTCTAGCCTCTAGCCTGTAGACTCCAGCCTCCTGCCTTGCCTCACCTCTAGCCTCAAGCCTGAAGACTCCAGCCTCGTCCTGCCTGCCAGCCAAGCCTTGTCCTTGCCTAGTTCTGGGGTCCGAGCCAGAGGCAAGACCCAGGTACTGGGTCCTTGTCCAGTCTCTGGCTCGGAGTCCAAGCCCGGGCTCCTAGCTCTCTTGTCCAATCCTGTTCTGGGTTCCCAGCTTTCGTGTCCATGTCTTTGCCCTCACCCTGTATCCTAGTCCTGCCCCTAGTACTTCAGTGTCTGTGTCTTGCACTTGAGTCCGTTCCCACCCACCGCCTTATGACACCGATACAGCTTGGCACCAGTGTCGTCACAGAGCACGGTGTGGTTAAGTGCCTTGCTCAAGGACACAACACGCTGCCTCGGCTGGGGCTCGAACTCACGACCTTCAGATCGCTAGTCAAATGCCTTAACCACTTGGCCACGTGCTGTAACTCTAATAGTAAATTGGAAGAAATGGAAATAAATTGCTGTTTCACTTGGGAAAGGTGTTGGCATCTATCACTTGTCAGAATTTTGTTTGTTTCAATGAGATCTTCCTCTAAAGTTCAATCAAGATATTCAGCTACTTGACGTACACAGCCTTCTGCTTAAGAGGATTTCACATGTTGACCTGCATGATTGAAGACATTGAAGTCCTAAAAGACTTACCCCAGTGGATTCTGGTTAATTAGGTCATTGGTTAATTGATTATTTGGGACAACTCTTAAAGAACAAAAACTAATCAAGAAAATAGCCAGTATTCAGTTTGTTTATTTGGGACACTATGCAGCTTAATTGGGGCAAGAGATTGTTGCCGAACAACAGCGCTCTTGTGTGGCTGTTAGGCACAATACTGTGCTTCAAGTGAACAGTTTTTAAACAGCAGTATTTGTGTGTGTTTGTGTTCAAGAAGCTATGGTTTTTGTCACTGATAATTGGTGAGAAATAAGCAGTAAGACAAATCAGAATTGTTTTGCTCACTGCAGTTTCAAGCATTCAGGCTTGGAGGTGCCAGAAATGGCCGAGAATAAAAATGAAACATTTCATTACTTCAATAAATTAGAAATAGAGAATGTAACAATGAAAATGCAGATTTAGAGCTTGCAATTGTCAACAGCATTGTATGAAGGCAGTCCATTTTCTGCACTAGGTGATTTTGTTCATTTTCAGTAAAAAGAACATGATGTGGATGAATTCTTCCATCAATTACCATTAGGAATTAATAGACAATAGACAATAGGTGCAGGAGTAGGCCATTTGGCCCTTTGAGCCAGCACCGCCGTTCACTGTGATCATGGCTGATCATCCACAATCAGTATCCAGTTCCTGCCTTATCCTCATAACCCTTGATTCTGCTATCTTTAAGGGCTCTATCCATCTCTTTCTTGAAAGCATCCAGAGACTTGGCCTCTGGGGCAGAGCATTCCATATATTCACCACTCTCTGGGTGAAAAAGTTTTTCCTCAACTCCATTCTAAATGGCTTACCTCTTATTCTTAAACTGTGGCCTCTGATTCTGGACTCACCCATCAGCAGGAACATGCTTCCTGCCAGCAGCGTGTCCAATCCCTTAATAAGCTTATATGTTTCAATAAGATCCCCGCTCAGCCTCTAAATTCCAGAGTATACATGCCCAGTTGCTCCAATCTTTCGACATATGACAGTCCCGCCATCCCGGGAATTGACCTTGTGAACCTACGCTGCACTCCCTCAATAGCAAGAATGTCCTTCCTCAAATTTGGAGACCAAAACTGCACACAGTACTCCAGTTGTGGTCTCACCAGGGTACTGTACAGCTGCAGAAGGACCTCTTTGCTCTTATACTCAATTCCCCTTGTTATGAAGGCCAGCATGCCATTAGCTTTCTTCACTACCTGCTGTACTTGCATGCTTGCTTTCAGTGACTGATGTACAAGAACACCTAGATCTCGTTGTACTTCCCCTTTTCCTAACTTGACTCCATTTAGATAATAATCTGCCTTCCTGTTCTTACCACCAAAGTGGATAACCTCACATTTGTCCACATTAAACTGCATCTGCCATGCATCTGCCCACTCACCCAGCCTGTCCAAGTTACCCTGCATTCTCATAACATCCTCCTCACATTTCACACTGCACCCAGCTTTGTGTCATTGGCAAATTTGCTAATGTTACTTTTAATTCCTTCATCTAAATCATTAATATATATTGTAAACAGCTGCGGTCCCAGCACTGAACCCTGCGGTACCCCACTGGTCACCGCCTGCCATTCCGAAAGGGACCCATTAATTGCTACTCTTTGTTTTCTGTCAGTCAGCCAATTTTCAATCCATGTCAGTACTCTGCCCCCAATACCATGTGCCCTAATTTTGCCCACTAATCTCCTATGTGGGACTTTATCAAAGGCTTTCTGAAAGTCCAGGTACACTACATCCACTGGCTCTCCCTTGTCCATTTTCATAGTTACATCCTCAAAAAATTCCAGAAGATTAGTCAAGCACGATTTCCCCTTCGTAAATCCACGCTGACTCAAACCGATCCTGTTACTGCTATCCAGGTGTGTCGTAATTTCAGCTTTTATAATTGACTCCAGCATCTTTCCCACCACCGACGTCAGGCTAACCGGTCTATAATTCCCTGTTTTCTCTCTTCCTCCCTTCTTGAAGAGAGGAACAACATTAGCCACCGTCCAATCCACAGGAACTGATCCTGAATCTATAGAACATTGGAAAATGATTACCAATGTGTCCACGATTTCTAAAGCCACCTCCTTAAGTACCCTGGGATGCAGGCCATAAGGTCCCAGGGACTTATCAGCCTTCAGGCCCAACAGTCTATCCAACCCCATTTCCTGCCTAATATAAATTTCCTTCAGTTCATCCATTACCCTAGGTCCTTTGGCCACTATTATATGTGGAAGATTGTTTGTGTCTTCTCTAGCGAAGACAGATCCAAAGTACCTGTTCAACTCGTCTGCCATTTCCTATCCCCCATAATAAATTCACCCGTTTCTGTCTTCAAGGGCCCAATTTTTTTTTTTCCTTTTCACATACCTAAAGAAGCTTTGACTATCTTGGCTAGTTTACCTTCGTACCTCATTTTTTCTCTGTGTATTGCCTTTTTAATTACCTTCTGTTGCTCTTTAAAAGTTTCCCAATCCTCCAGCTTCCCACTCGTCTTTGCTATGTTATACTTCTTTTTTATTTTTATACTATCCATTACTTCCCTTGTCAGCCATGGCCTCCCCTTACTCCCCGTAGGATCTTTCTTCCTCTTTGGAATGAACTGATCCTGTACCTTCCACATTATTCCCAGAAACCTTGCCATTGCTGTTCCACTGTCATCCCTGCTAGGGTATTGTTCCATTGAACTTTGGCCAGCTCCTCCCTCATAGCACCATAGTTCCCTTTGTTCAACTGTAATACTGACACTTCCAAGTTTCCCTTCTCCCTCTCAAATTGTAGATTAAAACTTATCATATTATGGTCACTACCTCCTAATGGCTCCTTTACCTCAAGGTCCCTGATCAAATCTGGTTCATTGCACGACACTAAATCTAGAATTGCGTTCTCTCTGGTAGGCTCCAGTACAAGCTGTTCTAAGAATCCATCTCGGAGGGACTCCGCAAACTCCCTTTCTTGGGGTCCAGTACCAACCTGACTCCTCCAGTCTACCTGCATGTTGAAATCCCCCATAACAACTGTAGCATTACCTTTGCGACATGCCAATTTTAACTCTTGATTCAACTTACGCCCTACATCCAGACTACTGTTAGGGGGCCTGTAGATAACTCCCATTAGGGTCTTTCTACCCTTAGAATTTCTCAGTTCTATCCATACTGACTCTATGTCTCCTGATTCTATGTCCCCCCTCACAAGGGACTGAATATCATTCCTCACCAACAGAGCAACCCCACCCCTTCTGCCCAACAGTCTGTCCTTTCGATAGGACGTATACCCTTGAATATTCATTTCCCAGGCCTTGTCCACTTGAAGCCGTGTCTCTGTTATTCCCACAATATCATACTTACCAATTTCCAGCTGTGCCTCAAGCTCATCCACTTTATTTCTTATACTCCGTGCATTCATATACAATACTTTTAATTCATTACTCCCCTCACCTCCACATCAATTCCTATTTCACTTGGCCGTACTGTACGATTCCGTCTTGAGCTTTCTGCTCTGTTGATTCTGCTGTCTTTCTTAACTTTTCTTATTCTCACTTTCCCTTTATCTCCATCCTTATGCTTCCAGTTTGTCCCCCCCGCCCACTACTTAGTTTAAACACACCCGTGTTGAAGAGGCAAACCTGCCTGCCAGAATGCTGGTGCCCTGCTTATTAAGGTGCAACCCGTCCTTTTTGTACAATTCATCCTTATCCTGAAACATACCCCAGTGGCCCAAGAATGTAAATCCTTGCTTCCTGCACCAGTTCCTCAGCCACACATTCAGATCCATTATCTCCCTGTTCTTGACCAGTCCAGCACGAGGAACTGGAAGCAAACCGGAGATAACCACCCTGGATGTCCTGCTTTTCAGCCTTCTTCCGAGTTCTCTGAAGACATGCTGTAAAATACACGATTTTATAGTATTGTAGTACTATTGGTAGTGTTCTAAATTTCTTGTTTATACTTTTCAAAACTATTTTAATGAAACTTCAGTTAATTGGAGCAGCCACTTAATTGGCCCAAAAATATACTGACCTGATAATTAACCAGAAACCACTGTATTAGCATTCTCAACTGCTTGTTGCAGTTTATCAGTTTTAGAGCAGTATAATTAATTTCAGCAACAGAGACAAGATCAGGTTAAAGTAGTTCCCAAAATGAGCTATCTTAATTATTCAAGAAAAAGAATGAAGAAGTTTTAATGCTACAATACAGCAAAGCAACATATTTTCTTTAAGGATTCATTGGGAAATAAAATTCCACTGCAGCTATGCAATGCAAAGTTAGTCATTTTGAAAATTTCCCTAAGTGTGGTCTTTGGGTTTTGTCCTCTGTACATTCATTTACAAAGCACTCAATTTTATTCAGTGCAGTTATCAGTTCTACTGAGACAGCCGTCTTGGTTGAAAGTCACTTCCTCTGTACAAAATTGATTGCATTGAGACGGTGGGAATTAGTGCCTCTTTCGCTGTCTGGTCACCAGACTCAGTGTCTTTGATTTCTTCCACGCTCTCAGTTGTAGCAACTTCAGCACCTTACTCAGAGTTAGTAATCCCAGTGGCTTCTAATGAACTAATCTTATGGCTGCCTTAGCAACATAGGGAAAAGGACTAATCATTTCTTGCAACCTGGACTTAAACGTATGACAGTGTTTGAAGCAAGTTATCCACAATACCAAAACCAGGTCAGGACTAACTCCTTAGTAAATTCATTTGCTTTCTTCAATAAAGTCAGAGAGTTCTGGAAGGTTAACAACTCTGAGCTGCTTCCAACAATTGAACAAAACCACTTCAACATCAGGGAAAGCTGAAGTGTGCACCTTTTCCTACCACTGGCAAAGTTCTGATGGTCAATGCTGACTTGGGCTTTGTATTTCAGGTAGGTAGAGAGCTTTGCAGGGGAGCCCTTAAAATTCTGTGCTACGATTTTCTTAAATTTTTCAGGATGCTCCTTGATGTATTTGATGATACATCGAGGTCACCTCAGACCTTGTGGGAGGTTAGTGCAGAAATTGCAGTGGTCCTGGCAGAGGTATTTAAAATGTCCTTAGCAATGGAGGGTAGCTAAATTTGTTCCGTTATTCGAGAAAGGCTCTAAAAATAAGTCGGGAAATTATATGCCAGTGGGCCTAACCTCAGTGATGAGTAAATTATTGAAAGGTATTCTACATCCAAATACGTATGTATATACACATGTATTTTGATAGACAGAGCCTGATTAGAGCTAGTTAACATGGTTTTGTGCATGTTCCTGTGCAGTGTCTAACCAATCTTATAGAGCTTTTCAAGGAGGCTACTAAGAAGGTTGAAGGAAAGGCAGTACATGGACTTTAGCAAGGCCTTTGCCAAGGATCTGCATGGAAAGCTGTTCAAGAAGGTTCAGTTACTTGGCATTCAGGAAAAGGTAGTACACGAAAATGGGCACTGGCTTTACGGGAGAAGCCAGAGAGTTGTAACAGATGGTTGCCGCTCTGACTGGAGACCAATGAATAGTGGTGGGTCGCCAGGTGATTGGTCCATTATTGTTTGTCAGCTATATCAAAGATCCGGATGATAATGTGGTAAAATGGATCATCAAATCTGAGGATGATAGCAAAATTAGAGGTACAGTAGACTGCGAGGAAGGCTATGAAAGTCTGCAGCGGGATCTGGACCAACTGGAAAAATGGATTGAAGATGGCAGATAAAATTTAATGCAGGCAAGTGTGAGGTGTTGCACTTTGGGAGGACAAACCAGGGTAAGATTTACATGGCAAGCGGTCGGGCATTGAGAAGTGTAGTGGAACAGAAAGATCTAGAAATACAGATCCATAATTCCTTGAAAATGGTATCATGGGTAGATAGGGTTGTAAAGAGAGCTTTTGGCACATTGGCCTTCATAAATCAAAGCATTGGGTAGAGGAGTTGGGATGTTACACTGAAGTCGTATGAGACTTTGGTGAGGCCAGATTTGCAGTATTGTGTGCAGTTCTGATCACCTACCTAAAGGAACGATATAGTGTCCGTTCTATTTATTATAAATTGTTATGATTACACATTGCACATTTAGACGGAGATGTGATGAAAAGATTTTTATTCCTCATGTAAGTGAAGGATGTAAGAAATAAAGTCAATTCAATTCAAACTAAGATCGAAAGAGTACAGATAATATTTACAAAGATGGTGTTGGAACTTGACGAACTCAGTTACAGGGAAAGTTGGATAGGGTAGGTCTTCAATCCCTGAGGTGTAGGAGAATTAGGGGAGATTTGACAAAAGTACCCGAATTATGAGGATCAATTCTAGGGTTAATGCAGGTAGGCTTTTTCCACTGAGGTTGATTGAGACCAGAACTAGAGGTCATAGGTTAAGGGTAAAAGGTGAAATATTTAAGGGGAACCTGAGCGGAAATTTCTTCACTCAGAGGAATATGTGAGTGTGGGATGAGCTGTCATTGGAAGTGGTGGGTGTGGGTTCAATTTCAACATTTAAGAGAAATTTGGATAAGTACATGGATGGGAGTGGTATGGAGGAATATGTTCAGGTGCAGATCAATAGGACTAGGCAGAATAAAAGTTCAGCAATGACTAGATGGGCTGAATGGCCTATTTCTGTGCTGTCGTGCTCTATGATTCTATATTCTTGTACTTTTCCTCAATGATGAGGGCTTGTACCTCTGCCTTCCACCTTTATCTATTACCCCTGTAAATGCAGTATAAATACTTTAAACCACTTTTTATAACGCTGTTTAAATAATAATACATACTAGTATTCCTGCACAACTTATTCCATATCTGTTTCTTAACCTCTAACTTTATTTTCATATTATTCTGAATTCTTTGTAATGGTTGAATGTCGTTGTTTTTGTTGCATGTCACACCAACAGACGACAGCAAATTGCTAATACAGTGCATGCACAGTAAATGCACATGGTGAATAAAGTTGATTCTTGATATTAGACCCACGAAACCGCACACCCACTAATATAATCAGTGTTCTACGGATTACCGATAACTGCATGGAGCATAAAGGAATGCCGCTCTCGGCATTTGATGTTGATCACAAAATCGCATAAATTCGTCAGCGTATGGCATGGGGATAACAATTCACATTAAATGAAAGCAATTAAAATTGCAGATTGTTTTCTTTTTATTTTCGGATTAAATCCTAACAATTAACATTAAGCTGCTAAGCGTAAATAAAAGCGACGGGCATGTTCTTGTTGTTTAAGTTAGGAGAAACGACTCTGACAGCATTAAGTACTAACAAAAATAAAACTAATGTTCCAGAAGTTGCTGCCAACTGCAATCTAGGAAGATATGAGTGAATACAGTCCTGAACCAAGTGAACACTACTTTCTCTGTAACCGCAACACCCTATTTGGTATTCTGTTTCATTTTCACTAGCTTTGATTTATCTGAATGGCACGCAAAACAAAGTTCTTGATTTTGTATCAGTATGTTCAAAATTGAAAGTAAATTTATTATCAAAGTAGATATATGACACCATATATAACTCCGAGATTCGTTTTACTGCAGGCATACTGAGTAACTCCAGCAGCCATAACAGAATCAGTGGAAAACCACACCTAACAGGGCGGACAACAAATGTGCAAAAGACCGCAACACGTGCAAATTAAAAAATAATAATAAATAAGTAAACAATAAATATCGAGAACATGAGTTGAAGAGTCCTTGAAAGTGAGTCCATAGGTTGTGGGAACAGTTCAGCCATCACTGAACTGTACTCGCAACGTGAGATGGCTTTGCAGACCTCTTGTAACTTCTTGGTCTCCCGACATGAATGACTCTGATTTGGCCCTCAGCGGATTGCGGATATAAGGGTTCATCAAAGGCTACTGGTTAGGGAAGACTCTGAATGATTTTGTGGGGATGCTGTCGTGTGTGGTGTAAGATTTAAAATAAACCAAAGGGGCAACTGCTTCATACAGACGGTGGTGGGTATCTGGAACGAGCTGCCACGAAAAGTGATTGAAGCAAGCATAATACCATTTAAAAAGAAAATTGATTAAGTACGTGGATGGGGTGGGCTGTTATCGAAATGTGGACCGAATGCAGGGAAATAGGACGAGTTGGTGCGCCTGTTTCTATGCTGCTCTACTCTGTATGCCAACAGTACTTTGAACCACATCGCACCAATTCAAGACACTGACCTTGATCTAACCCTACCTACTCTATCTCATTCTGCAATCCGCTGTGATATCCCCTCCCTTTCACCACCCCTTAACCGCCCTGAGCTGGCGGCTTCTGGTAACACCAGACCAGCCCTCAGAGAGTGACCCAAGACTCCTCAACAACCACGGTCAGCACCATCTGTGCCTGTTGTACACTGGCTCTCCGTTTCGGCCGGAATTCATTCTGCGACGCACCAGTCCGTCCGTCTTCGCGCGTCACCTAAACCAGTCCTCCCCGGTAACAGGACGGGGAGCGGGGAGGACACCGTGTTTCCCCTCCCTCCTCGGTCGACCCGGGCTAGCATGCAGCTGTTACACGGAGGCGCCGGGGGTGCAGCCCTGTGGCGACTCAGGAACATAGTGCTGCGGCCGCTAAGTGGGGCCTGGCGCCCGGCGTCGCCGTGGGTGAGACGGGCGACGACGGCAGCAGGTGAGGCTGGTGACCGGTGGGAGGCCGCGACCCCAAGCTCCCGCAACCTCACACTGGGTGGAGTAATTCTACCCCTAAATCGCCCTACACACAAAACCACGTACGCATGCACCTATACCAACATCAAAATACTCTCGTAATAAATCCCTACTCTGATATCATCGTTCAACCCCCATATAATCGTTATCCCAAATAATCCCACATACTCCATTAAAATTCCAACCCCAAATAATCACCACACTGCCATAGAACCTCACACTCATATAATGAGTATACCAAATAATCAATGTATTCCCGACCAGATAATCAGTACATCCTCCATAAATTCCTACCCGCGTCATCTCAACTCTGTCTTCTACATACACATACTATCTTCTTACATACCTACTCGGATCAACTCATTCCTCATCCCTGACCTGTACATAATACCTACCTATAATTCCCTAAACCACAGTCCCTACTCTCAGCACCAATACTTTTTATTCCGTATCCACCAACTTCAACCTTCCTAAGTAATTCCCACCCCATCCTATCTTGATAACACATCCAGAGAGCAAGGATGGTCCCTTCCATTTTGTCATTATCCAGAAAGAGGCCAACGTGTAAGCTCCATAGTGACTCATGGGCATTATCTTCAAGGCATATGTATAGTGAAACAGGTCATTTAGCACTGAGTCTATCCAGCCCTCAACTATCCATTTATGCTATTCCTAGAGAATCCCATTTTGAATTAGAACATGGAATAGTACAGCACAGGAACAGGCATTTTTGCCCACAATGTTGCGCCAAACCAAATAAATTAGTAATCAAGTGGCTAACTAAACTAATCTACTCTGCCACTACAATGTCAATATCCTTCCATTTTCCTCACATTCATGTGTCTATATGAATGTACTGTTTCAAAAGACTCTAATGTATCTGCCTCCACCACCACAGGCAGCACACACCAGGCACCCACCACACTCTGTGTAAAAAAAAAACGTGCCTCTCACATGTCCTTTGAAATTACCCCTTCTCACCTTAAATGCTTGTCCTCTGGTTTTAGACTTTCCATCCTTAGGAAAAAGGATACCCTTGGTCTACTTCAACTATGCCTCGCATAATCTTATAAACCTCGTATCAGATCTTTCCTCAGTCTCCGCCACTGCAGAGAAAACAGCCCAAGCTTGTCCACCCTCTCATTAGAGCACACACTCTCTCATCTTCTGCACCCTCTCCAAAGGCTTGACATCCTTCCTATAATGGGATGACCAGAAATGTATGCAATACTCTAGCTGCGGCTTAACTAGAGTTTTATAAAGCAGCAACATAACTTCCTGACTTTGCAGATGGAGTTTAACCTGGCCAAATGTGAAGGGTTGCAGCTTCGAAGGTCAATGGCAAAGAAGACAGTGCACTTACCAGTATTGTTGAACAGAGGGATATTGGGGTGTCTGAAAGTGGCTACACAGGCTGATAGGGTGGTTAAGAAAGCACATAGTATGCTTGCCTTTATTATCGGGGCATTGAGTTCAAAAGTCAGGAGGTAATGTTACTGCTTCATATTTCAGTGACAGATTATTTGAGAATGTACAAATCATTGTACCTTTTTTAAAAATTTGTAGGAGACTCAGTAAGCATTGGTGATGTTCACTTTAAGTTGAAACAACCGAAACATCCTGAACTAGTCCCTTTGAAACACAGTAAGTATTTTTACTTTTGTACTTAAGCCTTTTCCTGGGATGATGAATTACCTTATTAGGATTCTAAAAGTCTGGTAGATTGTAAAAATAGTTTTTAGTCAAAGACGATAATTATGAAGACACTCTTCCTTCTTGGAACAGGAAACTGTTTTCTTAAAGTCATTGATGTTAATATTGGACATCAAATGGAAGGCTTGTTTTTCAAGACCATTCTTTCAGGCCATTAAAACAATGATGAGGAGCACCCTCCCTGAACTTTGGCAGCCAGTGTTATGTGGCAAGTGTTCCAGGGCTCTCCTGGAGGGAGCTTCAGAGCTGTGATCCAGCAATGACAATTAGGATTGTTTGGGTCTTGGAGAAGACTCAGGGAATGGTGGTGGTCCCAGTATCCTCTTTGATGGTGGTTAGGAATCTGTGAGCATCCATTTCTCATTTTGATAAGGTAATGGTGAGGTGGATGAATGCGGTCCCTCTAACAAGGCTCATTAAACTCAGCACCAGGACAAATCACCACTATGATCCTCTACTTCCATATACTTCTTCCACCACCAGTGCTCTATAGTTGAAATTTGTACTGTATGAAAAATGAGGCAGTTACTTGCCTAATGTACTTCGATAGCACCTTCAGTAAGTACAAGGACATCAGATGTATGGGAGTTTGTTTTCCAAACTACAAGCCATCCTTCTTTGGAAATCTTGGAATGTCCTACCCAACATTACTAAGGAATACCATCACTGGAACAACTGCAGATGTTTAGGAACATGACTCAGGACCAACTTCTCAAGGCCATGGGTAAAAATCGCTGACTTTGCCAGTACTCCCACTACCCTCAAATATATCAATTAAGTCCAGCAGCCCACAGTTTCAAAGTATTTTGTGTTCATTTTTAAAAAACGTGATCAACAGGAATTCTGCAGATGCTGGAAATTGAAGCAACACACATCAAAGTTGCTGGTGAGTGCAGCAGGCCAGGCAGCATCTCTAGGAAGAGGTACAGTCGACGTTTCAGGCCGAGACCATTCGTAGGTCAGATTTACTGCTGGAAGCTCTTCAAACTTTATTTCATTTTCAAAGTATTGGTTTACATTTTCTTTTCTTATGGGTCCCTGCACATGGAGGTGTTCAGGGGAATGAGTGGGTTGATTGTCTGGTCAAAAAGCTGTTAAAAGTTCAACCATGGATATAGACCTTCTGCTTAGCAAATCAGTAGCTAAGGGGTTGGTGGGGCTAAGAGTTAGGGGATTATGGCAAGACCTGTGGGATAATGAGCATAAGGGGAGACACCTTTACAGAATACACAAACTGTTGGGTTGATGGGAGAAGTGGGTAAAACAAGAAGGGAAGGAATTATATCAATTCAACTTAGAATTGGAAATACTATGCTTAATTATTCCTTATATCTTGTTGCAAAATATCACTCTGGGGTGTGTAGGTTTTGTCATTGTTATGAAACAGTTGAACATATTCTTTTACAATGTGAAGCATATAAGGTTGAAAGAAAGCCAATGCAGGCTGCACTGCTATCTTCGGGGGTTGATAGTTTTCATTTAAAAACTTTTAAGTTATGGAAGTGACTTTAATTTAACTCACAATAATGTCTTTCATTATTTACAATTTATCAGGCCTTGTGGGGGTAATTTAGTTTTCATTTGATAAAGAACTATTTTATCTCCCAACTCTCTACACCATACCCCAGTCCAGTTGACAGCGGCAATGCACCTTAAGATGAACTGCCAACCGCCATTGAAAGTCAGAAGAAGAAGAATTACGTATCATATTTCTTTCTTTGGACCTTGAGTGTCCTAATTTGTCAAGTTGATTCTCTCACCAATTCCTTTGATTCCATCTCGGATTTTCCTCTGTGCTGCCACTCTGAATGGATGCTATATGTGGCAAACCTAGAATACTGTTCCATTATCCCGATACTGATTGGCTAAGCTCTAAGTAAGATCTAAAATTAACTTGGATATGCATTAATTTGTGCTAATTTACCTATCAGTGCAACATTTGTAATCTCAGCCAACTGCATTTCAAAGATATAAACAGGTTACAGATGGTTCTTGGAATCCTTGAGTGATCTTGGGAGTTTTTATACTTAAAAACAACAGTTCTCTAAGAGGAAGATGATTGGAAGCAATTTCTGTGGCCTAGTGCCAGATAGGTCCCAGAAACTAGAGAGTTTCAGCTGTAATAGAATAGGTAGGGAAGGACCAGTTGGCATAGTATATTTAGATTTTGGGAAGGCACTCGATGAGGTTTCATTCAATAGGTTCATCATTAAAGTTAGAACAGGTGGAATGGTGTGTTATTCACTGACACTGATTGAAAATTGGTTATTGGAGAGAAAGCAAATAGTAAGGAAAGATTAACCAGACAGATCATTGCTTGGATTCCAGACTTTCGCAATCTACATCATCAATTTGGATGAAGTGACTAAATGCCATATTTCCAAGTTTACTGATGATACTAAATTAGGTGGGATTGTGTGTATGGAGGAATATGTAAAGAGGCTTCAGTGGACAAACTGAAAGACTAGGGAAGATCATGGCAGATGGAATGCAATGTGTGGAAAATGTGAAGTGATCTGAAAAACAGTGTGTTTATTAAATGGTAAGGGATTGGTTGGTGTTAATATTCAAAGACCTTGGACATAAATGATTGTAGACTAACATTCAGTAGCAGCAATGATTAAGAAGATAAATGGCATGCTATTAGATCCATCATGAAGTGATTTGAATACCTCATGAGGTCCTTTCGCCAGTATACAGGGTCTGTTAAGACGGCACCTGGTGTATTCAGTACAGTTTTGGTCTCCTTGTCTTGAGAAAGAATGTACTTGCTGTAGTGGGAGTACCTTAGGATTCCAAGACTGGTAGGTTTGTCATAAGAGGAGAGATTGATTGGAATGAGACTTTTTTTCTGAACAGCTGGAATCATGCAGTAAGTTAAGCAGCATCTGTGAAAAGAGAAACAGCGGGTGGAGGGTCATTGATTTGACAATGGGTCTTTAATTCTCACAGGGCATTTGATCTGAAACATTAACCCTGTTTCTCTTTCCAGATATGCTGCCTGACTTACTGAGTGTCTCTAATGTTTTCTATTTCACTATTCCAGCCGTGGCTTTTTTTGTTGATTTTCATATACTGTATTCTCTAATGTTTAGATTAGAAGAATGACAGTAGATCACATTAAAGCATGTAAAATTCTTATAGGGCTTGATAGGCTTGATGCAAATGGAGTGTTTGCTTTTGTTGATGAGCATAAGACCTGGAATCATGGTTTAAAATAAGAGCTAGGCTCTTTAGGACTGAAATGAGGAGAAATTTCTTTACAAACTGGAGCACCGTGGAGAATTATTTGTTCAAAATAGAGAGTCGTAGATTTCTGAATGTTAAGGGCTGATTGGTTAGTTAATTGCCTACTATAGTTGCTGTTAGGTTTAGGTGTGTATCAAGAGAATCAGAAGGTGTAATGGACATGGAAGGGAGAATTGGTCACAAGGAAAACAAATGGGATTGGTAGGATTCCCCTGAAAGCCAACATTGACTCAGCTGACAGAGTAGCCACAATTTATGTTGTAATGAAATATGAAAATGTCCAAGGAGTGGAACAGAGGAACTTTTGAGTATAGGAATGCAAACAATTAAAAATGGAAGGATAAGTTCATGTAGCTGTTTAAGATGGGATTTCAAAAGCAGAAAAAAGAAAACTGTTAATTTCAGATGGTCAGAAATATGTAAAAGCCACGTAGAATGTGCAACAGAGGTAAATAGTGAAAGGCTTTAGTCACAGTAGTAGATGGATACTTTTAATTTGAATGTGGCTTAAGAGGGATCATGCTGGAGTTAAAGAAAAGTTAAAGCACAATTTGATGTAAATCCAAACAATGTATCTTGCCCAGTCCATCACCAGAATATCAGAGGGAATGACTGGTGGAAACTTTTCTCTATAGAAGGTTATCAGGACATGAGCTGCTACTTCAAACTCCTGACCTGGGACTCAACACCTCCCTTTGCAACTGGATCCATTACTTCTGGACCAATAGATCATAATCAGTAATGATAGGTAGCAACAATTCGGCCATGATTATTCTGAACACTGGTGCCCTACAAGACCGTAAGAGCATAAGACAAAGGAGCAGAATTCGGCCATTCAGCCCATTGAGTCTGCTCTGCCATTTATTAACCCTCTCAACCAAATTATCATGCCTTCTTGCCATAACATTTGATGCCCTGACTAATCAAGAACCTATCAACCTCTACTTTAAATATACCCAATGATTTGACCTCCACAGCCATTTGTGTCAATGAGTTCCACAGATTCTCCACCCTTTGGTTAAAGGAATTCCTCCTTATCTTTTTTTCTAAAGGGACATCCTTCTGTTCTGAAGCTGTGCCCTCTGGTTTCAGACTCATTCACAGAAAGAAACATCCTTTCCACATCAACTCTATCTGTTTTTCAATATTCAACAGGTTTCCATCAGATTCCGCCCTCGTTCTTCCAAACTCCAGGGAGTATAACCCAGAGCCATCTCATGCTCCTATGTTAACCTTTTCTTTCTCAGAATATTTCTCTTGAACCTCTCCTGGACCCTTTCCAATGCTAGCACATCTTTTGTTTGATAAGGGGCCCAGAACTGCTCACAATATTCCAAGTGCTGTCTGGCCAGTACCTGATAAAGCCTCAGAATTACATCCTTGCTCGAATATTCTAGACCTTTCATTTGTTTTCCTTACCACTGATTCAACCTGCAGATTAACCTTAAGAGAATCCTGCACATGGACTTCCAAGTCCCTTTGCACCTCTGATTTCTGAATTTTCCCTCCACTTAGAAAATAATCTTCACCTTTATTCCTTCTACCAAAGTGCATAATCATACACTATATTCTATCTGCCACTTCTTTGCCCATTCTCCCAATCTTTTTTAACCCTTCTGCAAACTCTCTTCATCCTCAGCACTATCTGCCTCTCCATCTATTTTCATATCTTTTGTAGACTGGGCCCCAAAGCCATCAATTCCATCATCTAAATTGTTGATATATAATGTGAAAAGAAGTGGTCCCAGTACTGAACCCTGCAGAACACCACTTGTCACCGGCAAACAACCAGGTTGGGCCCCTTTGCCTCCTGCCAGTCAGTCAGTCTTCTGTCCATGCCAGTATTTTCCAGTAATTCTGTGGTCTCTTATCTTGTTAGCTGTCTCATGTGTGGAACTTTATCAAAAACCTTTTGAAAATACAAGTAAACAACATCCACTGTTAATTCTTTGTCCCCACTATTTCCTCAAAGAATTCCAATGGGATTTTTTAGGAAAGATTTCTCCTTAAGGAAATCATGTTGACTTTGGCCTACTTTATCATGTGCCTCCAAGTACCCTGAAACCTCATCTTTGATAATGGACTCCAACATCTTCCCAATCACTGAACTCACTACCAAGCAGCTGATTATTGACTTCAAGAGGAGGAAACTGGAGGTCCATGAGCCAGTCCTCATTGGAGGTCTGAGATGGAGAGGGTCAGCGACTTTAACTTCCGAGGTGTTATCATTTCAGAGGACCTGTTCTGGGCCCAGCACACAAGTGTAATTATGAGGAAAGCATGGCAGCACCTGTACATCCTTAGGAGTTTGTGAAGATATGCCAAGACATCTAAAACTTGACAGACTGCTAAGGTGTGGTGGAGAGTATATTGACTGGCTGCAACAGCCTGGTACGGAAACACCAATGTCCTTGAATGGAAAATCCTGCAAAAAGTAGTGGATACAGCCCAGTCCATCACAGTACAGCCCTCCCCACCACTGAGCACATCTACAGAGAGTGCTGTCACAGGGAAGCAGCATCCGTCATGAGGGATCCCTGTCACTGGGGTTATACTTTGTTCTCATTGCTGCCATGAGGAAGAAGGTAGAGGAGCCTCAGGACTCACACCACCAGGTTCAGGAAGATTTATTACTCCTCAATCATCAGGCTCCTGAACTAGGGGGGATAACGTCACTCAACTTTACTTGCCCCATCACTGAATTGTTCCCACGACCTATGGACTCACTTTCAAAGACTCTTCAATTCACTGAAAATTTATTGCAATCAATATTGAGAAATGTTCTCAATATTTATTGCTTATTTTTTCCTTTCTTTTTGAATTTGCACAGTTTGTTATTTTTTTGCACACCGGTTGTCCACCCTTTTGGGTGCAGTGTTTCATTAATTCTCTTATGGTTTTTGGGTTTTTGAGTATACCTGGAAGAATATGTAACTCGGGGTTATATACGGCGACACACACACACACACACACACGCACACACACACACATATATATATAGACAGACAGACACACACACACACACACACACACATATAGACAGACAGATACACACACACACACACACACACACACACACACACATATATAGACAGACAAACACACACACACACATATATATAGATAGACACACACACACACACACACACACACACACACACATATATATAGATAGACACACACACACATATATAGACAGACAGACAGACACACACAGATATATATAGATAGACACACACACATATATATAGACACACACACACACGTATATAGACAGACAGACAAGACACACACAGATATATATAGATAGACACACACACACACACACACATATAGACAGACAGATACACACACACACACACACACACATATAGACAGACAGACAGACACACACACACATATATAGACAGACAGATACACACACACACACACACACACACATATATATAGACACACACACACGTATATAGACAGACAGACAAGACACACACAGATATATATAGATAGACACACACACACACACACACACACACACACATATAGACAGACAGATACACACACACACACACACATATAGACAGACAGACAGACACACACACACATATATAGACAGACAGATACACACACACACACACACACACACACATATATAGACACACACACACATATATAGACAGACAGACAGACACACACACACATATATAGACAGACAGACACACACACATATATATAGATAGACACACACACATACACTCACACACTTTTATAATAAAATTATTCTGAACTCTAAACTGGGCTATAATTTCCTGTCTTTTGTCCTCTTCCTTCTTAAAGAGTGGAGGGACATTTTAAATTTTCCAGTCCTCATGAACCATTTCAGAATCTAGTGATTCTTGAAGGTTCATTACTGATGCCTCCACAATATCTTCAGCTACTTTTTTCAGGACCCTGGAGCGTAGTCCATCTTTCCTAGGTGATTTATCTACCTTCAGACCTTTCAACTTCCCAAGCACCTTCTTCTTTGTAACAGCACCTACTAATTTCTGCCCTTTGACATTCTTGAATTTCTGACATACTGCCAGTGTCTTCCACAGTGAAGATTGATGCAAAATACTTATTAAGTTCATATAACTTTCCTTTGCCCCCCATTACTACCCTCCAGCCTCATTTTCCAGCAGTCCGATATTCGCTCTGATGTCACTTTTACTCTTTATATATCTGAAAAACTCTGGGTATTAGGAGGAGAAGATGGCCGGTGAATGATATCTGTAATCTGTCAAGTAGGGTGCTGTGCACAATCCTGATTTGATGGAGACAGATGTGAGAGAACTGAGGAACATCTGGAGAAACTTCTGAAATGCCTTTTTCGCTGCCGCTGTTACTGTGTGATCCAGAATCTCTGGAGGGGAAGGCCCCGAATCCTCGGCTTTGCTTGTTGCTCGGCGGCCAGGACGGGGTCGAAGTGCTCGGCAGAGATGGTGCTCGGTGCTCAGTGTCGAAGGGCTGGTTGGAGGCTCTAAGTTTTTGGACAGACTCAGAGTCAGCTGTGGTCAGGTGCTTCCAATGCATTGACAGTTGTCGGTGCCTGGAGGTTTATGGCAAAGAGGGTTTCTCCATTCTGCCGCCTGCTATTGGGGACTATTGGGAGTCGATCGGAACTTTGAGACTTTTTTTTTTACTGTTCCCATGGTCTGTTCTTTATCAAATTATGGTATTGCTTTGCACTGCTGTAACTATATGTTATAATTATGTGGTCTTGTCAGTGTTAGTTTTTGGTTTGCCTTGTTTTTTTTGTGATATCGCTCTGGAGGAACATTATATCATTTCTTAATGCATGCATGCATTTCTAAATGACAATAAATGACTGAGTGTCCTCATAATCTAATCTAATCCTCTTTTATGTTGTTGGCTAGCTTACCTTCATATTCCATCTTTTCTCTCCTTTTGTCTTTTTTAGTTGCCTTCTCTTTGTTTTTAAAGGCTTTCTGTGCCACTGATTTCCCAGTGGTTTTTGCATAATATAGGTCCTCTTTTGACTTCCCTTGTCTTGACACAGCTATCTCATCCTCCCGTTAGAAAACTTATTCAACTTTGGGATGTATTTATTCTACACCTTCTGAATTACACCCCAGAATCTCCAGCCATTGCTGTTCTGTCATCATACCTGATAGTGTCTCCTACCAATCAACTTTGGCCAGCTCCTCTCTTGTGCTTCTGTAATTCCCTTTATTCCACTGTAAAGCCCAATTTATACTTCTGTGTCAAATGTACACCGTAGGTACGGTGTAGCCGCGTACCCTACACTGTACTCTACGCCGTAGCCTAACGCGCACCTCTCCCAAAATGTAACTATGCGTCGCGGCGACGCAGACTGCAACAACTGTCATTGGTTCACTTGGTAGCATCACGTTTCCTCCTACACATTTCCAGTTGCTGCTTCTTCTCCGCCACTTCAGAATTGAGAGAGAAGAAACTCTTGTTCAACATTGATTAGCTCCAACTCCGACATGATGCGCTCAGTTTCAATCGCCATTGTTTGAAGTACAGGAAGAAACTCAACACAGTGGCATAGAAACCCCACCGCCAACTAGTGTTTTGGCGGTGAATTGTAGAGCGACGCAGACACACCAACGCACAAGTATAAATGCTCACAACAGCTTAGGCCACTTGCGTAGGCTACAGCGTAAGCTACGGTGTAGCCCCTACGCACAAGTATAAATCAGCCTTAACACTGATACTTCTGACATTATCTTCTCTTCTCAAACTGCAGAGTGAATTCTATAACATTATGATCATTGTTTCCTCAGTGTTCCTTTACCTTAAACTCTCTAATCAAATCTGATTCATTACAGAACACCCAATTCAGAATAGCTTTTCCTCAAGTGGGCTCAACCACAAGCTGATCTAAAAAACCATGTTGTAGGCATTCTACAAATTCCCTCTCTTGGGATCCAGCACCAACTTTATTTTCCCAAAATACCTGGATATTGAAATCCCCCATAACTATTGTAACATTGCCCCCTGCACCACTTCCTCAGCCCTCATTTGTCTGTACAATCATCCTGTTCTGCTCTGAACAGCATATGGTACTGGGAGTAATCAAGAAACTACGACCTTGGAGGTCCAGTTCTTCAGCCTTTTCCCTAAATCTCTGTACTCATTGTGCATGATCTTCTCCCCCTTTTATTTGTGTCATTGGTGCCAGTGTGCAGCACCACCTCTTGAGAATATCCTGAACTCTTACATTGAGGATACATCATCCTTATGTTTTTTTTTGTGGCCACAGAATCTCTTGTCCATCTTCCTAACTATCGAGTCTCCTATCACTATCACTTTTCCTGATTTTATCCTTCCTTGCCTAGCCTCAGAGCCATCTGCCACTGGGTACTGCTTCTGTGCCTTGATCCGTCATTCCCCCTCCCCTCAGCAATATCCAAAGGGGTATTCTTATTGCTGAAGGGACTGGCCATAGATGAACCCTGCACTGACTGCTTACTCCCTTTACTTCTCCAGGAGAAGGATTGGCAACACTTCCCCTTACCTTATCAGCGCATATGTATCACAAGGCTGTGTGCTTTGCCCCCTGCTCCACTGGCTTTATACTTCTGACTGTGAGGCAGGCTGAGCACAGCTCCAATGCAATGTTTAAGTTTGCTGACAACACCACTGTTGTTGGCTGAGTCAAAGGTGGTGACGAATTAGCATATGGGAGAGAGATTGAAATGCTGGCAGAGTGGTGCCACAACAACAACCTCTCACTCAATGTCAACAACACTAGGGAGCTGATTATTGACTTCAGGAAGAGGAAACCGCAGGTCCATGAACCAATCCTTATCGGGGGTCAGAGTTAGAGAGGGTTAGCAATCTTTAAGTAGCTTGATGTTATCATTTTAGAGAATCTGTCCTGAAACGTAAGTGCCATTACGAAGAAAGCACGACAGTGCCTGAACTTCCTTAGAAGTTTGCGAAGCTATCTAAAACATTGATAATTTTCTATTGATATGTGGTGGAATTGTATCACGGCCTTGTATGGAAACACCAATGCTCTTGAACAGAAAATCCTATAAAAAGTAATGGATATGGATCAGTACATCACAGGTAAAGCCCTTCCCACCATTGAGCACATCTACATAGAGAGCTGTCGCAGGAAAGCAGCATCCATCATTAAGGACCCCCACCGTCCAGGCCATGTTTTTTCCTTGCTGCTGCCAACAGGAAGGATGTATAATAGTCTCAGGTCCCATACCACCAGGTTCAGGAACCTTTAGCCATCAGGCTCTTGAATCAGAGGGGATAACTTTAATCAGCTGTAGTCGCTCTATCAATGAACTGTTCCCACAGCCTATGGAGTTACTTTGAAGAACTCTTCATCTCATATTCTCAATATTTATTGCTTATTTACTGTACTTATTATTCTTTTCCCCTTTTGTATTTATACCATTTGTTGTCTTTTGCATATTGGTTGTTTGTGCTGTTGGGTGCAGTCTTTCATTGTCTATTGTGTTTCTTGGATTTACTGTGTATGCCAGCAAGAAAACAAATCTCAGAGTTGTACATGGTGACATATATGTACTTTGATAATAAATTTATATTGAACTTTGAATCTGGTGGTTATCTGAAGCCTGCACGCTGGGTGTGACAACCTCGGTTTTCTGCCTCACAGATGGTCCTGAGTACACCCAGTTCCGGAGACTTCCGGTAGCGCTCATGGAGTGAAGTCGCGTTCTTGACTCGCTCCATTACCTCTGAGTTTTTTCTCTCTATGGTCAGCTATACTTTAATTAACTATTAAGGCATCAATTTTTACAATACTTTGAATTAAACTGAATTCTCTGACAATTGGATGATACTGAGATCGGCTATGTCTAAGAACGGGAAAGACGGCAAGGATGGTAAACCTCCGGTTAAACCGAAAGCTACGGATCTCCCTCCGACTGAATCACCGGTGACTTTGGAAGCTATATCGGAGTTAATTCAGAGGGAAATTTCAACCTCTGTTAGGGAGATGATTCGTACAGAAATTATGGGCTCTGTTAAAGACCTGATTCATATGGAAATCTCAACTAAGTTCCAGAAAATTGCCGATTTAATTGATAAGATGCAAACATGTATTGCGGAACATCAGTCGGCTATATCTGGTCTTCAAAAATCCGCGCAACAAAGTGAGCTTAAGATGGGGAAAGTCGAAGAAACAATTAATGTAATGAAGAAGAAACTTGACTTTTTGACTTTTAAAAACTCTGACTTGGAATCTAGAATGCGACGGCAGAATTTACGAATGATTGGCGTCAGGGAAGCCGTGGAAGCTAACAACCCTATGAAATATTTCTCCCAACTTTTAAAAGATGCATTCCCTACTGTATTTCCTGACCAACCACCGCTACTGGATCGTGTTCACAGAATCCCATCATACTCGTCTAGGTCAGATAGACCTAGGCATGTTATCTTACGTTTTCATTACTTTCAAGATAAGGAGAGACTGTTTCGATTCGCTCGATCTAAAGGTTTCATTGATTTTTCGGATCTTAAGTTCCGATTCGTGGAAGATTTCAGTAAACCAATCTGGGACCAACGGGTCCGTTACAGATCCGTGATGTCGGAATTCTATAAGATGGATTTAAGACCAGCGTTGCTGTACCCTGCACGTCTAAGGATTCGCATGTTAGATGGAGCTCTTCGTTTTTTTGATTCTCCATCGGATGCCCAGAGTTATCTGGATCAACTTTCATCTTCAACATCTTAATTGCCTTTTTTTAATTTTCTCCGTTGATCGGAGGCTGTGAATTGGTTGGTTTTAACTTTTCTGTGCCCTATTTGGGCAGAAAAGTTTACTTTCGATTTCTTAATACACCCAGTTCCAGCTCCAGCTCCAGTTCCTTGACCTTGTAGTCATCAGGGAATCTGTTAGGTACCCTGAAATACAAAATCTGACAGGAAGTGCATTCCACTGCCTGAACTACCATCCTACCTAAACTTGTTACATCTTCACTTCGCAAGCTTAAGTTCTAGCCAAAGCCTGGCTACTCAAATACTCATTCACTCCAAAAATGGCCACTCTGCTTACACCTCACTTCTTTTTATTGGCCTTAGCTAAGTTACTAATTACCCAAGCAATTTCCCACTCCACGTACAAGTCCCGACAGGCTGCTTTTTAAAACTCGCATATAAAGTCCACAAGGAACTTTCTCCAATTCACTTCGCGATCTACCACTCCTCAGACAAGTTCCAACAGGCCTTGATCATTTTTTTTAAACTTGGCACATAAAGTTTATCAGGAACTATCTCCAACTCACTCCACAATCTCGTGTTCTCCAGCAAGACTGTGTCATTGGCCACTACTCTGCTCCCTATACACTCATGACCGGCTAGATTTGTCTCTAATTCTATCTACAAGTTTGCATATGATAGCACTAAAGAGGGTGAATCTCAAATAATGATGAGTTGGAATACAAGGAGAAGAAGAGCAAGTGACATGGTGTCATGGCAGAAATCTCATTGTCAGCAAAGCTGGTCATTGACTTCATGAATGGGGACGCTGTTGACATCAATGGTGCTGAGGTTGAGAGCTTTAAGTTCCTAGAAATGAACATCACAGATAACTTGTCGTGGTCCAACCATATAGATGCCAGAGCCAAGAAAGCTCACTAGAGCCTCTTCTAGCTCAGGGGTGGGCTAAAGAAATTTAGCATTTCCCCTTTGAATCTGACCAACTTTTTATTAACGCGGCATAGAGAGCATCCTCACCAGATGCATCACGGGTTAGTATGGTGACTGCTGTGCTGTGATTGCAAGAAACCGATGAGAGTTGTGGACACAGCTAAGTACATTACAGAAACTAACCGCACCTCCATGGATTCAGTTTACACTTCTTGCTGCCTCAGTACAAGCAATCAGTGTAACCAAGGACAAAAGATATTTTGCAGATGCTAGAAGTATAGAAGAACACACAACAAACGCTGGAGGAATTCAGCATGGTTGAAGGGACTCAGCCCAAAATGTTGACTGTTTATTCCCCTCCAAAGATGCTGCCTGATCTGCTGAGTTCCTCCAGCATTTTGTGCATGTAACATAATCTAGAACTCCACCGGCCCCCGTTGGAGAGTAGATACAAAAGCCTGAAAACACGGATGACCAGGCTCAAGGACAGTTTCTATCTCAGTATTATAAGATTATTGAATGGTCCCCTAGTATGATGAGATGGATGTTTGACTTCACAGTCTCCCTTGTTATGGCCTTCCACTCTATTTTCTTTCTGCACTGCACTTTCTCTAGAATTGTAATGCTTTAATTTCGTATTGTTTTTCCTTGTACTAACTCATTAGACTTTTGTAATAGATTGATACGTATGGATGGCATGCAAAACAAGATTTTCACTGTACTTTGGTACATGTGACAATAATAGTAATAAATATAATCCTACTTAAACACGTTTTCAAACAAATTATGAGCAGCATTAAGGCTGCTATAGGATCCACTGGCTAATGGAATGGTTCAGGCTGTCATCATTTTGTTTTACATTAGTTAACAAAGCTGTGCTACTGATTATGTTTTTGAAATAACATAGAGTGAGTGATTGTGTTTTCATTATATTAGATTCGATAATATGATGTAGTTCCTTAATGTTGGTCTGTAAAATTGCCCAAATGATTGTTAACATCTTTCAAATTTGTCAATTAGACAGGTTAATTTTGGAATTGTCAACTTTGTGATATATTTAGTTTACTTTATTAATATTAACTAAAGTAGATTAGTTGATTACCTTGGCATAGATTATTGCTACATACAGTTTGATTATTTTGGTAAAGTAATATTTTGATAATGTGATGTTATGCTGCTTAAATGTGATTTGCTGTGAGTGTGCGTTGTATTCTTCAACTGCCCATAAAATGAGCTAAGTCCCCACAGATGTTTGCATTTCATTTGCAATGATGCCTGCAGTTTTCTACTGAAGAAGTACTGTTAATACATTGCTGCTTGAAGGAAACACAAACTAAAATTGATGCCAACTTCTTAACATTTTCATTTGTAATCAAAGTGGCTTTCCTTTGTTATTAACTTAGGTTTTTGTGGCTCCACAGTCTTCAGGTTTGATTTAATGTGTGCTTTATGTTTGTCTATCTTAGTGATTCTGCAGTTTTGTTGAGCAAGTGGACATTGAAACCATTAAATGTACAGGCCAAAGGTCAAATGATAGGATGTAAGTAACTTCAGTGTTAACTTACACAAAAGGAGTTGAAGATCCATTTTAACTGTTCGTATTTCTACTACATACTGAAGCTAGTAACTCTGGTCCAGGTATAGATTCAATACCTCAGCCCAGGAGGCATTCTTCATAAATAGAGCTGAATTACAGGTATTAGTCCTCCAATTTTAGGCAGAGGGAATGTTTGTGCAATGACTGTGTTTTAAAGAAGGGGACTTGCAGCATTGATCTATTTCTCGTCTGCATCTCCTTGCACAGTACTGTAGCAGTTTTGTGTATTGCACTGTACTGCTGCTGCAACAAAAACATATTTCATGGCACATGTGAGTGATGATAACCCTGACTCTGATATGGGTCTGTATTGTGGACTGAGAGTAGCACGGGGCTGGGAGAGGGAAGTCATGGCTAAGAAGAGGGGAGGGTGTGGGAAGCACCAGAGAGATATTCTGAAATGATCAATAAACCAATTGTTTGGAATCAAATTACCTTGCCTGGTGTCTCAAGGTTGGGTGTGTCTGCACCTACACCACCCCCAGCCCCGGCACTCCTTCTTTGCCACTTGTCCCACACCTCTCCCATAGCACTCCACCCTTACCATTTCCAACATCCTCTGCTCCTGCCAGATTTACAAAGTTGCTTCTGCTGCACGTTGACGAATAGAGTACCATGCAAAAATCTTTGCTATGTATGTGCCTAAAACCTTTGAATGGTTGTGTACTTATGAGAAATAAGTAATGATTGTGAGCAACAGCAATTTGTATTTATATAGAAGAGCAGATAAAAAACACTGCAGTTCTGTGAAAATTGAAAGAAATATTTCAAATTAGTCATTTTTCATCAGAACAATTTTGTCGAAGTATCATTGACTCAAAATGTTAACTCCTTCCAGATTCTGCGTGAGCTGCTGCGTAGCCCCAGTATTTTGTATTTCTAATACATGTGCTCTGTTCTGAAAGTGAATCTCCTAGGCTCCTTGTCTATGTAAATTCACATGAAGCCACAATGCTGAGAATGTTGTTATGTGGCAGAGTTTACTGAAAACTCTCGAACCTAGCAGCAAAGTTTCAATGTTGAAATGTCGTGGGAGTAATGCTAGCTGGGTCATTCAGGGGAACTGGCCTTGGCACAGTTGATTCCAGAATACTGTGTACTCATTTGACACCAGTCAATAGGCAAGCAACTTGTAGACATCCAGCTGCTTGCAATCATGTACAATATATCTGTGAACCCCATTGCTGATTCCTGCCTTGCTAGCTGTTGAATGACCTGCACCATTGCTTGGCAACATCCAGACTTACTGACCAACCACAAGATGTTGATCTTTTCAATCCACTAGCTAGTTGCCTCTCTCATTGCAGTGTCCTCTCCAAGCACTGTCCTAATGCGACCCGAACGTCCTGCATTGGAAGAAGGAAAGGAAATCAATGAAAGTGAAGAAGAAATCTCTCTTGACACACCCCACACACCACCCCAATTGGTTTGAGCCACCAAGGAATAGGTTGCACTAGAGTTGCGACAGCCAGTGTTACACTTAAATAGGGTTAACGTGGAAAGAAATGTGGAGACAACTGTTCTGACTTAGATAAGATTCACATCATTTCCATACAACTAAAGACTGATTTTATTAAACTTTGTGAATGATTCTGACAATTAAGCAATGTCATGCATAATATTCTTGAGATTATTATTGAATGAAGTATTTGAGTTTTCAAATAATTTTATCACAGATTCAAAAAGCACATAGAAGTGTCTCAGGCAATTTCCTTTTGTGAGCCATCTTATTTTGTGTGCAACAGTAAATGTGCAAACTGTTCATCATTCTTAATACAAAGCTCTCAAAATAGTCAAGACTTGAGAGCATGAGATTTGATTTTACTTACCACTGTGATAACAGTATTTAATGATTTGTGCAGCTGATCACTTGTTTTTTTTTGTGACAAAATGGTATCTGAATTACACAGTAAATGGTAAATATGTTAGGTACAGCCTCTTTCAAGAAATTAATAACCCCACGGTGGCATCCTGTCATTAATGGTGCTCCACCTGTTGCACAAGCAAGAATGTTGTTGAGTGGAATGTTCTTCTCTTTGGAAAAATTGCGAAACAACCTGAAATATTGACTTTCCCTTATCTGTTTCTAGTCCCAATGCAAATAACAGCTCTTGAACCATGCTGTCATCTTTTATGAAGCAAACATAACAAAAAAAAGCAAAGATTTGTTGCCTGACAAAGTTGACTCATCCAACTGCAGAACAAATTCTGTTCTCCTAAGTATGTTGCAAAATATGTCTTCCACATTCTCAGATGTTTCATCTTTGATGAGAGTTGTCGCTAAGCAGAATCGCTTCAATGATTTGGTCTGGTGACTTATGCAAAACCTCCCTTACTGCTGGCAGAATCAGTTCTCCAATTGTATCAAGCTTTCTAGATTTAGCACTGAACAATGAAATGTATGAAGCGCGCAAACCATCACTGTTTTGTTGTGAAGTACTAGAAAACATGTTCTGTAGTGTTTTCAATTTCTAAAAGTTTTCATGAAGTGTCTGAGGATAATCCAAATTCTTGTATGCTTTGTTAGAGTGTATTCTCTTCAAATATTCAGGGAGCCTGGATGGTTTCATTGCCTCACTTGAAAAAAATCCTTTTTCACACAACAGCCACATTGGCTGCTGTTGTTTGCTTAGAGTTGGTAAAAATCCATATTTCCAGTGTTCTGGATGGAGAATGGTGCGAGGTTAAACGGTGATACAGCATGGAGGTATGGCACTAGTCGTAGACTAGGAGTTCCAACTTTGTTGCTTCCTATCTGGCTCAGCAGATACACTCCCAAGGACACATTGAAGTGGGAAAGATGATCAGCAGATTCTCTCAATGGTGGTGGAATCCAAATGTAACACTCGCTTTGCTTAGTGGCATGATCTTGGGGGTGGTAACGCCCCTCCCGGCCAAACTTTAGAACTCCTGTTTGGGTGGATGCTGCGTGAAGTGTCCCCTGTGTCAAATCAGTACCCCGAAATAACAAACAGTACACAATATGCGTTTAAGCAAGTAAGGTTTTATAACAACACACATCAAAGTTGCTGGTGAACGCAGCAGGCCAGGCAGCATCTCTCGGAAGAGGTACAGTCGACGTTTCAGGCCGAGACCCTTCATCAGGACTAACTGAAGGAAGAGTTAGTAAGAGATTTGAAAGTGGGAGGGGGAGGGGGAGATCCAAAATGATAGGAGAAGACAGGAGGGGGAGGGATGGAGCCAAGAGCTGGACAGGTGATAGGCAAAGGGGATATGAGAGGATCATGGGACAGGAGGCCCAGGGAGAAAGACAAGGGTGGGGGGAAAACCCAGAGGATGGGCAAGGGACAGAGGGAGAAAAAGGAGAGTGAGAGAAAGAATATGTGTATAAAAAATAAATAACGGATGGGGTACGAGGGGGAAGTGGGGCACTAGTGGAAGTTAGAGAAGTCAATGTTCTTGCCATCAGGTTAGAGGCTACCCAGACGGAATATAAATTGTTGTTCCTCCAACCTGAGTGCAGCTTCATCTTTACAGTAGAGGAGGCCGTGGATAGACATGTCAGAATGGGATGTGGAATTAAAATGTAGAGGTGGCTACATCAGGAGCATCGGAACCACTGGGATCTCAATGGGAAAGTCTTTATCAAGTGCTGTTAATTACAAACTCAACAGTAAAAGTAGAAGGTTAAGGTAAGTGAGTACATGCTAGCCACTGCAAGCAAGCTAAATTGGTATCTAATGAGAATAGCAACACTATGATTAATGTGCTTATAACTTTTGACTCAGTGCCCACACTGCTGGCTTACAGTGAGCAAATCACTTCGACAGAGTTGACAGCTACTGGACATTATACAGTTTATTCGAATATTATTATATTTCTGCCAATTTTTCTATTCACAATGTGCCAATTGAAATGACTCATAATATATACTTATTGGTATTACATGCCTTTGCTGTTGCTGTAAATTCCTCGAGCTGTTGGGTATGTCAGTGTATACCACACTTTGAAATAGTCTTCACGCGTAAGATGGTTCTTCAAAATCCTATGATATTAGATCTTCTCTTAGCAGTTAAGGGGGAGATGTGCAGTTATAGGCCGGGGTATTGTACTTACATACCTGACAAGTCTGAAGACATAACTGTTTTGGCTGATCAAATTCATACAGAAATGGCTAAAATATATCAATCTGATGGATGGGATTTCTTTGATTAGATTCAATTAAGTCTGGGGAGCTGTGGTTCCTCAATATTACGAATCATAATATTTGTCCTGATGTAACATGTCTTATCATAATCTACATCACTTTCACTTGTATGAGGGCAATCATTAATAGAGCAGTTCAAACTCATGTAATTGTGCCTTCTTATAAAAACGGTCTGTCTAGTGATGACATAATCTTATGAATACCCTTAGATATATCTGGAACTTGTGTGAATTTTTTGATTATTTTATACTTAACATAGGTACCACAATTTTTTTCTGCTGAATTTTCAGATGTAATGATTCTAAATATGAGATTTAGAGTCATATGGGGGTGGGGAAATTATCTATATAAACGTGTATTTGGTTCAGCGTGTGTTTGGTAGTTGCAGTTGCGTTTGTAACAACTTGGTTGCAGTTGTGGGTATTGCATTACTTGAATACGGGCTATCTGATTCTTTAACTGCTTTCTATGGAATTAGCAACTTGGTATTAGAAGACCTTGCCTCAGTCTCGTTTGTCTCTGTTCTTTGTCCCTTTGTTCTTTTTCCTGTGCCCTTCCCCATGCTTCATCTTGTTCTTGTTTTATTCTTGTAATGCTTAATAAACGATTGCAAGCAACATATTTTATGCCTCATTCTTGTCTTCCAAAGAACCTTGGATCAAAAGCATCAGTATCCAACACCCCCCTCTCCCTCTTTTCCCCCCTCCACCCACCGATGATCCTCATTAACCTATTAATAGCTTATGGCCAAGGCAATCCTACACTTGTTCTGTCAGAGAATCAAGGACCTCAAAACAATAGCTATCACTGAAGAGGTAATGCTGAGCAAACTTGTGGGCCTGAAGATGGTCAAGTCCCTGGTCCTGGTGGAATGCATCCCAGGGTACTGAAAGAAATGACAGAAGTTATAGTAGAGGCTTTGGTGATGATCTACCAAAATTCTCTGGACTCTGGGCAAGTCCCAGTGGATTGGAAGACGGTGAATGTCATGCCACTGTTCAAAACACGATGTAGGCAAAAGGCAGGTAACTGTAGTGCAGTCGGTTTAACATCTGTAGTTGAGAAAATGCTTGAAGCTATCACTAAAGAAGAAATAGCGAGGCATCTGGAAAGAAATGGATCCATCAGGCGGATGCAGAATGGATTCAGCAAAGGCAGGCCCTGTTTGACAAACTTACTGGAGTTATTTGAGGATATAATGAGCGCAGTGGATAGATGGTCATTATTTTACTTGGATTTCCAGAAGGTATTCGATAAGGTGCCACATAAAAGACTTAGCCATAAGATAAGGATGCATAGAGTTGGGGGTGATGTATTAGCATGGATAGAGGATTGGTTAACTAATGGAAAGCAGAGTTGGGATACATGGGTGATACTCTGGCTGGCAATCAGTGGTATGCGGTGTGCCGCAGGGGTCAATGCTGGGCCAGCAACTGTTCACAATATACATTAACGATCTGGAAGAGGGAACCATGTGTTGTATAACTAAGTTTGCTGATGATATTAAATTGAGTGGAAAAGCAAATTGTGCAGAAGATATGCAGAGTCTACAGAGAGATATAGATAGGTTAAGTGAGTGGGCAAAGGGGTGGGCAGGCTATCAAGAAGGCAAATGGAATGTTCATTGCTAGAGGGATTGAATTTAAGAGTGGATAAGTTATGCTGCAGCTGTACAGGGTACTGGTGAGGCTGCACCTGGAGTACTGTGCAGTTCTGGTCTCCTTACTTGAGGAAGGATATACTTTCTTTGGAGGAGGTGTAGCGGAGGGTTCTCCAGGTTGATTCCAGAGATGAGGGGATTAGACTATGAGGACAGTTTGATTTGCCTGGGACTGTACTTGCTGGAATTCAGAAGAATGAGAGGAGATCATATAGAAACATATAAAATTATGAAAGGGATAGGTAAGATAGAGGCAGGAAGGTTGTTCCACGGGTAGATGAGATGAAAACTAGGAGCATAGCCTCAAGATTCGGGGGAGTAGATTTAGGACGGAGATGAGGAGGAACTGCTTTTAACAGAGAGTGGTGTATCTGTGGAATTCTCTGCCCAATGAAACAGTGGAGGCTACCTCAGTAAATATATTTAGGACAAGGTTGGATAGATTTTTGCATAGTAGGGGAGTTAAGGTTATGAGGCGAAGCAGATAGGTGGAGATGAGACCATGTCCAGAGCAGCCATGATCTTATTGAAACATAGAAACATAGAAAATAGGTGCAGGGGTAGGCCATTCGGCCCTTCAAGCCTGCACCGCCATTCAGTATGATCATGGCTGATCATCCAACTCAGAACCCTGTACCAGCCTTCCCTCCATACCCCCGATCCCTTTAACCACAAGGGCCATATCTAACTCCCTCTTAAATATAGCCAATGAGCTGGCCTCAACTGTTTCCTGTGAAACATAAAAACATAGAAAACCTACAGCACATTGCAGGCCTTTTGGCCCACAAAGCTGTGCTGAACATGTCCTTAACTTAGAAATGACCTAGGGTTACCCATAGCCCTCTGTTTTTCTGAACTCCATGTACCTGTCCAGGAGTCTCTTAAAAGACCCTATCGTATCCGCCTCCACCACTGCCGCCAGCAGCCCATTCCACGCACTGACCACTCTCTGCGTAAAAAGCTTACCCCTGACGTCTATTGAAAGGTGGAACAGGCTCAACAGTCCAAGTGGCCGACTTCTGCTCCTATTTCTTATGTTCTTATAAGTATAGTGGATTCTGGTTAATTGGGCTATCAGTTAATAGGGCAGCCATTTATTTGGGACAATTCTTAAAGAACAAAAAGTAATCGAGAATATAGCCCAGATTACCTTCCTTTATTTGGGACACACTGCTGCTTAATTGGGACAGAAGACTTGCCAAAGTTTTTAACTAGCATCAGTCACATGTGATTGTGTTGCCGTTAAACATGCTGAGAGCAAACTGTTTTTAAATAGCATCAGTTACAAGTGTTTGTGTTCAAAGAGCAATGTTTTTTTGTCACTGATAGCACTGGACAACAAACATTTTTGAAAGTGTTGCTTCCTCAGAATTTTTTTGTTTATGTTAGACAACTTGAAGCTGAACACAAATGTAATTTCAGACTACTTGTATCATGTAGGAAGTTGGAGAAACAAGAAATTAACATTTATTGAATATAATGCGTTTAATTGCGTAATGGCGCTGATGCTTTGCAGTAGATCAATTAAGCTAAAAAATTTTATAGATGATTTTCGCTTGTACTCAGTATCTGAGGATTCTCACTTAAGTGTGCAGTAATAATCAGACAGCATTGATAGATTCCAGTTGCCCTGATACCGTTTCTCCATGACCACAATGTCCTGGTGAAACCTTTCATCATTCTCATCACTGATAGCACTAGGATTTGCAGAGAAGATGATTAAATGGGAGTGCAGAAAATTAATATTTAGTGACATGTTGCACTTTATGGTTTTGTATGCTTGAAGCATGTTTTCAACCAGCTGCACATAGCTTGGTGCTCTGTAGTTGCCAAGAAAATTTTCAACAATATCCTTGAATTCCCTCCATGCGATTTTATCCAGTCCAACTAGAAGTTCTTTGACTTGCTTGTCATTGATGACCTGTTTGATATGTGGACCAACAAAAATACCTTCTTGGCATGAGTTATTCTGACTTGAATTATGTATTGAAAGAACAAATATAGGTGACTTTAAAAAAAATGTGTGTGATAGGGAAATTTCATGGTAATTTTCATGATGAGCTGCCCAAAATCCATAAGACACACCCAAAAGTATTCAGGAGGCAAAATCTTAATTGTCCAGTGTTGTTCAGTGAATTAAACAGTAAGACAATTGAAACTGTTTTGCTCACTATGGGTTCAAGTGTTCAGGCTTGGAGATGCCAGAAACAGCTGAGAGTGAAAATTAAACAATTTCACTACTTCACCAAGTTAGGAACTGTGAATCTTGAATGTACAATGAAAATGGAGATTTGGAGGATGCAATCATAGAAAGCATTGTAGGAGGGTGGTCCACTATCTGCAATAGGTGTCTGTGTGGATTTTGTTCATATACTGTAAATCAAAAGAACACACAGTGTACACCGGATACATTCCTCCGATAGCATTCGGAACTACAGTTTTGTAGTACTGTAGTAGTGTTGTTAGTGTTTGAATTTGTTCTGTATTTCATTTAAATACGTGTTACTCAGTTAAACAGTAATTTGTCTTTTTTACATGTTTTCAACTATTTCCATAAAACTTTGGTTAATTGGGCCAAAATATACTGGTCACAATGTGTCTCAATTAACAGCTATTTCCTTTGCTCCTATCCAATCCACCTTGCAACCTAAAACAAGTTTTTTTTTCTCTCAGTTCTGATGTTCAGGTGTTCAACCTGAAATATTAACTCCGAACATGAGAAATTCTGCAGAAACTGGAAATCCAAGCAACACACTCACAACACTGGAGGAACTCAGCAGGTCAGGCAGTATCTATGGAAAAGAGTAAACGGTTAACATTTCTGGCTGAATGACTCCATTTCACTTTTCACAGATGCTGCCTGGCTTGCTGAATGTTTACAGCATTCTGCCTTTATTCCCTAAACCTACATTTGCTGTTGACCGGTGATCATTCAGACAAATAAATTGTTTTCTTCAGAAAACTTGTGTGACCCTGAAGTTCAGCCAGCATACGTTTGTCTAGGGTAATACAGCCTCTGGCCCAGTCAAACTGAGAAATCTCGTTTGTGTGGATGCTGCGTGACGTGTTGCCCGGTTACAAATCCGAACCGCAAAATATCAGACAGTACACCGTATGCAATTAAACGATTGAACTTTATGAATCTTAATCTGACTATAGGCTTAGTAAAGAAAATAAAAAGGAAAAGGGTCCATTTTAATGAAACAGTCTAAAGTGCGCAGAATCGTCCATTTGAGCCCATCGACCTTCTCCGAGCGTCGCTAACCATTGGAACCTCACTCCGAGTCCACTCCATCCGGTGGTCTACCAACTCTTTTCATTCGAATCTTCTCTCTTCATCTCTTGCCGACATTCCAAAGCTGCCGTTATCTCTAGTCATAACCCAAACATTGCTGCTACAGAGAAACTATCACCTTAGCAGTGAAACATTATAGGGAGGCCATTACATTAGCAGTGAAACATTATGGCGTGTTACACTTGTATTGAAGTGAAAAATTCTGTTGGAAAAATGATGTATGTATCCAGTAATTTTAACAATCACTTCAGGAAACTAATTATAATTGCAATGTCTTTACTTCTCTCTGCTGCCCTCAAAACTGATGTAAGTTCATTCCTTTTAAAATGTCAGAACCGTCCTGCAAAAGTAACAGAGTTGCTTAAGTCGATGATTGCAAACTGGAAATCTTTACTAGTTTACAACTAATGCCTGCCTGTTATAAAATGCCAAATCCATTAATTGAGTGCAAGATTTCAGCTAACTATAAATGTGAAAATAAAGTTGCTGGGTTTTGCCAACAGATTTTTGATAAGAAAATTTTCTTAATGAATGGTGTAGTCTATTCTAAAAAAGGCTTGTATTTATATTCATTCCACCCACAGGATGTCCCAAAGGTCTTTATGGACAATAAAGTACATTTCTAGCATAATTACTGCTGTAGAGTAGGAAACACACAGCCAATTAGCACACAACAAATTCCAACAAAAAGAAACATGAGAAAGGCAGATAATTATTTTTGAGGTGATGGTAACGAGAGCTAAATGTTGATAAGTTCACTAGGGATGACTCCCCTGTTTTCTGTGAAATGCTGCTGTTCTGCATGAATGAAAATGCAGACAAGGTTTCAGATTAAGCTCATCCAAGAGACAATTAAAGAGTTACTTGAATTGTTCTTTTTGATACAGTACAAGGGAAGGAGAGATTACTAAAGGAAGTTCAGAAAACGAAAAGAATTTAACTTCTGGCAAAATGGAGATTAAAAACGAGAAGAGTGGTGAATTCAGGACTGAAGGTGTTATATTTGAATGCATGTAGTATATGAAATTGGTAGGTATGATATTGAAGGCATCACGAAGTTGTGGCTGAAAGATCATTGCGAGGCCCTAAACATCCAAGGATACACCCTATTGAAATGACAGACAGATGGGCAGAGAGGGTGGGGTGGCTCTGTTGGTTAAAAGTGAAATTAAATCCTTAGCAAGAAGTGATGTAGGATCAGAAAATGTAAAATCTTTGTGGGTTGTGTTAAGAAAGAGCAAGGATTAAAATACCCAGATGAGCTCGGAATAATGGCAAAGGTGCAGTGCACAAATAACTGGAGATAAAAAAGGGCATTTAAGAAAGGCAACATTACAGAGGCCATGGGGGTATTCAATATGTAGGTAGACTGGGAAAATCAGGTTGGTACTGGATCCCAACGCAAAGAACTTATTGAATGATTACAAGGTGGCTTTTTATAGCAACTTGTAGTGGAACCCACTTGGAAAAAAGCAGTTCTGGTTGTGATGTTGTATAAAGGATCAGTTTTGATTAGCAAGCTAAAGGTAAAGGAACCCTTAAGAGGTAGTGATTACATATGACAGAATTCATTCTGCAGTTTTAAAGGGAGAAACTAAAATCAAATGTATCATTATTAGAGCTGAGTATAGATAACTACAGATGCATGAGAGAAGATCTGGCCAAAATTGATTAGACGAGGACCCTAATAGGGTTGACATTAGAACAGTAATGGCTGGAGTTTCTGAAAGTAATTTGGAAGATGCAGGATAATTTCATCTCAAAGAAAACTGAGAACTCTAAAGGGAGGATGAGGCCACTGTGGTAACAAGAGAAGTCAAAGACAGCATAAAAGTAAGAGTGAGGGGATGGGAGAGAATTGGAAGCTTTTAAAACCCAATAGAAGGCAACGAAAAAAGCAATAAGGGGAAAAAAGGTGAAATATGAAGGAAAGCCAGCTGATAATAAAATCTTATTTCATATATACAATAAGAGAGGGAAGTGTGGACATTTGACAGTTGGAGACTGTGTAAGACACCAGCAGAGTGTCAGAAAGTCAGGACAGTCAGGGCAGAGGTGGATGTAATTGCTATTACTAAGGAGACTGTACTTGGGAAGCTGAAAAGTCTGAAGGGGATAAATTACTGGGACTGGTCAGAGTACATCCCAGGGTTCTGAAAGAGGTAACTGAAGAGGTTGTAGAAATGTTAGCAGTGATCTTTCAAGAATCACTCGAGTCAGAAATGGTTTCAGTTGACTGGAAAATCGTAAAAGTTACTCCACTCTTTAAGAAGGGATGGAAGCAAAAGACAAGAAGTATAGTTAGCTAGTCCACAGTTGATAAGATTGTAGAATCCATTATAAAGGATGAAATTTTGAGGTACTTCGAAGAACATGATAAAATAAGGCAAAGTCAATATTGTTTCCTGAAGGGGAAATCTATTGGAATTCTTTGAGGAAGTAACAGGCAAGATAGACAAAGGAGAATCAGTGTATGTTTTTACTTGGATTTTCAAATTGCTCTTGACAAGGTGCTACACATAAGTCTTCTAAACAAGATAAGAGCCCATGGTATTATAGCAAAGATATTAGTACGAATAGGAGGTTGGCTGACTGGGAGGAGGAAAAGAGTGGGAATAAATGGGACTATTTCCATTTGGTTGCTTGTTAACTAGTGGCATTCCGCAATGGTTGGTACTGGGTCCACTACTTTCCATGTTATGGGTTAATAATCTGGATGACAGAATTGATGGCTTTGTGGCCAAGTTCGTGGATAATACAAAGGTTGGTAGACAAGCAGGTAATGTAGAGGACGCACAGAGACTACAGAATGACTTTGACAAGTTGGAGAATGGGCAAAGAAATGGCAGATGGAATACAGCATGGGGAAATATATAGTTATACACTTTGGTAGAAGGAACAAAGCTTTTTCTAAATGGAAAGAGAATTCAAAATTGGAATTGCAAAGGGATTTGGGAGTTGTGTCTGATTCCCTAAATGTTAACTTATAGGTTGATTTGCTAGTAAAGAAAGCAAATGCAATGTTGTCATTGATTTTGAGAGGACTGGAATATAAACAGGCTTTAAACTGGCAGATGTTCAAGGGGGTTGCCACAAAAGGAGAACACACAGACATTGAGGAATATGCCTCATCTGTCATTGGCTACAGCAGTAAGTGTATAGACGATGCTGGTATCTCAAGATTGGTTATCTCACACCCAACCAGAAGTCCTAGCTGAATGCCGAAATGCACTCCCTACTAAAGGCTCCGGACATTGCCTTCAAACCTGGTGACAGAAGAACTCTCAGATCAGCCAGGAGAAACCTCATCAAGAGGACTAAGACAGATTACACTCAAAACATTCAGGAACACCTCCAATAATGATTCCTAGTATGTGAGCATCAAGAGCATTACTGACTATGCAAGGAAATACAGCATCGACTGTACCATTGACGTCTCCCTTCCGGATGCTTTAAAAAACTTTTATGCTTTAAGCCATGCAGTGCAATGCCGGTCATGAAAGCTACCCCTCTCCCAATTGATTGGCCACTGTTGGTAACAACAGCGATCCGTAAGACAGCTAGGTTAGACAGCATCCTAGGCCGAGTGAGTTGTGCACACCAACTTACCGACGCCTTCACAGATATCCTCGATGCATCGCTCATTCAAGGTGTTGTTTCCATATGTATCAAATCAGCCACCATCACCCCTGCACCAAAGAACTCTAAACTAAACTAAATGACTATCACCCAGTGGCACTAACACTAATCATCATGTAATGCTTTGAATGGCTGGTAATGGCACAGATGAAAAACTCCTTTCCTGCCACACTGGACACTCACCAATATGCTTACCGGCCAAACTTCTCTACGACATATGCCATCATCTGTCATGCACCTGGCCCTGACGCATCTAGAAGATAAGGACAATTACGTCTGAATGTTGTTTCTGGATTTCAGTTCGGCATTCAACACTATTGACCCACAGACAACGGTGAACAGACCCCGACTCCTCAGTACAAATACACCATTGTGCAACTGGGTGTTGGACTTCCTAACGAACAGATCTCAGATTATCAGAATGCAAAACCACTCCACCCTCCCCAACCTCCTCAGCCCGGGTGCCCCCCAGGACTGTGTGTGAGCCCATTGCTGTACATTCTGCTCCACATCTCTGCATGGCCAAACACTTGAGTAATCACATTGTCAGGTTTGATAATAACATGACAGTGGTGGGGCTCATCACCAACAATGATGAGATGACTTACTGAGAGGAGGTGGAAGAGCTCTAGGCTTGGTGCCAGACATATAATGTCCTCCTCAATGTCAACAAGACAAGGGAGATGATTGTTGACTATAGGAGAACTCCCACCACTTACATCCCTCTTTACATCGGCAGCACAGCAGTGGAAAATGTGAGTAATTTCAAACTCGGACAACTTCTCATGATACCTGAGTACATTTTTTACTCAGGAAAGCTCACCAATACCTCTGCTTTCTGAGGAGGCTGAAGAGAGCTGGATTATGCACATTGTTCTACAATGCACAGTAGAGAGCATCCTAACAAACTGCATCACTGCATGGTATGGAAATTGCACTGTGGCGGACTGGAAGGCTCTACAACAGGTAGTCAAACCTGCCTAACGCAGCATTGACACTAGTCTATCTGCCATCAACGACATATACACAAAAAAAGGTGCCAGAAAAGGATAAGCAACATCATGAAAGATCCCACCCATCTTGCTCATGGACTGTACGTCCACACCAAGAATATGAGACAAGCAGTAGGGCTGATCAACACTTCACCCATTAACTCACCCCTCCACACCCTTATTGTGCCTTTTTGTGCTATGTCCGATCCAGAGTCACAATTACTGTATTTTGTTCTCTTTACACTTGTGTACTAGAGATCACATTAAACAATCTTTAATCCTGAATCTTTATAAAGCATTGGTCAAATCATGTTTGGAGCATTGTTAATGAAGAGGTGCTGGCATTGGAGAAGGTCCAGTGAGTTTTGCAAGAATGATGCCATGGATGAAAGGGTTAGCCTATGAGGAGCATTTGATGATGCCTCTAGGACGGTGGGGGGGGGGGGTCGGTGCACAAAATCTCATCGAAACCTACCAAATACTGAAAGGGCTGGATACAGTGAATGTGGAGAGCAATGTGCCCTCTAATTTTTGGTATACAGTGTGCGCAAAAATCTTACGTTGTGCAAATTTTTTTCCTGTGACAAAAGTATGTGCGCACTGAATGCACACATGGCACAGTTTATGTAGCTTTACAAAATAGTTGACATAAAACTGCACAGAATAACAACAAAATAACATATTTAAGTCACTCAGTTATTTTTTCTCTCTCCTGTCTTTGGCATTTACCTTTTCTTTGTAAACTCTATCTAGACTAATAGAACTTCCATCCAATTGATATGGTCTTACTCTCAAAGGGTATTTCACATTTAAAGATGTCTTGTAGGGCATAATGTATCCCATTCCGATAGTCTTTGATAACAGGTGTTACGTTCCCCGTAACTGGGTTGCCAAACCAGCAGAAATGGATCACTCAGTTGGAGTCTGGAGTACTAGAACTAAGAAAGTTTTATTAAAGAAACAAGCAACACAGTAATCGAAAGGATAATAAATGCAACAATTCAACAATGATAACCACACATATGCACAGAATTAAGATAACAGCATCAATCAAGCTCTATCGTTGTCTAGGGGGTAAATGACCAAATTTCAAAATGACTCAAAGTTCAGTCCAGTTCAGTTCGCAGTAATCGTTGCCACGGCGAGGGACAACGTGGGGGGAGAGAGACAGAATAGGAACAACTGATCATTCAGAACACTGCTTCACTCACAGACCAGCGAGATGGCTCACAAACAGCTTTTGGGCGGGTCCTTGGTGATGTCACCTGAGGTCACCGACTGTGACCCCTCCTCCAGATGCGGTCGATCCTCTGCAGTGAACCCGGCACCCAGGCAAGGGCGGACACACACCGGGTTCCCGCTGATCGTACCTTTCCACCCTTGTCGTTGTCTGGTGCTTCTCACCCACTCGTGAGAGGCGCACCGCTTCCAGGGTCTCGTTACCTCGGGTGGCGTGTGTCCCTGTCTTAGCGAACCTGTCCCCTTTTTATCCCCCTGCTGGGGTATCGCCTGTCCATCACTTCAAACAGTTCAGGGTTCAAAGGGGGGAGCCGCTCCAGACAGCTCTCTCTCCCACATCCCTTCATTACACATCTCCAGACGCTGCTCCATTGTTCCTTATCTCTCCTTCCCCTGAGGGCAGGTGGCAGACCAACTGCTGATGCCACTGATGCTAGCCCAGGCCAGCAAACATCTTAATTTTATGTGTATTCTCGTAACACAGGGCATTCCCAGAAAATGTGATAATGGTTTGCATTTTGATTTCCACAATTTCTCCAGCAAACAGGCGGGTTATATATTTTGGGTATATACCTCAAGAATGGTTGAAGAGATAAATATTTAATGAATATACTGCTGGTGGCTGGTAAAAAGACCCTTACCAGGAAATGGTTATCACAGGAAAGCCAAACTCTAAATGTATGGATTGAAATTACAATGGACATTTACAAAACGAAGATAACAGCATCTGTTAATCATAAGTTGGAACAATTTTATTCATACTGGGAAAAATGGTTTAACTACATAACACCTCATAGGCCTGATTTTATTCTCACAAGTCAATAAATATGTTGTAAAAAAAAATCACTCCCTACTCTGTACATAGTTTTCTTCTTTCAATTGTTCTTTCTTTCCTCTCCTTTCTATCAGATAAATATTATGTGGAGATTTGTGACAAATATGATTATAAAATATATATGTACAGTATCTGAAACACATCTTATGGAAATGTTTGATGATGAAATTCAATAAAAAATAAATTACAAAAAAAAAGAAAAAGAAAGACTTGGACAGGTACATGGATGAGAGGTGTATGGAGGGATATGGTCCAGGTGCAGGTCAGTGGGATTAGGCAGAAAAATGGTTCAGCACAGCCAAGAAGGGCCAAAAAGCCTGTCTCTGTGCTGTAATGTTCTATGGTTCTGTGATAGCTTTTGATTCTCATTAACATATCCAAATGACATTCACCTAAATGGTTTTTCAGCTTGTTTTTGAGTTGATTCATTAGGCTAAAACCTTGCTCACAGTCCGCACTAGACGAAAGAAAGTTTCCCCCAATGTCCATCAATTGTGCATGGTCGCAAAACCGTTCATTTTGAAGTACATTTTGAAGCCACCATTTGAGCAAAGTTTGAAATCAGTTTGGATTTAATTTTTTCTTGCACAGAAAATTTGAAATCATTAAACTGTCTAACTATTACAGTACTTTCAGCTAGAAAATCATGATATCATGTGATTCTATTCGGGGGGGTGTTAATCACAATCGGAATATAGGTGCTAAGTGGTTAATACACTCAATTACATTTCTAAAAGGGATTATTTAACGAATTGAATATTAAACACAGCGCATACTTTCCTCGCATGAATATAGTGATAAGTCAATTATTGGGGAGGACAGGGGAGCTTGAAGAAAGTGTTGAACGAACTTCCAGTAGAAGTGGTAGAGTCAGGTTCGATAATATAATTTAAAGAAAAATTGGATAGGTATATAGACAGGAAAGGAATGGAGGGTTATGGGCTGAGTGCAGGTTGGTGGGACTAGGTGAGAGTAGCGTTCGGCACGGACTAGAAGGTCAGAGATGGCCTGTTTCTGTGCTGTAATTGTTATATGGTTATATAAGTCACTTATAAGTCAATAGCATCATAACATTTTAAGTAAAGTTTGGATATGAAATAGACAGCACATATTTTCCCCGTATGAACATATAAAATCATTGCAAAACACACCAATATCGCTGAATCAGTGGGAGCCCTGGGCTTGTTTCCCTGCAACAAGACGGTCCCATCGAAGGGTGATGGGAGACGGCGATACTCGAAGGGAGTTCCTTATGCCCAGTCTATTCTGCATTTTAGTTTTCATTGCATTCATTGCAGAGATATGCTGGAAATTAAGCAACGTTTTCATTGCTTTTGCGGCTATCACAGGATATTTAGCCTTGACTTTGATCCAGAATGCTGGCAGAGATGTTATGTCAAACATACTTTTCAGCCTGCCGTCATTGCAAGCTCGAGGAGTTGATCTCCTTCCCGCGCTGATATGGTTGAAGCGCGGGTAATGACCTTGCGTGCGTTCAAGTCCAACGGTGGGCGTGACAGGGAATGAGGAAAGGTGTAGCTGACTCATATCGCTAAATCATATCGTTTCCTCGCGGCCCGGTAGCACATGCTTTGCGGCCCAGTACCGGTCTGCGGCCCAGTGGTTGGGGACCACTGGTCTGGGAATGCACACTCCTGTCCCACCAAACCTGTGAGATTGAGCTGGCTCTCTCACCCCAAACCCCAGTTTGTGTGGATGCTTATTTCATACACCTACCACCCTCAGTGTGGAAAAAGTTGCCCCAATGTCCCTTTAAATCTTTACCCTCTCGCCTTAAACCCATGTCCTCTAGTTTTTAATTCCCCTTCCCTAGGATAAAGGCTGTGTGTTCACCCGTTGCCCCTTATGCACTGGAATGTTTACCTGTCATGAACACAATATGCTTTTGGCTCTCTGTGCTAATAAATCACTGTTGGTTCACCCTAAGGACAGCAGTCGTCCAAAAACTCTCAATGCTTACTCAAAGGGCATTATGGAGAGTCTATGAGTATTAGATTTGTGAATAATGCTGAAAAAAACTAAATTAGATTAATTATTTAACACAACAGAGTTAACTCACATCCTTTTTATTGCACAAGATTTAGTTGCTGTTATTGTAATTCTTGTTCTAACAGTGGTAGGTTTATGCTGCCAATATGAAGATTAAATCAATGTTCCTTCTCTTGACAGTTTTGGAACCCTTACCTCAAGCTCTCGTACAGCACCTTCGATGGATCATGCAGAAAGATTTGCTGGGACAAGACGTGTTCCTAATTGGACCACCTGGTCCTTTACGACGCTCAATTGCTATGCAGTATTTGGTGAGTCATTTTCAAGTTAAGATGCAAATTCTAAATTGTTGAAAAATGTCATTCCAATTTGTTAATGATGTGAAGAATAATTTTCATATTCAAAGTTTAAAGGTCAAAGTAAATTTCACATATTGATATAATTACAAAGAAGGCATAGCAGCAATTATATTTCATTAGGAGTTTGAGGAGATTTGGGATGTTACCAAAGATTCCTGTGAACTTCTACAGATGTACCACGGAGAGCATTCTAATTGGTTGCATCACTGTCTGGTATGGTGGGGCCACTGCACAGGCTCAGAAAATGCTGCAGAAATTTGTAAACTCAGCCAGCTCCATCATAGGCATCAGCCTCCTCAGCATCATGTCCATCTTCAAAAGGCAATGCCTTTTTGTCTTTATTGATCTCCTTTGCACTACTTATTTAATTTAAGCAATGCAACTGAATCATTAGAAAACTCCACATAAGACTGACAAAACAAATAGTGTGTTAAAAGACAAACTTCAAATAAAAATAACAAACAAACAAATAAGTAACTAATACTGAGACCATGAGTTGTAGAGTCCTCGAAAGTGAGTCAGTTCAGTGTTGAGGTGAGTGATTCAGGTGCCTGATGGCTTAAGGGTAATAACTGTTCCTGAACCTGATGGTATGGGACCTAAGGATCCTGTACCACCTCCTTAATGGCAGTAGATAGAAGGTAGCATGGCCTGGATGATGAGGGCCTTTGATGATCGATGCTGCTTCTTTGTGGCTACGCTCTTTGTAGATGTGCACACTGGTGGGGAGGGATTTGCCTTTGATGGACTGGGCTGTAGCCACCTTTTTTTGTCAGCTTTTCTGTTCTTGGGCATTGGTGGTCATGCTAAATCTAGTCAGGATATCCTCCACTGTATATCTATAGAAATTTGTCAGAATCTTAGAACACATGCCAAATATGTGCAAATTTCTGAGAAAGAAGGAGCGCTTCTGTGCCTTCTTTATAATGGTACTTACGTGCTGGTCCCAGGACAGATCAAAGATGCTGACACAATTGTCTGAGGTAAGGATTCCAAAACTGTTGAGGGAAGGAACATTGATTTTTCATGTGAAAAATAAATCAAATTGCAATAGAACAATGTATTAGATGGAGGAGGAGAAGATGGTGGCGCGACAGCAGCACGCGCGGCCACTTCGGTGGTGATGTCTATTATCTGTCAAGTAGGGGACCATGCACAATCCTGATTTGATGGAGACAGACGTGAGAGTACGGAGGAACATCTGGAGAAACTTCTGAAATGCTGGCTTCACTGCCGCTGCTGCTGTGTGGTAACCGGAATCTCCGGAGCAGAAGGCCCCGAAATCCTCGGCTTTGCGTGTTTCAGCAGCCGGGGCAAGGTCGAAGGCGCTCGGCAGAGGATGGCGCTTGGGACGCTGTATCAGAGAGGCTGGTCGGAAGCTCAAAGTTTTCGGATGGATCGACTCAGTGTCGGCTGTGGTCAGCTGCTTCCAAGGCATCGGCAAGTTGATGGTGCCTGGAGGTTTATGGCAGGGAGTTTCTCCCTTTTGCCGCCGCTATCGGGGACTCGGGGACTTTTGAGACTTTATTTACTGTGCCCATGGTTTGTTCTTCGTCAAATTATGGTACTGCTTTGCACTGCTGAACTACATGTTATAATTATGTGGTTCTGTCAGTGTTAGTCTTTGGTTTGTCCTGTTTTCTGTGATATCACTCCGGAGAAACATTGCGTCATTTCTAAATGACAATAAAAGTGCTCTCATAATCTAATCTATTATTATACATAAAAATGGCATGGTTGGGTGAATAGGTTGATCAAAAGTGCCCATGGTTCTGCCAGTTGCCCAATTCTATATCCTAGTCACTTACAGTATTGTGCAAAACTCTTAGGCACATATCTAGGGTGCTTAAGACTTTTGCATGGTGCTGTATTTGTCAGTGTGGAGCAGAGAGCGAGTTTGCAAATCTGGCGGAAGTAAAGGATGTTGGGAATGGTGAGGGAGGAGTGCCATGAGGTTGGGTGTGGGACAGGTGGCAGAGAAGGAGTGGCAATGGCAGGGTGGTGGTGTGGATGCAGACATACTCAGCCCTGGGACATTAGCAGACATCCCACCTCTCCCAGAAGTTCCGGGAGTTTCCCACATATTGATGGCAGCGCCCTGACGCCCGCAAATTATGTACAATGTCCTGGAAACTGATTTTTTTGAGAGGGAGAGGAAGAGGAAGAGTGAGAGCGAGAAGGAGCATCCTGATTGCTCTCTCTTTGTGCGAAGTAGACCTATCAATTTTCTCTGGGGGCAGGCTTTGCAGTTGACCTCAAAAATATTGACGGTGTTGCTTGCAGCACTGTTTGCAACAGTGACTTTTCTATTGCCCATTGTACGTTAAAATGTAAAAGATATGTTGAGGTGAGTTTAACAGGTGTCATTCGTTCATTAGCATAGCTAATGTTATTTAAACTAGCTGGCTAGCTGCTAAGGAGCTACTCGATTGATGTCCTATGTGATGCCAAACTCCCTGAAGACTTGCTTAAAGTTGTAATAGAATAAAAAAACGACTCCATGATAATATAATATAAGTACATATTTTAATGACACATTTTCTGCAAATACCCAGCTTGGTTTACAGATTAGACAAAATCACTAAACAAAGTATTACATACACCCTTGGAGGTGGACTGGGGGTCGGGTGGGGATATGGGGTTGTGGGGGGGGGCAGGGGTGCTACCTCCCCGAAATGAGATTTTGCAGGGTGGGATGTCTGCATTCGGCAAGGTCATTTGATTCCAAACAATTGGTTTATTGATCATTACAGAATATCTTTCTGGTGCTTTCCCTCCCTCCCCTCTCCTTCCCATTTCCCAACTATGATTCTCCTTTCCCTGCCCCCTTCCCACTGTCAACCCACGTTAGAGAACCATATCAGGATCAGGTTTATCATTAGTCACATATACCATGATTTTTTTCTGCAGCAGTACAGTTCAATATATAAAATTACTATAGTACTATGCAGAAGTGTTAGGCACACACTATATATAAACATTTGCACAGTACTATACAAACACCACTCTAGCTTTCTGATGCATCAAAGTCAACCTCTGCTTTGAATATTTCATTATAGTTGTGTTTGGATCTATAGTTGATGCACTTCAAACACCAGATTCCTTAAAGTCACTCTAATAATACCAACCACACCCTCCTGCACACTCAGTTCACCTGACTTCCTCGGTTTTTTCTCTTGCATTAGCACCCAGAAGTATGCACACCTAACTGGCTATTGCTTCCAACTATTTGTACACCTTGTGTTTTGCTAAAAGTGATGGCTGAGAATTGAGTAAAACAGCTTGCAAAAGAACCACACAAGAAGATAAATGGAAATACCAGAAGAAATATAGGAACAGGAGTTCACTAGAAATTGTTCAGGTAGAGACAGAGTTTGTGAGAAATAGTTAGACAAGAAAACGGAAAGGCACATGGATAAAATAAAGGATAGTTGTTGAAAGGCAAAATACAGGAGAGAGAAATGAAGACATGATGTTCATCAGTTCTCATGACTATGTAGAGATTTCATGGAGCAAATTTATAATCAACTAAATATTTTTTCGGTGTGCACAGTATTTAAAGAATTCTGTTGTGGTAGCAGTGTACATTTGGAAACATGTAGTAGGAATTAATCACTGTCCAGTTTAGTTGTGTCACTTTCAGTTTTTGTCTATATTGGGGTAAGGTTATGTGTTTGTTAACACTGGAGCAAGGAATGCCTTACCATCTATAACCTTTTATGGAGTCATTATTTTTCTTCTCTTACCAAATTTGAGCACATGAACAGCCTCCTATCAAAAGAAATTGAAGCAACTTATATCTTTGTGAAAGATGATTGCAGCAGTGAGACTAGAAATATCACTGGATGTGAAGGGAATGTTGATGGGACCTCACTGAAATGTCAAAAGCTTAAGTAAATAAAAAAAAAATGAGAGCAGCTGGAACACATCAGTTTGCAACTTAATTAATTCTGTCTGTCACCATCATATTCCCTGTTTTTCTCTTTTTCGTAGTACATTTTTTCACTTTTCCAACTCTATTATGCTATATATGCTTGGTTTCTGAACTTCATTTCCTCATTCTTTCTTGTCCCACACTGCCTCCAGTCACCTACACTGTTGTTATTATTCTCTCAGCTCTCCCATTATTTTGACCAATTACAGCATCTTTCTTTAGCAAGGTGTTTCTTGACTCGCATCTTCTGTTAGAGTTGGTGTTACTGGGCTTATCACTATCAACGGTCACCTGATTATAACTTGGAAAGTACATATTCAGGAAACAAATTGAAATTATGAGATCTTTTATTGTCAGTACTTCCATCTTGACCATGTGCAGTGCTGGGCACCAACAGGCCAAAAGGTGTGATCAGATTAAACTATGCTTTCGCTCCTGTTGGCTTTAAGGCTATGTGGAAAGAAGCATATGAAATATTAAGGTAATTAATTCTTGTTCAGTTAATCTAATGCTTATCATTACACAAGTGATTCTGCAGATGCTGGAAACCTTGGGCAACACATACTAAATGGTGGAGAATCTTAGCAAGTCAGGCTGCATCTATGGAGCCAATATTTTGGGCTGAGACCCTCCCCTGATGAAGAGTCTCAGCCCAAAACATAGACTGTTTATTACCCTACATAGATACTACCTAACTTGCTGAATTGCTCGAGCATGTTGTGTCTAATGGTTACCATATTTAACTTGGACACTATTTTTCATCTTCTCCGTTCAGCTATTTGTGTTCTAAGGCAAGAAGTAGTTATAGTTGTCTCTTTGCCCAATTATTTGGTTGGTGTGCCAGATCTAGCACCAAAATGTAAGGAAATGTGACCAGAAAGTGTGGTTATTGGAGGATAGAGGGCTTAGTGCCTCAAGTTAACCCCACGGGCAGAATCAGTATTATCTTACAGATGGGCCGGCTGGTGGCGCAATGGCATCAGCACCGGACTCTGGAGCGAAGGCTCCCAAGTTCGAATCCAAGTTGGGCCACCCCCGAACACGCTTTCCATCCGTGCCAGGTTGAGTGTCAAGCTAGTCACTCAGCCTGGTAAAAAAAACAAGGGTCGAGTCAGGAACATTCATATCATGACCTGGTTAATCCGAAAGGAGACCAATCGTGACACCACGCGCCAGACAAGAATGGCTGACTGTCTGATGCGACGCGCTAAAAAAAATCTTATAGATACATCCTTCTACGTGGATGCTGTTGGACCTACTGTTCTGCAGTTTGCTGAGCCCTTACAACTACTTGCACTGACCTCCATAGTGGGAGCTAATAGTTCTTTGGCAAGTGGTCCAAACAGTCTCTTTTGTCCCATTCACCATCAGGAATATTTATCTGAAGGTGCTAAGTATATGATTTGGAGGAGCTGGGTATGGCATATAGTCAAGAAAAGCAGAAATTGAGATTGTGCGAGTGGTGTTCCCTCTCAATTGCAGAAAAAAATCTGTAATTGAGCGGAAGCTCCATGTGGTGCAGGTGTGGTTCACATACCCCACTTTGGCAATGTACTATGGCAGTCATCCATGTTATAAGACCATAAGATATAGGAGCAGAAGTAGGCCATTCAGCCCATTGAGTCTGCTCCATTATTCAATTATGGGCTGATCCAATTCTTCCATTCATCCTCACTCCCCTGCCTTCACCCCATAACCTTTGATGCCGTGGCTAATCAAGAACCTATCTATCGCTGCCTTAAATGCACCCAATACTCGTGGCGACAAATTCCACAGATTTACCACCCTCTGATTAAAGTAATTTCTCCACATCTCTTTTCTAAATGGACATCCTTCAATCCTGAAGTCGTACCCTCTTGTCCTAGTCTACCCTACCATGGGAAATAACTGCCGTATCTAATCTGTTCTGGCCTTCAGAGAAGATGAAGCCACACTCAGGTTGGAGGAACAACACCTTATATTCCGTCTGGGTAGCCTCCAACCTGATGGCATGAACGTTGACTTCTCAAACTTCCGCTAATGCTCCACCTCCCCCTCGTATCCCATCCGTTATTTATTTATATACACACATTCTTTTTCTCTCTCTCCTTTTTCTCCCTCTGCCTCTCTCACTATACCCCTTGCCCATCCTCTGGGTTCCCCCCCCTTTCTTTCTCCCTGGGCCTCCTGTCCCATGATCCTCTCGTATCCCTTTTGCCAATCACCTGTCCAGCTCTTGGCTCCATCCCTGCCCCTCCTGTCTTCTCCTATCATTTCGGATCTCCCCCTCCCCCTCCCACTTTCAAATCTCTTACTAGCTCTTCTTTCAGTTAGTCCTGACGAAGGGTCTCGGCCCAAAACGTCGACTGTACCTCTTCCTAGAGATGCTCCCTGGCCTGCTGCATTCACCAGCAACTTTTTTGCACAATGCTCCAAGTGTGGTCTCATGTGTGCCTTATAGAGCCTCAACATCACATCCCTGCTCTTATATTCTATATCTCCAGAAATGAATGCCAGCATTGCATTCTCCTTCTTCACCACTGACTCAACCTGTAGGTTAACCTTTAGGGTATCCTCGCACAAGGATTCCCAAGTCCCTTTGCATCTATGCACTTCGAATTCTCTCCCCGTCTAAATAATAGTCTGCCTGTTTATTTTTTCCATCCAAGTGCATGACCATACACTTTCCAACACTGTATTTCATTTGCCACTTCTTTGCCCATTCCCTTAAACTACCTTAAGTCTCTCTGCTGGCTCTCTGTTTCCTCAACACTACCCGCTCCTCCACCTATCTTTGTATCATCAGCAAATTCAGCCACAAATCCATTAATCTCATAGTCCAAATCATTGACATACATTGTAAAAAGCTGTGGTCCCAACACCCATCCCTGTGGAACTCCACTGGTAACTGGCAGCCAGCCAGAATAAGATCCCTTTATTTCCACACTCTATTTTCTGCCAATCAGCCAATGCTCCACCCATGTTAGTAACTTAGCTGTAATTCCATGGGCTCTTATCTTGCTCAGCAGCCTCATGTGCGGCACCTTGTCAAAGGCCTTCTGAAAATCCAAGTACACCACATCTACTGCATCTCCTTTGTCTATCCTGCTTGTAATTTGCTCAAAAAAATTGCAGTAGGTTAGTCAGGCAGGATTTTCCTTTCAAGAAACCGTGTTTGCTTTGGCCTATCTTGTCATGTGCCTCCAGGTATTCCGTAATCTCGTCCCTAATAATTGATTCCAACAACCTCCCAACCACTACTGTCAGGCTAACAAGCCTATAGTTTCCATTCTGCTGCCTCCCACCCTTCTTAAATAGCGGAGTAACATTTGCAATTTTCCAGTCATCCAGTACAATTCCCTAATCTATCGATTCTTGAAAGATCATTGTTAATGTCTCTGCAATCTGTCCAGCTACTTCCTTCAGAACCTGAGGGTGCATTCCATCAGGTCCAGGAGATTTATCCACCCTCAGACCATTAAGCTTCCTGAGCACCTTCTCAGTCGTAATTTTCACTGCATATACTTCACTTCCCTGACACACTTCAATGTCTGGTATACTGCAAATGTCTTAAACTGTGAAGACTGATGCAAGATTCGCATTCAGTTCCTCTGCCATCTCTGCGTCTCCCATTACAATATCTCCAGCATCATTTTCTGTTGGTCCTGTATCTACACTCAACTCTTTTTTACCCTTTATATACTTAAAAAAGCTTTGATATTAGTCGCCAGCTTCCTTTCATAATCCATCTTTTCCTTCCTAATGACCTTAGAATCCAGCACAGCCGATCCCCTTGTGGGCTTAACAACAAGCTGTTCTAAAAAGCCAACCCTTTGACAGTCTACAAATTTTCTCTCTTGAGGTCCATTACTGGCCTGGTTTTCCCAATCCACTTTCATGTTAAAATTGCCCTTCTGATACGCCTTTTCTATCTCCTGCTCTAATTTGTAATTCATATCCCGGTCGCTGTTTGGAGGCCTGTATACAACTGTCATTAGGATCCTTTTACCCTTGCCATTTCTTAACTCAACCCATAGAGGCTCTGCACCTTACGATCCTATGTCATCCCTTTCTAATAATTTAATATTATTTCTTATACACAGGGCAACACCACCGCTACCCCCTCTGCTTACTGATCTATCTTTCCAAAACACTGTATATCCTTGGATATTCAGCTCCCAGTGGCAGCCATCCTTTAGCCAAGTTTCAGAGATGGCCACAATGTCATTCTTTGCCAATCTGTAGCTGAATTTCAAGATTGTCCATTTAATTTCTTATGCTGCGTGCATTCAAATACTTTCAGTCCAGTGTTTGTTGTTTTCCGTTTTAACTGCACCATGCTTCTATTGCCCTGTAACTCATCCCACTGGCTGTGATTATGCCTCATCTCCTGCCTGTCCTTTCTATCATCTCTGTTGCACGCTATCTTTGATTAATTTCTTTTTTCCCCTTCCACAGCCCTATCACGCTGGTTCCCATCTCCCTGCCAAATTAGATTAAATCCTCTTTAACAGCTCTATTAAACCTGCCTGCTGGGATATTGGACCCGTTTGGGTTCAGGTGTAACCTGTCCTTTTTGTACAAGTCGTACCTCCCCCAGAAGATGTCCCAATGATCCAGGAATCAGAAGCCCTGCCCCCTACACTAGTATCTCAGCCACGCATTAATATGCCTGATCATGCTATTCTTACGTCCGTTAGCACGTGGCACAGGCAGCAATCCTGAGATTACTACCCTGGAGGTCCTGCTTTTCAGCTTCCTACCCAACTCCCTGAATTCTCTCTTCAGGACCTCCTCCCTTTTTCTACCTGTGTCATTGGTACCAACGTGTCCCAAGATTTCTGGCTGTTCACCCTCCCCCTTCAGAATACTGTGCACCTGATCTGAGACATCCTGTACCCTGGCACCTGGGAGGCAACACACCATGTGGGTTTCTCTATCAGTTGTACAGAACCTCCTGTCTGTTCCTCTCACTATGGAATCCCCTGTGAGTACCGCATTCCTCATCTTCTTCTCCCCCTTCTGCACCATGGAACGAGGGTCAGTGCCAGAGACCAGATTGCCATGGTTTTCCTGTGTCAGGCCATCCCCCTCAAAAGCATCCAAAATGAGATAACTGAGGGGATGGCCACAGGGGTGCTCTCTACTATCTGAACTCTTCCCATCCCTTCCCTGACAGCCATCCACTTATCTAATCCCTGCAGCCTTGGGGTGACTAACTCCTTGCAGCTCCTATCTATCTCCTGCCCACTTTTCCTAATAAGCTGCAGGTCATCAAAGATATTCAGAGATAGAAAATGGATCTGGAGATTCATGATGTCTGAATGAGCAGAATTAGGTAGTTTTGATCTGACCAATTTCCAACAAACTCTATGTCTATCCTTTTTTAATACACAGAATGTATTCATTGCACATTGGTGCTTGCCCCACCTTACTTGTGGCCCTTCAACTCAAAGTTACTCTTCAGCTTTCCTTCCTTCTATGTCTTCTTTGGGTTTTGAGCTGGTGGATGTTTTTAGCCAATAACCCGGATCTCTCTCCCTATATCACTGAGCCTAGTGTGCCATTCAGTGGTTTCAAAAGCCTTCTTTAATCTTTTGACCAACTCTTTGTATTGAATAACTGTTCTCCTCTTGTTCCTTTTATCTTTCCTCTTGATCTATCCAGTTACCTGCCCACCCCAATCCTCCATCACTCTGTCTCTTTCCCCACTTCCACCCACAAACGTGAGAAAATCTGTAGATGCTGGAAATCCAAAGCAGCACACACAAAATGCTGAAGGCACTCAGCAGGCCAGGCAGCGCTATGGAAAAGAGTAAACGGTTGATGTTTCGGGCTGAGACCCTTCATCAGAACTGGAAAGAAAGAGAAGTCAGAGTAAGAAGGTGGGGGAAGGGGAGGCAGGAGTACAAGGTGGTAGGTGACAGGTGAAACTGGAAGGGGGGAGGAGTGAAATAAAGAGCTGGGAAGTAGATTGGTGAAAGAGATAAAGGGCTGGAGAAGGATAACTTTCAGAGGGGAGGACAGAAGACCATGGAAGAAAGGGGAGGAGGAGGAGCACCAGAAGGAGATGATGGGCAGGTAAGGAGATAGGGTGAGAGAGGGAAACAGGAATGGGGAATGGTGAAGGAGATTGGCGGGGTGGTTGCGGGGGTGGGGGGGGGGCATCCCGGATGGTGAGAGTCTTTAGTGCCTGTGATATAGTTGACTGAGTCTATAACACTGTAGCCTCTTGCAATCCAGTGCACTAGAGGCTCCATACCAGACTGTGATGCACCCAGTTAGAATGCTCTCTACTATACATCTATAGAAATTTGCACGAGTCTTGGGTGATTAACCAAATATCCTCAAACCTCTAACAAAGGAGAGCTTTTGGTGTGCCATCCTCGTGATTGTGTCAGTGTGTTGGGCTCAGAATTGATCCCCTGAGATATTGCACCCAGGGACTTGAAGATGCTTGCCCTTTTCACCACTGACCTCTCAAGGAGGACTGCTTTCTTTTCTCCCGATTTTCCCTTACTGACGTCTATGATCAATTCTTTGCTGAGTGCATGGTTATTGTTGTGAAACCACTCAATTAGCCAATCTATCACATTCCTGTATGCCTCTTCTTCGCCATCAGAGATTGTACCAATAATGGTGTCATTAGCAAATTTATAGATGGTATTTGAGCTGTGCTTAACCACTTAGTTATGAGTGTAGAGAGAATAGAGCAGTTGTCTAAGTACAGATCCTTGATTACTGATCTGTACAGACTGTGGTCTTCCAATAAGGAAGTAGAGGAGAGGGAAGTATAGAGGCCTAGGTTTTGACACTTGGTGATTAGTACTGAGGGGAATGTTTGTGTTGAATGCCGAGTTGTAATTGATAAACTGCAATCTAACATTTGTTTTGCATTTGCCCAGATGCTCCAAAGCAGTGCGGAGAGCCAGTGAAATGTGACTGCTGTATACCCATTCTTGCCGCAGGTGAATTTCAGCAGGTCCATGTATTTAAGGCAGGAGTTAATGCTAGCCATGCCCAACTTCTCAAATTATAGTAGATGGGAGTGCTATCAGGCTATAGTTGTTGAGGCAGCTCACCTCTTCTTGTACAGCAATATGATTCCTGTCCATTTGCAACAGATGGGAACCTCAGACCACAGCAGTGAGAGGTTGAAGATGTTCATGAACACTCCAACCAGTCCATAAGACCGTAAGACATAGGAACAGAATTTGGCCATTTAGCTCATTGAGTCTGCTCTGCCATTCTATCATGGCTGATTTATTATCCCTCTCAACCCCATCCTCCTGCCTTCTCCTTGTAACTTTTGACGCCCTTACTAATGAAGAGTCTATCAACCTCCACTTGAGATATACCAAGTGACGGCCTCCACGGCTGTACGTGGGAAGGAATTTCACATAATTACCATCATCTGCCTGAAGAAATTCCTCTTCATCTCTGGACTAAAGGGATCCCTAAAGGGATGGGCTTCAATCATTCTTCTAAACACCAGTGAGTACCTCCTTGTGTAACTGGATCCTCGATTTCCTCACTTGCAGTCCCCAGTCAGTTCAGATTGGCAACCACATCCTCTCCACAATCTCCATCAGTACAGGTGCACCACAAAGCTATGTGCTTAGCCCCTTGCTCTGCTCACTTTTTACAGTACTTATGACTGTGAGGCTAAGCACAGCTCCAATGCTATATTCACGTTTGCATTGTCCTTGGCCGAATCAAAGATGGTGACGAATCGGCATATAGGAGGGAGATTGAAAATCTGACTGAGTGGTGCCACAACAACCTCTCACTCAATGTCAGCAAGACAAAGGAGCTGATTATTGACTTAATGAGGAGGAGACTGGAGATCCATGTGCCAGTCCTCGTCAGGGGATCTGAGGTGGGGAGGGTCAGCAACTTTAAATTCCTTGATGTTATCATTTCAGAGGATGTGTCCTGGGATCAGCATGTAAGTGCAAATATGAAGAAAGCATGGTAGCATCTTTGCTTAGAAGTTTGCGAAGATTCGTCATGACATCTAAAACTTCGGCAAACTTCTGTAGATGTGTAGTGGAGAGGATATTGACTGATTGCATTACAGCCTGTTATTGAAACACCAATGCCCTTGAATGGAAAATCCTATAAAAAGTATTGGATAAGATCCAGGCAGGTCTTTTGTCAGTAGGCTCTCACCTGGACCCAGTCTTCCAGCTGGTAGGTGTAGCACCCTGCAATAGTCACAACCTTTTTGGGCATCATAGGTAAACCCTTTCTACCACTGAACACATCTACACAGAGTGCTGTTACAGGAAAGCATTCAATGTTAGCGTTCATTTCGTGAGGACTAGAATGGAAAAGCAAGGATCTAATGCTCAAAGTTCAATGTTCGAAAGTCCGAAGTAAATTTGTTATGAAAATACATATATGCCACTAATACCTCTTCCTAGAGATGCTGCCTGGCCTTCTGCGTCCAACAGCAATGTGTGTTGCTTGAGATCATTTTCTTGCAGGCATTCACAGTAGAATTAAGAAATACAATAGAATCAATGAAAAACTATGAAGACTGACAAACAACTAATATGCAAAAGAAGATAACCTGTGCAAATATAATGTCAAATAATAATAAATAAATAATACTGAGAGTATGTGTTGCAGGGTCCTTGAAGATGAGTCTGTAGGTTGTGGAATCAGTTCAGGATTGAGATGAGTGAGGCTATCCATGCTGGTTCAGGACCCTGATGGTTAAAGGGTAATAGCTGTTTCTGAACCTGGTGGGGTGGGACTTAAGGCTCCTGTACCTCTTTTCGATGGTAACAAGAAGAGAACATGGCTTGTATGGTGGGACTCCTTGCTTTTATGTTGTCTTTGACTTTTCTTGTCAGCCACAGTTACCTCATCCTCTCTTTAAAGTATATTTTTGGGATAAATTAATGCTGCACCTTTTGAATTGTTCCCAGAGTCTCTAGCCATTGTTGATCTGCCATCATCTTTGCTAGTGTCCTCTTCCAATCCATTGTAATACTAATGCATTTGATTTTAGCTTCTCCTTCTCAAACTGCAGGTTCATTACTTTTGATCATGCAACTGATCATTGCCTCTGATTAAGGGTTCTTTTACCTTCAGCTCCCTAATCAAATCTGGTGCATTACACACCACCCAATCTAGAATTGCCTTTCCCCTAGTGGGCTGAACCACAAGCTGCTATAAAAAGCTAAGTCGGAGGCTTTTTACAAATTTCTTCTCTTAGGATCCAGCACCAACCAGATTATCCAAGTCTATCTGCATATTGAAATTCCCCCATTGTAACGTTGCCCTTTTTAGATGCCTTTTCTATTTCCCTTTGTAATTTGTGTCCAACATTCTGGCTACTGTTTGGAGACCTCTGTATAACACCCAGCAGGGTCTTTTTACTTTTGCATTTTCTTAACTCTGACCATCTCTGATCTTGTGCACTTCTTTCTAAGGATTTACTTTTACTAATAAAGCCACCCCCATCTCCTCTGCCTACCTATCTGTTTGTCCTTTTGATACAAGGTGTATCCGTGGATGTTAAGCTCACAAATATGATCTTTTTCGGCCACGACTCAGAGATGCCCACAATGCCATACCAATGCTCCCAAAGAGATTCCAATGATCCACAAATCTGAAACCCTGCCCCCTGCACAATCTGTAACTCTGCTCCAAGATCATCTACCTTCTTCCATATACTGCGTGCATTCAAGTATAATACTTTTAAGTCCTGTATTTACCACCCTTTTCAATTTTGTCTCCATGAATTGGAAGTAAATTCTTAGGCTTTTCTAAGCATTTTATCTTTTTTTTTATTCTGGAGTCTTTTGTAACCTATCCTGTACCCTCCTTCCTTTTCACTTTATCCTCACTTTTCCAAACTGTTGAACTTTGAACTTACTGTTTTGTCAATCAATCCCACTGACGGCAATTTTGCCCTATCAGCTGCCCACCCTTCTTCACAGTCTCACTACATGTTGCATCTACCTGCAGAACAACTAACCCATCCTCGGCCCTATCACTCTGGTTTTTACCCTCCTGCCAAATTAGTTTAAACCCCCTCCAATAGCTCTAGCAAACCTGCCTAGAAGGATATTGGTTCCTCAGGAGTTCAGGTGTACCCCATTCTTTTGTATTAGTCATACCTTCCCGAGAAGAGATCCAAATGATCCACAAATCTAAACCCTGCCCCCTGCACCAATTCATCAGCCACACATTTATCTGCCAAATCATCCTATTCTTACCCTAGCTGGTGTATCGCTACCCTTCTGCTTCTACTCTAGTACCGTTTGTTCTTTCTTCAGGATCTCATTCCTTTTTGTACCTATATCATTTACACCATTATGTACCCCAGCTTCTGGCTATTCATCCTCCCATTTGGACTCAATCTGAGATGTCTCTGACCCTGGCAACATGACATCTGTGTGTCTCTTTCACGTCCACAGAATCTCCTCCCTTCTGGGTCACAGAGACCTGGTTGTTGCGGCTTTCCCCTCCAACAATATTCTGCTAATGAGGGGAATGGCCACAAGGGTACTCCGCACTGTCTATTTTCTTCCCTTTCCTAACAGTCATTCAGCTAACTGCCTTAGGGTGACTGCTTTCCTGTAGCTCTTATCTATTACCTCCTTATTCTCCTCTATGAGCCAAGGGTCATCCAGCTACAGCTCCAGTTTCGGCTCCTAACACCTTTTGTAAGGAGCTGCAGCTGGGTGCACTTCTTGCAGATGTAATTATCAGGGAGACTGGAGGTCTCCCAAAACATTTGACATAAATAACACACCACTGATCCTGAACCCTTTCTCAGTGTACTACAAGGCAATAATAGACAAAGAATAAAGAAAACCTACCAGAAAGCCACCTTTGCCTCCGCCTCTCTTCTCCAAAGCCACTCTAACATTGTCCCACTCCAATATTGGCTGCTCCCAAATGGTGGTCCTGCTTAAATATAACCTCTTCTTATTGGCCCTTGCTAATTACTCAACAGTCTTGGTCAGTACATGTTTCCAGTACTATGTCAGGTACTGGGGCCTGACACCTTGTGAGAGTTTACCCTCTTAAGGGATGTTCTGACATCAGCCTCTGAGACAGAGATCGCAGGGTTGCCAGATGCTGTGGGACTTCACACAGGTGTAGTATTTTCTTCCCTTTCTAAATGTGCATTGAGGTGGGGATTTGCCATTCACTGAGGAAGGGGGTTGAGGTGGGCAAGGCCCAAGAATGTAAGCACAAACTTACTCTGCAGTGTGGTGCAATAATATGAAGATCATCTTTTTGCAGTACAACCCAGTGATAGGTGGCTCTGGTTCCTCTTCAGTGCTTCAAAAAGCACAGTTTGAAGAGAATGACATCACCACTATAACTAGGTAGTCTTGTCTGGAACTTCCAGCTGAGAAATGGTGTGAACAACCGGGAAATAACGTGAAAGCCAACAGTCAGAGGAGTTGCTTGTTGGATGTCCCTTTGAAATGGCGCAGACTTCTGTATCTCATTTGCTGTTAAGGAAGACTTAGCACTTGGAAAGGGTTATCTGCTGTGCAAAACCTTGCATATAATAGTGTAAATCTTGAGGGAATTATAAAATGTTGGCACTTATTTGAATAACTGTTTCAATAATCACTGGATGTACAGATTTATTTTTCTTTTATATATCGCACATTAAACATATTGGGCAACAAATATACAGTGATGCTACTGATTGAAGACTCAACAACCGTAACAACTGTACTTCTGTGTAACGTCAGCAACTGGAGTAACACAAGCTTGTATTGACAGATTAAACTCTGAGCCAAAGAGGGAGGCATTAGAGAAGGTTAAATACCTTAAAAGAGGAAAAGGAAGCGGAGAATTTTATGGAAAGAATTTCAGATGTAGTTAGGTTGATTGAAATCATGGTCTCAGTTTGGAAGTGCATAGATGTTAGTTTATTATTGTCAAGTGTACCAAGATACAGTGAAAAGCTTGTCTTGTATGCTGTTCATACAGATAAAATCATAACACAGTGTATTGAAGTAAACCAACATGAGCTATTAACAGAATGCAAAATGGAGTGTAACAGCTACAAAGAAAATCCATGTAATCAATAAAGTGCAAGATCATAAAGAGGTAGATTGTTTTTCTTGTTGTACAGAAGGTCCATTCAAAGTTCTAAACAGAGTGAGATACAAGTTGTCCTTGAGCCTGGTGTAATGTGCTTTCAGACTTTCGTACCTTTTCTGGAATGGGGGACTTGAGAAGAGAGTGTGTCCAGGGTGTGTGGGGTCTTTGATTATGCTGGCTGCTAGAGTATGGACACAGTCCATAGAGCAGAAGCTGACTTCCATGATGCCGTGATCTGTTTTCACAATTCTGTACAGTTTCTTGCGGTTATGTGCAGAGTAGTTGTCATATGAAGCTGTTATGCATCCAGATAGTGCATCGATAAATATTAAGGTTTGACAGGGACATGCACAATTTCTTTAGCCTCCTGAGGAAGTAGAGACATTGGTGAGCTCTTGGCCATGACATCAACGTGGTTGGACCAGGAAAAGTTATTGGTGTTGTTCACTCGTAAGAACTTGAAACTCTCAACCTAAACACTGTTGATGTGGACAGTAACATGTGCATTGGCCCCCTTCCTGAAGTCTTTGTCCTGCTCTTTTGTTTTGTTGACATTGAGGGAAAGGTTGTCATGATACCATGTCCCAAGCTCTTTATCTCCTTCCTGTACTATAAGCATTTGAGATACGGCCCACTACAGTGTATCACCTGCAAACTTGTAGAGTTAGAGCAGAATCTGGCCATGCAGTCATCAGTGTACCAGCAGCAGAATAGGGGACTGAGGATGCCTTGTGGAGCACCAATGTTTAGAATAATCGTGGCGGAGGTGTTGCTGCCTATCTTTACTGATTGTTGCCTGTTGGTTAGGAAGTCAAGGATCCAGTTGCAGAGTTTACTTGGAATTATAGTATTGAAGGCAGAGTTGTAGTCAATAAACATTAGTCTGATGTAGGTGTCTTCACTGTCCAGTTTCTCCAGAGTTGAGTGTAAGACCAGGGAGCTGACGTTTTCCGTAGACCTGTTATGGCAATAGGCAAGTCGCAGTGGATCAAGGTTGTGTGGAAAGCTGGAGTTGATGTGTTTCTCTCAATGCACCTCATTATGGTAGATATCAGAACTACTAGGTGGTAGTTATCAAGACATGTTACCTTGCCTTTTTTTGGGTACCTGGATAACAGTGGTTTTCTTTAAGAAGGAGAGAACCACAGCCTGAAGCAGGGTGAGGTTAAAAATATCTGCAAGTACCCTTGCCAGCTGATCTGCAGAGGAGTTAAGGACATGGCTAGGGACAGAGGATGAACACATGCTGGATCTGAGAGTGGTGTAGAAAGTGAAGGGGTGGATGAGGGGAAATTTAATATTCTTTCCTTCCTTGTTTTAATGCCTTCATGAGGCTATAATGGCATTAAAATAAGGAAGAGAATTTTAAATTTGAGATTGCATTTTTGAGGGCATGAATAATAAACGCAGCATAGAATAAGGGCAGGAGCATTTTGGTTAAGGTAGGATAAGAGCCATTTGAACAGACATTTGAGCAATTCAAGACTAGAGGCGATTTTTGCTTGAATGAGGTTCTGGCTAAGCTCAGGTGGGGCACATAACAGTTATATGATAGAACAGTTGCAAGGGTCTAAAGTTTTGGCCTTGCCAGTTCTAAAATGAAGAATATTATTCTTTATTCAAATGCTAGGAAAGTAATCTGTTCACACACAGGTTGGGGTAGAGTTGTCACTGGAGCTATTGAAAATTGGTTCCAGGCTTGTAGATATGGCCAAGGGGGAAGCATGCAGATGAGTTAGAATGGATAGATCAAGGATGCATCATGGAAAAGGACTGCAAAAGGTAGAAGGAGATGAGTTGTTAACTTCACACTTTCTGCATAATCACTCAAAGAGTTGAACTGCACGTGCATGTAACGAGAGCTGTATAACTCATCTCCTTCTACCTTAGACCACAAACTTATCAATCACCCCTGTTGTGGACCTCTTTCTAGAGGTCCAAGATGTCGACTTCTACAAAGAAGGGATCCGTTTGCTTCAAGACCGCTGGACTGTGTGTAAATGTAGGAGGGGACTATGTTGAAAAATAAATGTGCTAGGTTTTCTAAAATTGACTCCTATCTTAGGCCACAAATTTATCAATCACCCCTCATAGCTTCTTCCTATGTTGTTAGGAAATATGGACTCAGCAGCTGGTGAATGTCATTATGCAGATGAGAATTCAACTCAATAATTTCATCAATATAAACTCATTAATTTCTTACATTAATTTCATAGAAATACTGTAAGCCTGATTAAAGCTGCCATCTCTGAAGGAAATGGCAAAGACCACAGCCTATTTTCTAATTCCTTTTTTAATTCAGTCAAAGAAACACAACTAAAACGACAACTAAAAAATAACTATTAACAAGAAAAGAATATAAAAATTGGTTTTTGAAGACATTTGCCTCTGTTGGAAAGCTCCCTCCAGACACCAGCATATATTAGAAACACAAGTTACCTGAAAGATCTTTCCTGATTTTACTATCCTCTCATTTGGAACGCAATATTTCTGTGGAGCAGGAGATTATGGAAAGAGTTGGAGACAGTTTCTTGTGGATTTTACACCGTCAGTTTTAAAATCAAGCAGAGTCTGTTGGGTGGTTCTACAGAGCAGGAGATTGCTTGGATTAACAGTAACTTAGAAAGGGCTAATAAAAAGAAGTTAGGTTTAAGTGGAGCAGCCATTATTGGAGTGAGCCAGGGTTAGGATAGGAGGCTCTGGCTCAACAGACTTTTGTCAAGAACAGGCGAAGGCTAAGGATGCTGAGTCATGTAAAATCATTTATTTGAAAGTAGAACTTAAGCTTGGGAAGTTAGAGCCAGAGATATAATAAGCTTGGCAAGAAGAGGCTAAGTAATGTTGTGATAGTTAACTGTGTTATTGCTCTTTCTCTTGGTTAGCCAATCCCACATGGGAGGAGTTCACATATTGTATCAGCAGAGTTATCAATACAGTTCAGTTGAAATCCTGCTTGTCTGATGTCTGGTCATGTGCTCTGCACTATCCCTCAATATCAAATGCAACGTGGTGTCAGAACATCGTCAATGTGTTGGTGCTACAGACCAAGTAAGATTCCCAACAAGAGAGAATTTACAGTAACACTGTTCTTGTTCGCATATATTTATGAAAAATATCCAGATATCTATCAGCCTAAACTGCCTGTGCTAGTTTGCTAATTGTATGCACCGTGAGGCTGAGCTGAGAACTGGCCGGGGTTGCTAAGTAATGCCTTCAAGCTACGCCCAGAAATCAATACATTATAATAATCTGTGGAGGAAATGCACAGAGACACAGACACAACAGAGGTTGGTCAAACTCTCGGAGAGAAAAGAAGACTTTTGTAGTACAAATAAATAAAATACTAAACAAACAAACAGGAAAATGGAGTAAGTACCTGTAGTACCTACATCTGTTTACCTAATGAAGCCCCCCGAGGCATTTGATTTCTCTAAGCCAGGGTACTTTGAGAGATGGTTCAGATGTTTTGAGAGATTTAGGGTTGCAAATAATCTCACTCTGGTTTTAGAAGAGCATCAAGTAAGCACACTGATATATTGCATGGGTGTCAAAGCAGATGACATCGTGGGTGAATTAGGAATGACAGATGCTCAGAATAAGGAGTACAAAACAGTTCAGGGAAAATTCAAGGAATATTTCACTGGAAAGCGAAATGTGATATGTGAGAGGGCAAAGTTCAGCTCCAGAAAGTAGGAGCCAGATGAAAGTGTAAATGACTACCTCAGACCATTAATGAATTTAGAGTATGGATCAGTACATGAAACTGATGATGTGGCTATTACAGAGACTTGGTTGAGAGAGGGACAGGAATGGGTGCTTAATGTCCTAGGGTTTCAATGTTTTAGAAAATATAGGGAGTAAAGGGGGGGAAGGGCAGAATAGTTACCATACTAATCAGACACAATATCATGGCTGCACTCAGAAGACATGTAATGGAGGGCTCATCCACTGAATCTATATGCTAGAACTCAATAATAGGAAGGGTGCAACTCTCTGATGGGATTGTACTACGTACCCCCTCGGAGCCACTGGGACATTGAGGCAGATTGAGGAAAGATGTAAAAACAGTAGGGGGGGGGGAGCTTTAACTTCCTTAATATAAACTTTGATCTTCTTCGTATAAGAGGTTTAGATGGATCAAAATTTGTTAGGTACATGCAGGATGGTTTCTTAAATCAATATGTTGGTAGTCCAGTAAGAGTAGGTTCTGTACTGGACCTGGTGTTGGGTAATGAACCTGGCCAGGTAACAGACCTTTTAGTGGGTGGGCAGTTAGGGAACAGCGACCACAACTCCTCAAATTTTGAAATAGCTATATATAAGGGTAAGGATGAGCCTTGTGGGAGAGTACTAAATTGGAGCAGAGCAAATTACGAGAGCATTAGGGAGGAACTAGGGAGAATTATTTGGAAACAACTGTTTTTGGGCAAGTCCACATCTAAACATGTGGAAGGTGTTTAAAGATCCATTGCACAGACCACAGGACAGGTATGTTCCAATCAAAAGGAAGGACAGGAATATCTAGAGAGGTGATGAAATTAGACAAAAAAAGAAAAAAATATGTAAAGCTTAAGAAGCTTGAATCAAATAGAGCCCTTAGGGATCAGAATCAGAATCAGAATCAGGTTTATTATCACTGGCATGTGTCGTGAAAGTTGAAATTTGAAAAGAAATCAGGAAGAAAATAAGGTAAGTCTTGGGGGGGGGGCATTAAGGGTCCTTGGCAAGTAGGATTAAGAAGAGTCCCAAGGCATTATATAGATACGTCAAGGGCAAGATAATAACTAGGGAAAGGGCAGGACCACTCAAGGATAAAGGGGGAAACATTTGTTTGGATGCAAAGGATATGGATGAGGCCCTTAGTGAGTACTTTATGTCATTATTTACCAAGGAGGAGGATGTTCAAAGTAAAATTTATTATCAGAGTACATACACGTCACCACATACAACCCTGAGATTCTTTTTCCTGCGGGCATACTCAGCAAATATATAGAACAGTAAGGCTACGTCCACACTAGACCGGATAATTTTGAAAACGCCGGTTTTGCGTAAAAACGATAGGCGTCCACACCAGGCGTTTTTGAAAATACCTCCGTCCACATTAAAAGGGGTATTTGGGTGAATCTCTCCTCCTGGGCATGCGCAGGACACACCTACAGAAAACAAGTGAAGAGGAAATGATATACTATTTCCGTTTCCACAGCGGCGTTGTGCTATTTCCATTGGTCACAAACTAGTGTACCTACAACAACAGCGAAAGGAAGTTTTCAACAATGTCTTTGAGGAATACAAAGAAAACCTCCGCTGGGAAAAGCAGACCAGACTTCTTCGTTTGGACAGACAATGAAGTCGAGCTGTTTCTGCGAGTTACAAACGACTGACGTTGGAGGTTGCATTCAAGAAAACAATGAAATTCCACACTGCTGCCACCATCTGTTCCGGCATGTCATGACAGCGTTTTTAAAAAGCTCCAGTTACCCCTAGACACTACACCGATCGGTGTTTTCAGATTTCCACACTCTGGAGAGCGTTTTAGAAAAGCTCCGTTTTTGGGGGAGGAAAATGCTGTTTCAGTGTGGACGGAGGGTCAAAACAAAGAGAAAAAGCTTCGGGTACGGATTTATCCTATCTAGTGTGGACGTAGTCTAACTGTGAACAGGATCGATGAACAATAAACAGTGCAAATGCAAATATAAATAAATAGCAATAAAAAACAAGAGCATGAAATAACGAGCTAAAGAGTCCTTAAAGTGAGATCATTGGTTGTGGGAACACCAGAGATAGAATGAGTGTAGTTATCCCCTTTTATTCGAGAGTTGAGAGGTGGTAACTATCTTTGAACCTGGGGTGCGAGTCCTAAGGCACTTGTACCTCCTTCCTGATGGCAGCAGCGAGAAAAGAGTACGGCCTGGGTGATGAGGATCTTTGATGATGGATGTTGTGTTTCTACGGCAATGTTTCATGTATGTAGATATGCTCAATGGTTGGGAGGGTTTTCTCCATGATATACTGGGTCAAGTCCACTACCTTTTGTCAGATTGTCTGCTCAAAGACATTGGTGTTCTCATACCAGGCCGTAATGCAGCCAGTCAATACTCTCTCCACTACACATCTATAGAAGTTGGTCAAGGTTTTTGATGACGTGCTGAATCTCTGCAGATTCCTAAGGAAGTGGAGGCACTGTGGTGCTTTCTTTGCAATTACATTTATATGATGGGTCTTGGAAAGATCCTCTGAGATAGTGACTCCCAGGAATTTCAAGTTACTGACCCTCTCCACCTCTGCTCCTCTGATGAGTACTGGCTCACGGACCTCTGGTTTCCCTCTCCAGATGTCTATAATCAGTTCCTTGGTTTTGCTGACATTGAGTGAAAGTTTGTTGTAATGACACCACTCAGCTATATTTTCAGTCTCCCTCCTATATGCTGATTCATCACCACCTGTGGTATGGCCCACAACAGTGGTGTCACCAGCAAACTTAAATTTGGTGTTGGAGCTGTACTTAGCCACACAGTCATAGGTGTAAAGTGAATAGAGCAAGGGGCTAAGTACACATCCCTGTGGTGCTCCTGTGCCGATGGAGATTGTGGAGGAGATGTTTTTGCCAATCTGAACTGACTGGGGTCTGCAAGTGAGGAAATCCAGGATCCAATTGCACAAGGGGATATTGAGTCCCAGGTCTTGGAACTTACTGAATAGTTTTGAGGGGGTTATAGTATCAAATGCAGAGCTGTAATTGATAAAGAACATCCTGATGTATGTTCCAGGGTTGTGTGAAGAGTCAATGGGATAGCATCTGCTGTAGATCTGTTGCTTGTGTAGGCAGATCGGAATGGATCCAAGTCATCACTCAGGCAGGAGCTGATATGTTTCAACACCAGCCTCTCAAAACACTTCCTGATTGTGAATGTAAGTGCCACTGGGTGATAGTCATTGAGGCAAGTTTTCACACTCTTCTTTGGCACCAGTATGATTGAAGCTTGCTTGAAGCAGGTGGGTACCACACACTGCCAGAGCGAGAGGTTGAAGATATCTGTGAACACAACAACCAGTTGGTCAGCACAGGTCTTCAGTACTTGGCCAGGTACTCTGTCTGGACGGAATGCCCTCTTGAAGGCAGCCTGCCTGTCATCTTCAATACTGAGACCGAAGGATCATCAGGAGATGTGGGAGTGCGTGATGATTCCTCCCTGTTCTGGTGGTCAAAGTGAGCATAGAAGGCATTGAGCTCATCTGGAAGCTAAGCTCTGCTGTCTCCTACGTCGCTAGATTTAACTTTGTAGGATGTTATGGCATTCAAACCCTGCCACAGCTATCGAGCATCCCTCATTGATTCCAGTCTAGTCCGGAATCTCCACTTCACCTGTGACTGCATGTCCGTTTATGGCCAAGTCTTGGATGTTGAGGCTAAAGAGATCAATGGCAAATTAATAGGCTAGGGCATTTCAAGGTAAAGGAGAAGATAGTGTTGGGTCTTGTAAAGAGCATTAGTTAATTATTTTTTATTGAGATGCTATGCAGAATAGGCCCTTCCGGTGAGATGGCCTGTTGGGATATATCCCAGGTTATCCTAATAGGCAAGAGGTTGCTGGGGCCTTGACCAATATCTTCATGTCCTCTGTAGCAACAAGTAAGGTCTTGGAGGACTGGCGAGTAGTCCAAAAGAGGAACCAGGTGTAATCGTGGAAATTGGTGAGTCTCACAACAGTGTTAGGGAAGTTACTGGAGAGGATTTTAGAAGTTTCTTAGGGATAAGATTAATGAGCATTTGAAAAGCCATGGCCTGGTTAGGGAGAGCCAGCATGGCTTTGTATGGGGCAAGTCAAATCTTATTAACTTACTAAGTTAATTGAGTTTTTAATGAGTTGACAAGGGTGACTGATGAAGGTAAAGGTATGAATATTGTCTACATAGATTTTAGTAAGACGGTTGATAAGGTCACTCATGAGAAGCACTTCCAGAAGATTAAAATGCATGGAATCTATGGTGAATTGCCATTTGGATTCATAACTGGCTAGCCCACAGACGAGAGTGTAGTAGTCGAAAGGACTTTTTGCTGAGGTCTGTGATTAGTGATATTCTACAGGGATCGGTACTGGGATCTCTGCTGTTTATGGTGTATATAAATGACCAGGATGAAAATAAATGAGTGAGTTAGTTAGCTTGCAGATGATATGAAGATTGGTGGTGTTGTGGATAGCATAGAATACTGGCAAAAAATACAGCGAGATAGACATCCGTTGCAAATATGGGTGGATAAATGGCAGATGGAGTTTAATTTGGCCAAATGTGAAGTGTTGCACCTTTGTAGGTAAATGTAAAGAGACTGTACACTATTAAGGAAAAGACTCTTAGCAGTGCTGATGAGCAGAGGGATCTTGGGGGCCAGGTTCACTGCTCCTCGAAAGTGACTGCACAGGTTGATAGGGTGGTTAAGAAGGCATATAGTATCCTTGCTTTTATTAGTCGAGGCAACAGTCAGGAAGTTATGTTGCAGCTTTATAGAACTCTAGTTAGGCCGCATCTGCATTATTGCATACAGTTTTGGTTGGCCCATTATACTGTAGGAAAGATGTGAAAGCTTTGGAGGGGGTGCGGAAGAGGTTTACCTGGATTAGAGGGCATGTGATATATTGAGAGCTTGAAGAAACTTGGTTTGTTTTCTTTGGCGAGGCAGAGGCTGAGGGTGCTCTAATATGAGGTTTATCAGATTATGAGAGAGAGAGAGAGTAGACAGTCATCATCTTTTACCCACTCTTGAAATGTCTAATACCAGAGAACATGTATTTAAGGTGAGAAGGGGTAAGTTTAAAAGGAGGAATAAGAGGCAAGTTTTTTTTACACAGTGTGTGTGCTGGGTGCCTGGAATGCCATGCCTGGAGTGGTGGTAGAGGCCAATATACTTGGGACTTTTAAGAGACATTTAAATAGGCACATGAATGTGAGGGAATTGGAAGCATATTGACATTTTGTAGGCTGAAGGGATTAGTTTAGTTGGCCTTTTGATTACTAATTTAATTGGTTCGGCATGGAATTTTGGGCTGAAGGGCCAGTTCCCGTGCTGTATTACTCTATGTTCTGATATTCTCTTTAAATAGTTTTTGGTTCTTAAAGCAAATATTTAAATCTAGGATTGTGTGGCGACTTTACCAGAAGAATAAATTTCTCCTTACCTGCTCTATCATGTGAATATTTTCATAGTGGTTTTCCTTAACCAAATCCATTTGTGCCAGAATGCATGGTTATGTACAGAAAGCTGCAGGGCAGAGGAATACATCTGTCCGCAAAAAGGAGACACTAAGTTAGCATGTAAGTAATTAGAAAGGAACGTCTTGCTACATATATTCAGGATGTTAATATGACCATAACAGGAGTACTCTGAGTAGTTTTAGTCTTCTATTTAGAGCTTGGTATTCTTAGTTAGAAACAGTATAAAGAATGCTCATTACAATGATTCATGGATAAAGAGATTGTTTTCTGAAGGGTGTTTGAATAATGTGGGCCTCTAGTCATTGAAGTTTAGAAGAATGAGAGGTGAAAAGGTGTAAGGTTCTAAGGGAAATTAATAGAGTAAATGTTTTGCCTCATGGGGGAGTCTAGAACTGGTGATAAGGCTTTAGAATTTGCACTTCAGATGAAATTGAGAATGAATTTATTTTCTCAGAAGGTTGTATATCATTGGAATTCTATATCCTGGAGAGCTTTTGAGAAAAAAAATCGTTGAATATCAACACTGATTTTTGGACTCTCAGGGCATCAAGTATTTTAAGATTATCCAGCAAAATTGAGTTAAGGCCATATTCCAATCAGCTGTGATCTTACTGAATAGAACATCGAACAGTACAGCACAAGAACAGGCCCCTTTGGCCCAAAATGTTGTGCTGAACCAGCTAAAAAGTAAATCAAAAAAACCCAAAAATGAATCCCTCCTATCTACACAATGTCCATAGCCCATTCGTCTTTGTCGCATTCATATGCCTATCTAAACCTCTCTTGAAAGCCTGTCACAAACAAGATGCTGAGATGCTGGAAATCCAAGCAACACACACAAAATGCTGGAGGAACTCAGCAGGCCAGGCAGCATCGATGGAAGAGAGTACAGTCAATGTTTTGGTCCGAGACCCTTTGACAGGACTGGAGAAAAAGTGCTGAGGAGTAGATTTAAAAGATGGGGAAAGGGGAGAGAGAAACACCAGGTGATAGGAGAAACCTGAAGAGGGAGGGATGAGTAAATAGCTGGGAAGCTAATTGGTGAAAGAGATACAGGGCTGGAGAAGGGGGAGTCTGGTAGAAGAGGAGAGAAGGCCATGGAAGAAAGAAAGGGGGGAAAAGCACTAGAGAGAGGCGATCAGCCATGAATAGACATATTGGAATGTTAATAGGAAGTGGTATTAAAATGAGTGACCACTGGGAGATCCTGCTTTTTCTGGTGGATGGAGTGTAGGTGCTCAGCGAAGCCATCTCCCAATCTATGTCAGGTCTCACTGATATACAGGAGGCCACATCAGGAGCACCAGACAGTGTATGACCCCAGCAGACCAACAGGTGAAATGTTGCCTCACCTGGAAGGACTGCTTGGGGTCCTGAATGGTAGTGAGGGAGGAGGTGTAGGGGCAGGTGTTGCACTTGTTCCACTTGCAAGGATAAGTGCCAGGAGGGAAATCACTGGGGAGGGACGAAGAGACGAATGGACGAGAGATCCCTGTGTAAAGCAGAAAGTGGGGCTGGGGGGAGAGGGAAAGGGATGCTTGGTGGTGGAATCCCATTGGAGATAGCAGAAGTTGTGGAGAATTATATGTTGGACGCAGAGGCTGGTGGGGTGGGCTGAATGCCTCTAATGTATTCGTCTCTATCACAATACCAGGCATCCACCACTTTCTGAGTAAAAAAAACTTGCTCCTCGCATCCCCTTTCACATTTTTAGACATTTGAACCTTGGAACCCTTTTTAATCTATGCCTCTCATAATTGAAAAAACCTCTATCAAATCTCCCCTCAGCCTCTACCACTCTAGAGAAAACAGCCGAAGTTTGTTCAGCTTTTCATGATAGCACATGCCCTCTAAACCAGGCAGTATCCTGGTAAACATCATCTGCACCCTCTCCAAAGCCTCACATTCTTCGCATAGTGGGGTGACCAGAACTGTATGCAATACTCCAGATGTGGCCAACTCACTCTCTTATTCTTAAGTTGTCAGATCACATGAATCCCCATTTTCATCCATCGTATCCTTCTCTTAGCCGACTTATGCAAATGAATTGTCCATTGGCTAGAATGGTCCACGGTATTTTAGTTATAGATTGACCAGTCATTTGTTTCAGTATGTCTTGAGCTACATAGAACCCAATCCATCTCTGAAAATTCGTCATCCTTGTTATCATCTTTCCAAGAGAGGTTGCTGATGGTAATATGAATAGATTGGCAAACAAGCAATGTAACTGGGTCCCTTAATCTGCAGAGTTGTTCCATACTGACAAAATGATTTCCTCCATAGGAATTGACCAAACGTGAGGCAGAATACATGGCACTGTCCAGAGACACCACTGAGACAGACCTTAAGCAGCGCAGAGAAATACGGGCGGGAACAGCATTTTATGTTGATCAGGTGAGTAATACTTGGCTGATGAATTAATTCATTTGCTAACATGCACATGTTTTTGTTTTGAAAATTCATATCTTCATTGATGAAACAGAAAAGCAAAATCAGGATCAAATCAGAAGTGGTTGTAACATATGTATTAGCATTAGAAAAAGGGCTGTGAAAAAGGGATTTAAGTACAAGTATGCTGAAAGAATTTAGCAATTCAAATGGGATCTGTTGAGGCTAAAGGTGTAAGTTGACATTTTGGATCAAGAAACTAGATTATTATCAGGTTGCACAATCTGAAACTTTGGCAGACTCCTTTTGCCTCCATGGATGCTGCTCGACCTGCTGAGTTGTTTCAGTTTTGCAGTTGGGATCTCTAACTCAACAAACAAACTCCTGTTTTTCACTTACACAATTTTTTCCTTTGTCCCTATTTTCTCTACTCCTTAGAAAATGCTCATCTCTATTATTCTCTGTTATCATACCTACAACTTGACAACTTTTGGCTATAGTAATTCAATAGCAAATCACACACTACTTCTCTATCCTGCATACATCACCAGAACAATTCATGTGCAAAAAAAGCAAATGTAGTTGTAGACCATATCTTTAAGCATCACAACTTTACCTCCTCCACTCTCTCCGCTTTCTTAGAAATCACTTCCTCCATGATTCCGTTGTCCATTTATCCCTCCCCACTAATCTCCATCCCAGCACTTAACCCTGCAAGTAGTCAAAGTGCTACACCTGTTTATTCTCCTCCTCCCTCACCTCCAAACAGTCCTTCCAGGTGAGGCAACACTTTACCTGCGAATTTGCTGGGATCGTCTATTATGTCTGATGCTCCCGATGGGCCTCCTTTACATTGGTGGGACCTGTCATAAATTGGGGGACTGCTTCATCAAACACCTCCGCTCCATCCACCAAAAGCAGAACTTCTCGGTAGCCAAATATTTTAATTCCAAATCCCTTTACTGTTTGAACACGTCAGTCCATGGTCTCCTTTTGTGTCATGATGAGGCCACCACCGTATATTCTGTCTGGATAGCCTCAAACCTGATATTATGAATATTGATTTCTCCTTCCCGTAAAAAAAGTCCCTCCTCCTCCTCTCTTTTTCTATTCCTCACTCTGGCCTCTTACCTCTTCTCGCCTGCCTAACACTTCCCCTTGGGTCTTCTCCTCCTTCCCTTTCTCCTGTGGTCTATGGTCCACTCTCCTCTCCTATCAAGATTCCTTCCTCTCTAGCCTTCTTCAGAGACCCTTCTTCAGGACTGGAAAGGAAGGGGAGAGATGCCAGTATAAAAAGGTGGGAGCAGAGGATGGAGATAGCTAGAAGGTGATAGGTGAAACCAACCCACCTGGTTTCACCTATCACCTTCTAGCTATCTCCATCCTCTGCTCCCACCTTTTTATACTGGCATCTCTCCCCTTCCTTTCCAGTCCTGAAGAAGGGTCTCGGCTTGAAATGTTTATTCATTTCCATGGATGCTGCCTGACCTGCTGAGTCACTCAAGCATTATATATGTGTTGCTTTGGATTTCCAGTATTTGCATAACTTCTCGTGCTTATGGTTAATTGCTTCACCCCTTTTAAAGATCCTTGTTCTCTGCAATCTCCCAAAGGCACACCACAATGACAGCAAAAGCAACTTACATTCTATATCTTTAATATAAACATACAAGGTGCTTCATATGTTGGTGTGTGCATAATGGATATCCTGTGTACAACCGATAGATTTAAAACTAAGGGGAAATGAGGACTTGGGGCAATCAAACTGTGCCAGTGAGAAGATTTGTTCATCAATGAGAGGAATCAAACCAGTGAGGAAATGTGCAGCAGTCTAATTTGGGCTTTGTGATTTTAGAGAGAATTATCTAAAGTATCAGGTGACTGACACAACTCTAGAGTGAGAAATAAATGGTGGAAGTTGAATGTTTTAAGAGGAGGAGCACCTGGTGGATTGGGGAGAACTTGAAAAAGGTCAGAGATAACAGAAGCAAAGCCAGAAAGATATTCAAGATGAGGGTAAAGATAGTGAAAAGATGTCAGAGCAGCAAGAACTTGGTGTTGAATATATATTTGTGATAAAGTGTTGGTAAAGTCTTTGGAGGGTGGACAGTATTGGTATAATCTTATTTGTATGTGTCAAAGGAGTGTACAGGAGTTTCAGTGATAAAGGATCAGAGAAGGGACATTTATAGGATGCAGAAGTGGGCTGAGAAGTGGCAGATGGAGTTCAACTTGGAGAAGTGTGAGGTGGTACACTTTGGAAGGACAAACTCCAAGGCAGAGTACAAAGTAAATGGCAGGATACTTGGTAGTGTGGAGGAGCAGAGGGATCTGGGGGTACATGTTCACAGTCGAGTGCATTCATGAGAGTACGTGACATTTAAGGAAGAATGTTTTTAATGTAACTTGGTAGTGTGGAGGAGCAGAGGGTTCTGGACGTACATGTCCACAGATCCCTGAAAGTTGCCTCACAGGTAGATAGGGTAGTTAAGAAAGCTTATAGGGTGTTAGCTTTCATAAATCGAGGGATAGAGATTAAGAGTGGCGAGGTAATGATTCAACTCTATAAAATTTTGGTTAGGCCACACCTGAAGTACTGTGTCCAGTTCTGGTCGTCTCACTATAGGAAGGATGTGGAAGCATTGGAAAGGGTATAGAGGAGATTTACCAGGTGGCTGCCTGGTTTAGAGAGTATGGATTATGATCAGAGATTAAGGGAGCTAGGGCTTTGCTCTTTGAAGAGAAAGAGAATGAGAGGAGACATGATAGAGGTATACAAGATATTAAGAGGAATAGATAGAATGTATAGCCAGCGCCTCTTCCCCAGGGCACCACTGCTCAATACAAGAGGACATGGCTTTAAGGTAAGGGGTGGGAAGTTCAAGGGGGATATTAGAGGAAGGTTGTTTACTCGGAGAGTGGTTGGTGTGTGGAGTGCACTGCCTGAGTCAGTGGTGGAGGCAGATACACTAGTGAAATTTAAGAGACTACTAGACAGCTATATGGAGGAATCTAAGGTGGGGGCTTATATGGGAGGCAGGGTTTAAGGATTGGCACAACATTGTGGGCTGAAGGGCCTTACTGTGCTGTACTATTCTTTGTTCTTTCTTTGTGTTACGATAAATACAGTACAATTGTTTTCAGCAGTTGCACATTAGGGAATAGATGTGCATAAAATTCTGCTCCTGATTATTATCAATTTTCTGCACTTTCTGTATTAGAATGGTTGGAAAATAGATAATGACTGGATCATGTTATCATGTTTAAATCATCCGCAGTTACAGGGTCCCATTGACATGAAAGATCACTGAAAGGCCTCGTGGGTCAGGCACCTTAAATGTTTTTAGCTCATTTGAAACGTAGTCCCACAAGGAATAAATCCTTTGGCTGAAAACTGGTGATGGAAACCTTGTTCTCTTGTGCAATATTTGCAAACCTTCGACTCCTTACTGAAATTCATTAATCCGTCGATACCTTGATTTGTTGAATTCCTGCGATTGGCGTCTTTCTTTATCCTACTATCATTGCCATGACGGATCTCAAAGTGCAGGCTGGTTATGAAATAGTGGGCGCACTCATTATGCAAAGCAGAATCACAGATGACGTAAGCTAATAGTCAATGCATTTACACCTGTATAATGTTCCTATTTTCATGAAACAACCACATTTGATTTGATTGGGTAATATTGTATAAGTTCTTCTGGTGTTATGAAAACATGGCTTAATTATATAAACTCGTAGAAAGATGATAGTAAAGCCATCAGAATAGTGTGATTGTGTCATTACATAAAATGCAATTTATTCAGTTTCTTTGAGGTGTCATATAGCATATGAGCTTGATCTTCATTGTGACTCAGATAATAATTACTATCATTCTTGATATAAAGGGCAACGTTTTCTGTAAAAAATGCTGTAATTATATTTCTCTGTTTGAATAAGCAAGTATTACATTCCCTATATAAATATGAGATATTTAAGAGTTAAGTAATTAGTAGTTTTCATTTTTCCCCCCGAATAATGGTAGTTGAATGGATGACACATCTTCTGCACTCTTATTTGCAGCCTTTAAAGGCAGAGAGCTTTTGTATTATTAAAGCAAAAATAATCAGTTGCAACTGTCAGAAAACTGTTTATTAATCTATACCCTAGTGTTGAATGGTTTCAAGTGTCCCTTTCCATAGAATTCAGAAGATCGCTTTTAAAAATGGCACGGAAATTTTGCTCTCAAAATTTGCTGTCACTAATATGACATTTCAAATTCACGTTGTGAGAATATTTATGGCTAGAAAAGACTGGCTGCTCCAACAAATTTGTTGCTCATTTTGGTTGCTCCCAACCCACTCTCACACACATCTTCACAACTGTGTAGTCTCTAAGGAGAAGCCAAAAAAGGAACAAAAATAAACTTTGGAAGATTTCCCTCTAAGCATCTTCTAATGATCAAAGCCAGTCGAAGAGATTAGATGGATGGACATATATGGAGGAGATAGTATTTTACCCTTCTGTTTTGCCTTATCACACTCAGAAACTGTTCCAACATCTAATGAAATCATGAAGAGATGTACACACAATGTAGCCAGCAATACCTTCCAGAATTTTGTTAACCTCTGGAGAAATAAGAACTAACTAACTTTCGGTATGTTTTCGTATTGTAATTTAAATGCCATCCACATCGTTAAACTGTAAAAAATAATTGATAGACACACATTCCAGTCCCTTCATTATAAATCTCTATGGGGTCATCTTATATTAGCTTATCAAGCCTAGTTCAGTGATGATTCTATAAAGTTACTGCAAGAGATGTATGCTATTTTAAGAAGGATAATGGAGGGAGTATAAAGCCACAAATGAGATGTCACTGGGCAACACCAAGAAAGATCTGTTTATGTGCACCATGCCTCCATCAAAACAACTTTTAGAGGACCTTAGAAGAAGAATTGTAGAGATGCTTGAAACTGGAAAAGGCTACAAGAGCATTTCTAAAGACCTGAGTGTTCCACAGTCCTGCTGCAGAGCTGTGGCTGCCTGGCTGAGGCCTCCGATGGTCAGAGCTGACCATGGGTATTGCATCCTAGCTGTCTAGATATGGAGAGCAAGCTGTTGCCCATGTAGGAAATTCCCCATCTCCACGCATCTGTTGAACCCACAGGAACAGCAAAGACTGGTACATTTTGGTACAGCAGCATTGCAAGAGTTGCCAGTCAGCATTGAATTCATTGTAGGACTGCCTTAGGGACTCCAGCTCTGGATATTTCCCTCAGCATTTACTCCCAAAGCCTTCCCCATGAATGAGTATAACTGCAAGGCAGCGGAGGTTTGAGATCAGAGTTTCCCTTCTAAATGAGCTACCATTCATGGCTGACAAAGCCCCATCTGTCTGAAGCGACTGGTTTTAAGGTGCCAGTAACCCGCATTTGCCCTTTCTCTTGATAGTAGAAATGGTTCCACGGGGCTTAGTAGCTAAGCCACATGTGAAGGCCAGGAGTTGTACTTGGTCAGCAGAGGCTGCTTGAGGTGCATGGTAGTGGGAGCTTCACCCCCTTACCACACCTAGCTATAACAACCTTCAGTTCACAGTAAAAGAAATTGCCTACAAATGGAGGAATTTCAGTACTGTTGCTACTCTCCCTAAGAGTGGGCATCCTGCAAAGATCACAGCAAGAGCACAATGTGCAATGCTGAAAGAGGTGAAAAAGAACCCAAGGGTAACTGCAAAACTCCTGTAGAAAATTCTAGAACTTGCTAAAGTCTCTGTTTGTGTGTCCACTATAAGAAAAAAACACTGAACTAAAACGGTGTTCACAGAAGAACACCACGGAGCAAACCACTGCTCTCATTGCTGCACGCCTCAAGTTTGCAAAAGACCGTCTGGATGTTCTACAGTGCTTCTGCAACAATGTTCTGTGGACAGATGAGACAAAAGTTGAACTTTCTGGCAGGAATACATATTGCTATGTTTGAAGGGAAAAGGGCACTGCACATCAACACCAAAACCTCATCCCACTGTGAAGCATGGTGGAAGAAGCATCATGGTTTGGGGCTGCTTGGCTGCCTCAGGGCCTGGACAGTTGCAATCATTGAGGAACAATGAATTCAAAATTGGTACTGATAGCATCCTGTGAATATGTGTAAAATTACAGATATTGTTTATTAAAGCCAGACCATCCTTTGAATGGAAATCATTACCCTGTTCATTGCACGCAGTGACAATTATCTTACCTTGAGTTCCTTAGTTAGCATTTCAAGCTACATGCAGTGTAAGATTAGGAAATCTTTTTTTGAAAGCTGCACATCAAAAAATAGCAGTGAGATTTATGTACCCATGGCTGTTTGGTAACATGATCGGGGGGTAGTCTTTCTGCTCTGTTGGAAGAGAAACAGAGAAAGATCTGGTGGTTAGTTTGGGAGTCAGTCCAGGAAAGGAGGTTTGGCAGAATGAGATTTAATTCACCCAGTGTACTGCTGATCAGAATCAAAGACTGAATAGGAAAAAATCAAGTATGTCTGGAGAATAGTTATGAGCGATATTACGCCATTGTGTTCTTGTCCTTGAGAAAGGTCTGAATTTAAGTAAATTCAAGGTGAAACTTGATTGCATGTGTTGATTGATACCTTCAGAATATGCAGTAAGTCTTGCCTCCCTTGGTCTTACTAGATTCTGGAAAAAATAGAAGCTCCAGTTTATATCCCAGAAGGGTTTTATAATTATACCCTTGGGTCATGCTGCTGTATAATTAGATATCGGGTACTTATGGGTCCATTTATGAATAGAGGACTTTAATTTTCATGCCATAAGAGTTGAAATTTCATCACACCCAAGATAATTAAGACTGATCAATACTGTTGATAGTTACGAACCCAAAGTGCTAGAAGCCTGAAATAAAGACAAAAATTAATCAGAAGGAAATTAAATTACAACCTGATTACCTGTTTTGGTATTTGAGAGTACAAAAATGTATATTTTTACTACATAACTGTAAAACTGACCTTCAGAATTGTTAGTGAGTTGACATTTTTTGGAGACATTGTAAGTTGCTGTGGAAACACCTGCTCACTTGTTAAATTATGCTACCTGATGGCTGTTCTCTTCCAACTGCCTTCATATATTCTTTACCAACAGTTTAAAAAAGGACTGATTTTTGCCTGAGGATTAAAACTTCCATGTGATTTAATCTAACTTGTTGTGTCAGTAACCATAAGCACAAAGGATTCTACAGAGCAACACACAAAATACAGGAGGAACTCAGCAGCTCAGGCAGCATCAATGCAAAGGGATAAACAGTTGACATTTTGGGCCAAGGCCATTCTTCAGTTCTGGAAATCAAGGGGGAGGAAGCCAGAATAAGAAGGTGGGGGGAGTGGAAGGAATACAATCTAGAAAGTGATAGGTGAAGCCAGGTGGGTGGGGGAGGGGGGATGAAGTGAGCAGATGAGAGGTGATGGATGGAAAAGATAAAAAGGCTGAAAAACAAGAAATCTGATAGCAGAGGAGAGTGGACTATGGGAGAAAGGGAAGGAGCAGGGGAAACATTACCAGAAATTAGAGAAATCGATGTTCATGCCATCAGGTTGGAGGCTACCCGGATGAATATGAGTTGTTGCTCCTCCATCCTGAGAGTGGTCTCACCTTGGAAGTAGAGGAGGCCATGAACCAACAAGGTAAAGCCCTTGCCGAGGACAGAACATTCTGTGCTAGAGAGGGGAAGTCTGGAGGGGGTGGTGAAGACATGGCAGGGATTAGAGTTGGGATTGGAGGGAGGAAGAGAGTTAGAGACATCATGAACCGTATCCAATTTACTCTGAAGCTAAACATCACACAATTGCACAGATGTTAGTGCTGCCATTGCACAGTCGCAACAATTACAGTTCAGTCCTGACCTTGGGTGCTGTCCGTGTGAAGTTTGCATGGTCTCCTCAAGTTAATTGAAATAGGTGGCTTGCTGCATCAATCAGCAGGCAATTAACAGTCAACCAGTTTGCTGTGGGGTTTGGAGTCACACTTAAACCAGAACAGATTTACTTCCTGAAAGCTGTTGGTGAATCAGTTAAGTTTAAATGGAAACCTGATAATTTCATTGTCACCATTACTGGTAATAACCTTCTATTCCACATTTGTTTATCAAATTAACTGAACTTAAATTCTTCACCCGTCACGTGGGATTTGAACTTTTGTCTAGATTTCAGATTTGTTAGTCCAAGCCTCTGGGATATTTGTCCAGTAACATGAGATCTATGCTTTTGTATCCTGTACCATAGTATATTCTAATTAATTATGTTTTGATTAATATTGTACGGTCATATTTTGTTAGATAGTTGATTTAAAAAGTGAAATTATGTATACTGACATTTACTTGCTGTTGAGTTTCTGGCAAGCAGAAATAGCAAGTAAACAGAATAGCAGGCAGTTCTAGCACAAATGTATGCTTCACAGTTGTGTAGGTGGTAGTTTTGTCTGATGGGAAATCATATTGTGAAAGCTCGTCTATGCAATTAAAATACTATGATTATGGTATTTAGTAGCACATTAGCATATGAGCCATGGAGCAGAACTCAAGGAAATTAGATGTTCAGTTCTTTAATAACAATTGTATATATTTGACAATATTAACAAAAGCTTTGCCTAAATGCATTAGAAGTGCTGTCATTTTTGTAATACACAGCAACTAATCTGGACGTATCAGGTTTGTGTATACTATCATGAGTTGAAAATGTAGGTGGCCTGTTTTTGCATATACTGGTTGAGTGTTTTTTTTTGCTGGGAAGGAATTTCACTCAATTCTTTGATACAGGTTTTGACTCCTGACCATGATTTAAAGTCATACCAAAAAGACAGAACCTTTCCAGCCCAGTGCTGTCTCTGGAGTCTGCGATCTAGCAGGAGCTCCAGTGAAAGAATGGTTTTGCCAGTTTTGTAATGTCAGCATAGATTATATGTTCCACTGTCTGGAATACTCTTAAATTCCCAAGTGCTGGAATAGTAAGAAGTGGAGCTTCCACTGTGCTGAAGGTGACATTACACAGAACGTAAAACAGTCCAGCACAGGAACAGAACTTTTGGTCCATGATGCTGTGCCATACTAAATAAACAAATAATTACACAGCTGTCTAAATTAATGTCTCCTGCCTACACCATGTCCATATTTCTCCATTCTCTAATCATTTATGTGCCTATCTAAGAGCCTTTTAAACACCTCTATCATGTTTACCTCCGTCACCGCGCCTGGCAGTGCTTTTCAGGCATCCATCACTCTCTGCGTAAAAAATAATTTGCCCTGCGCCTCTCCTTTGATCTTACAGCCTCACACCTTAAATGCATGCTCTTTTGTATTGAACGTTTTGATCTCATAAGAAAGTTATCAGCTATTATCTATGCCTCTCATAATCTTATAAATTTCTATCAGGTCTCCCCCTCAGCCTCCACCACTCCACAGAAAATAGTCAAGTTTGTCTAGCCTCTGCTCCTAGCTCATCTCCTCAATCCATGCAGTATCCTGGTAAATCTCTTCTGCACCCTCTCCAAAGCCTCCACATGTATAACATGGTGACCAAATGAATGCAGTACTCCAGATATGGCCTAACTAAAGTTTTATTATGTTGCAATATAATTTCCTCACTCCTGAACTAATTTCCATGACTAATTAAGGCAAACATGACATGTGCCTTCTTTAACATCTTATCAATCTGTGCAGCCACTTTGAGGAAGCTATGGACTTAGACTCCAAGATCAATACTGTTAAGGGTCTTGCCATAAACACTGTATTGTGCCTTTACATTTGATTTCCTAAGTGTTGGATTAATGTTAATATGTTAATTTGTTGTACTAACTAGGATAGGTGAGAAAATATCTATTATGTGGATGAAAGAAGAATTAACTAGATTTGTTAGAAAGATATCCCAGGTCTACCAGCACAGGACAGAGTTGGTGGTAACAATTCAACCTTGAAATATAGAAGGTAAAGTTATTTATGAACTTTAAGAGGTGTATCATTGGTAAATTGTCTCAGAGTTGTATATTCAATCCAAATGTAAGATAAGCAATGGGGTGTTTTTAGAGTGCTAGTTTGCTGGATTAGGAGGAATTCAGAATTAGTAGTATATTTGTACTGTACCATTGGACAGTAATTGGGAAGGTTATAATGAGGGGACTGGATTGTGTGTCAGTCAAATGTTTGTTGTAATATTTTGGCCCATGCAAGTACGACTGTAGAGAACAGGGAATTAAAAAAAAACAAGAGGGCAGAGTAGACCGTCTGAGAGAAAGAGGGAATGAGAGAGAAAAACAGAGAAAAGATGCTCTGGGAAGTCAGGCTCACCACCCTGTGTAATTTAAGAAGACAGTTCAGTCAAATTGAGTTATATATCAAATTGTCAGATAGTCAGAGGGACAGCTACTGAAAGATGCTGTATTTGCCATATACCAGGAAATTTCACTCAATGCGTTGTCATTTTACTTTTCAATGAATCATTTAATATTTATCAGTCCTTTGGATAACCTGTGACCTTTTAAAATAAAGTAGACTTTCTGGACTTATTGCTAGGAATTGGATTTTTAGATATAAGATAACAAAGAGCTTTAACTTTGGGACCATATAAAATGGGTCACCTGTGTGGGGTTATTGTGATAAAATACCTCAGGAGAGAGTGTGTTTTTGATTTTGAAAATATAAGATACAGTAGCTAGTGATGAAATATGAAATTTAAACAAAAACGCTGAAAATATTCAACAGATCAGGTCGCCTCTGTGGAGATGAACAGTTGATTCCTGTTAATTGGGACATATCGGGACCAGTACATTTTGGCTGAATTAACTGGCTGCCCCAATTAGCTGAAGTTTCATGGAAGTAATTTAAAAGGTATAATAAAACACCAGCTGCCTTTTAACTGTGACAAATTATGAATTTAAATATAATTATGAACAAATTAGAACATTACCAATACTAGTACAGTACTATAAAACTGTGCATTGGTTCCTAATACAGGTCTCCCCCGCAATCGCCTCTGATCTGGGCCGACATTTACGTGCCGGGCGGCACCTAATTAATTAGCTTGTTTATTTCGGCTTTTTTCTTAAAGATGTGCTGTGTTCCTCCCGGCTCCTGCTGCATTCTCCATGAATTGGTATCTGTCCGCGGCCTGGGGGTTGGGGTGGTGGGACACTGGGGTGTCACATCATCATCATCTGTTTCCATTAGGGCAGGCAGGTCATCTTCTCCTATGACTGCCCACCTCGATGTCGAAGGTCGAGGTTCGTCGTCTGCTGTGGCTGATGTGGAAGGCTTGCTTGACTCCTTAGCCTCGTGCATTTTTCTATCATATAGTTCTTTGTAAGCACTCAAACCATCCTGCAAATACTGTATGCCCTAAACTGAGTACCCTTTCAAAATTATAGTCGTACTTTATCATTGCAGCGAAAATCTCACGCAGTTGCCTCACGTTCAGTTCCTGGACGACTTCACTTTCGCTACTGAATTCGGTTTTGATTGTTATCTTTTCCTCTTCCAATTGCATCAGCTCTTCATCTATCAGTTCTTCGTTATGGGATGCCAAAACCTCTTCAACATCATGTTCGTCAACTTCCACAAGCCAACTCACTTTGTCCTTACTTCGTTCAGCAGGATCGAAACGCTTAATTATGTCTAGTTTTACGCTAAGTGTAACACCCTTATGAGCTCTTTCAGGCTTTTCCGATACCTTAGAACTCATCTTGCTAATGGCTGCTCACAGGCATGTGTTTAAGCAATGCCGGCGAGAATGCAGTTCCGAGTTTGGGGGAGAGCAGCTGCTCAGGGCGCGCGCTGCCTTTTATCGCGAGCTATTTTTTTCATGCGCTGCCTTTCTTTGTAACAGTGAAAGCACCTTCTGTTAGCAAAAACAGGTAACTAATGTAGGTCTTTCGTAACAGTGAGGTTTCGTAAAGCGAACGTTCGAAAAGCTGGGGGCACCTGTAGTTACTGACAGAGGAATTCCCACGATGCAAGACATATACAAAGACAGGTGTGTAAAAAGGGCCTGAAGGATCATTGGGGACCTGGGTCACCCCAACCACAATCTATTCCAGCTGCTACCATCTGGAAAATGGTACTGCAGCATAAAAGCCAGGATTAACAGGCTTCAGGATAGCTTCTTCCACCAGGTCATCAGACTGATTCATTCACGCTGATTTGAGTGTATTTCTATGTTATATTGACTGTTCTATTTATTATAAATTATTATAAATTACTATGATTGCACATTGCACATGTAGACGGAGACATAACGTAAAGATTTTTACTCATGTATGTGAAGGATGTAAGAAATAAAGTCAATTCAATTCAATTCATTCAATGTTTGCTGCCGTGTTCTTTTGATTGATTGTAAATGCTCAAAATCAGCAAAGACACCTAGTGGAGATAATGGACTGCCTTCATACAATTTTCGATGATTACATCCTCTAAATATTCTCTTGCGTTGTAACATTCAAGATGATTGTTGATACCTTCAAATTCTTGGTAGTTCCTAATTCGTTGGAGTAGTGAAATTGTTTCATTTACACTGCTGGCTTTTTCTGGCACCTCCAAGCCTGAATGCTTGAAACCATAGTGAGGAGAACAGTTCTGAATTGTGTTGCTGCTTATTTCTTACCAACTATCAGTGACAAAAGTCACTGCTTTTTGAATACAAGCACACACAACTAATGCTACTTAAAAACTGTTAGCTCTAAGCATAGTATAGTGTCTCACAGCACACATCTGACGCTAGTTGGAAACTGTTCAACAACAGTCTCCTGCCCCAATTAAGCGGGTGTACCAAATAAACAAAAATAAACTATTTAATCGATTGGTTTTTGTTCTTTAAGAGCTGCTCCAAATAAGTGGCTGCCCCAATTAACCAACGGCCCAATTAATCAGAATCCACTGTATTTCTGAAGACCCTCTGTCATAACAAGAAAGAGAGAATTTTAAAAATTCAACAGATTGGGAATGAATAGAGAAGACAAAGGGAATATATTTGATAAGATGAGTTCAGGGTTATTTACTATTAATCTTTATTTAGAGATACAGCGTAGAGTAAGTCCTTCTGGCCCTTCAAGCTGCGCAGTCAGCAGCTCACTGATTTAACTTTAGCCCAATTATGGGACAAAGACCAATTCACCTACTGACTTTGAACTGTGGGAGGAAGCCGGAGTGCTCGGAGGAAAGTCATGTTCCACAGGAAGGACATACAAACTCCTTTTAGAGGTTGTTGGGATTGAACTTCAAACTCTTGACACCCAGAGCTGTAATAAGCATTGCACTACCTGCCACACTGGTTGCTATGGGGATAAGTTGTCATTTAGTTAGTGAACATGAGGTGAGTTATGAACCTGGCAGTGGTAGAGGCTGTGAACAGACATGTTGCTGTAGGAATGGGAAGTGGAATTAAAATGGCTGGCCACTAGGAGATCCTAGCTGTCACAGCAGTGAAGGTGTTCAGTAAAGTGATCACCTGATCTCGATCTGGTGTAGAGGAGGCCACAATGGGATTCAGTATTGATTCTGGAAGGTTGCAGAAGGTGAGATGCCATTCTTCAACTTTATGGCCAGCCTCATTATGAAAGTGCAGCAGACCACATGTAGATGGGCCAGAGTGGGTTGAATGGAAAATTAAAATTTCCAGGAAACAGCTAGCTCAGGGTTGTTCTGGCTTTATGTGGAAGGACTGCTTGGATCCCTGGATGGTGAGAAGGAAAGAGACAAAAGGCATGATTTCACTGCATTTCCTCCAATCTGCTGCTCTCTATCTGGTGTTGACAATGTGGTTTTTTCAGCTTTGGAGATTAGGTTATTTTTTGGTGAACAACCTGTGTTTGGTCCAGAGGGGTAAACGAGTTTTATATGGAAAAAGGAGACTTTAAAGAGGAATTTGAACAAACTATCTGGATAAAAATTTTAATCTGCAACTCTGGTGTCAGCATGGTCAATTTACACTTAAGCTGTTCATCGTTTGGCAGACAACAGGAAGTCAGTGGTGTGAACCATAAGGCTACAGACTTGCATTAGTGAACCTTTGAAAATGCATCAGTGGATTACCTCATTCTCCACAACTATTTTTCTGCACACCTCTTTGTATTTCAGAGTCATACAGAAGTCCTTATTACCATAAACTAAAGTCTGTTTCCATGACAATTATTTTTAAACTCAAAACCTAGCACAAGGCAATAGTGAGTTCAGTTGAAATGTGGACCTGAGATACTAATGATCCTATTCATTGAGGTGGGTGGAATTTTACACTGCATCTTTCACAATAAGTTGGTCAAAAAGAGCAACTGCCTTGTTCTTTACTGACTTCTTTTTTATAATTTGCCTTTTTTACAGTTTAATGGAAATGTTTGATGGATTGTGGAGACCTGAACTTCCTTCCTAACTATTTCACATGTTGGGCACACAGTTTCATCTAAGCTGCATCGGTGCTCAGCCATGCAGAAACTGAAATGTTCCCGAGCTGTGTGGCCTTTGTAGCCACACAGCTAGAACTTTCCTTTATGTTATGTTTCATTAAAGTGCTGCGCGGTTTTTAGGCAATGTAAAAATTTCCTGCTCAGAGCAAAGGGTGGTCTGTGCAGCTGTACAAGAAATTGGTTGGGCAGTTTACAATATTGAATATCATGAACTTTCCTGGAATTTTCTGTGACCACTCTTGGCATAGAAACAGTATGACTGTTATAATATATAGACTGGGAAGGTGGAACAGGTTTGAGAAAAAACACATTCAGTGAAAATGTTGAAAAAATGTTAGGATGTTTGACAGCTCTTTGAGAATTAGCATATGTGATGTGTACTGAATTATCTCCTTTTAGTTTTGTTTTTATTTTACATAATGCTTGAAACACTAGCTTTTATTTCCCATTCCTAATTTCCCTGGAGAAGGTAGTGCTGTGGTACCTTCTTAAATTGGCAGGAATTCCACAGTGTTGAAGTGGCACAAAGGTGTAAGCAATTTACGTAATGCTGTTACTGTGCCAACAAACCAAGTCCACCATTATCTGTAAGGAGTTTGTACATTCTTCCTACAACCATGTAAGTCTCCTCTGGGTGCTTCAGTTTCCTCCCACATTCCAAAGATTTATGGATTTTTATTGGTCACATGAGTGTAATTAGACGGCGTGGGTTCATTGGCCAGAAGGGCCTGTTACCAAGCTGTATGTCCAAAATTAAAAATATGTTAAAAACAAAATTTAAAAAAATTACACAGTGGACAATGAAGATTTAGCCACATAATTCAGGAAGGGGAACTTGTAGACTGTAATGGTCCCATACACCTACTGCCTCTCGTCCTTCAGGGTGATTGAAATCCTCTCAAAGAAGGCACACTGCACAATATATCAAAGAAGGTGACAAGTACACCTATGTAACTTACTGACTAGTTATAACCAGAAGCAATAACTAAATTCTCTTTCCACAAATGATACTAGACGAATTTTATCAGCATTTTTTTTTGTAATTAAACGACCTGTTAGTTTACAGTCAGTAATGAGCAAAGTAAGGGACTCATGTATTCAGTATTGAATTTGCTAACTACTGAAACTGAAATATTCAGAATAAATCTTTTTGCCCGTTTTAATCTCCAATAAGAATTGCTTTGTTTTTCTTGTTAGTACTATATAACCAGGGTGGAAACAGTAGGTTAGTGTGAAATGTGAAAGGTGTAGATGTATATCAACAAAACATAGATGTTTACTGAAACATACTGTCCTTTCCCTCGGTTTCATTTTTGGGTGTTGTTGTTTGAGAGGTGATTATCAGGTGCAAGGAGATATTTATCACTAGATAGTGCTATCAGTTGAGTTGAATATTTGAACATGATGTCCATTGGTGGGTCCTCAAGCTGACTGCAGAGGCTGATCTGGGATCCACATATTCTGGTGCACTGTCAGCAAGAAAAAGTTGTGTTTGTGGTTAGTAATTGGGACTTGTGATGTTCAGTCTCTCCTTTCGCGGCCTCTGCTCTGCTTGTTCTCTGCAGCACAGATCCCTCATGAACAGATTTCCACCAGGCGTTTCCATTGAGTGCAATGTCTTCCCAGTTTTTAGGTGTAATGTAGAATTTCTGCAAGCTGTTTTTGATGTTATTTTTGTAACGTTTGCTTTGCCCACCAGGGACTTGCTGTCTTAGCTTCACCTGAGAGTGAAGGATCCATTTGTGGTGATGTGAGTTAGCTATCCAGATGACCTATTCATCTGAGCTAGTATTGCTTTGTCATGGTGGAGAAACTGTTCATGTTGGCCTCCTCAAGTACGCTGATGTTAGTCAGTCTGTCTGTCCTTCCAGATGATCCTCAAAATCTTTCGTAAAGATCTTTCCAGGGCTTTCAGATACCAGCTTTAGGTGGTCCATCATTCAGTCTCATAGAATAGTGTAGGAAGGACGGCGACTCTATAGACCAACAGTTTGTTTGTGCTTCTTTTATATTCAAGACAAGACCCAGGGCCTTGTATGTCTTGGCAAAGGTGTTCAGGATACTTTGGAGGTTACCAGGTACCTTCTTTAGTTTCCTCCGGTACACATAAGAAAGAATTAAGTATATATTTGGAAAATTTTCCTCCTTTCCTTTTGACCAGTACTTACCTTGAGTCACTGAAAAACATTAAGAAATTGCTATCTTTTTGTGTGCAGAGGATCACAATTGAGTGCAACTTTCACCCCACCTGAGCTCATTTTACTCAACATTCATCAATGGTTGAGGCTGAAAACTCTCTATAGTGGGTGGGTTGGTAAAAGCTTCACATAACAGCCCTTACTATTCTTCAGATGTAAAATATATTTTCATGCCAAGCTCCCGCAGTTATCCCATTTAATATTATTGGAAATCTAGATAAAGACTGCTACTCTTTGAAGCAATAGCCCCATCTTATGGACAAAATCACATATTGATCATAGTCTGCAGGCTTTGACCTTAAAAAGCTAGAAACTATCAATATTCACTTTAAAAAGATTATTTGATAGGGAATAGATAATTACATGGGTACAGGGATCTCATTCCCAGCAGCAGCCAAAGTATCTTTCATGCTTGGCACATGCGAATGAAAAGCCTTAAAGGAAATTTGCAGAATCCCTCAATAAGATTTTTTTCCCCCTCAGGTGCTGTATGAAAATAAATTTGTTTTGATTTCCAGGATGAATGACAGTGTTTCCTTTTGAGAAAGTATTGGACAGAAAGTGCCTGTTGCTGGCCTTGTCTTTAGAAGCTGTGCCACAGAGACATAGGATTTAGGGAGTCACAGTGGTGCAGCTTATTAAAATGCAACTCTGGTGAAATGGATTTAGTCCTGGTCTTGGGTTCTGTCTGAGTGTAGTTTGCCCATTTTCGCTGTGACAATGTGGGTTCTTTCTGATTTCCTTTCACATCCCAAGGATTGCTGGAGTTGCATTTTGCTCGTTGCTGGGCTGTGCATCCCCACATCCTGTGCCCTCTGTGACAAATGAGAAATTCTTAATTTTCATCTCAAAGATGTGTAAGTCATTGGATGGGTTGGCCACGATAAATTTTCCCAACTATATGAGTGAGTTGGACGGGCGTGGGAGGTTGATGGGAATGTGAGGAGAAAAAAATTGGTTTGGGTAAAAGTGGGTCTTTGACAATTGGTATTGATTTGTTGGGCCAAAGCTCCAGTTCCATGCTGTTTCTCAATACGTGAATCAATGATTATGTATTATTAGTTCTGTTTAAAGAATAAATGCATTGATATGGTACCTATTGATATATCAGGATGTCCCACTTATAGCCATCTTATTATTTCTAATCCCTATTGCAATTTAGGAAGTGGAGCAGTGAGTTTTCAGAATCAGCCTGGTGATCTTCACTTTTACTTATTGAGAGGCAGAGATAAATATCTGGAGGAACTCAATGGGTTGCACAGCATTTGCAGAGGCAAAGTAATGGTTGACATTGATTTTGAGATACTACATCAGGTCTGAGTACAGGGGGAAGGTAGCCAAGATTGAAAGTTGAATTTATTGTTAAATTTCAGCAAATGAATGCATAGATCCAATAAAAAAAAGCTTGTGACAACATTGCAGTCACAAAAAGTTCAAAGTCATTTTTTTCAAAATCACCTCATCAGCCTAGTGATCCATTCTTTCTACTTTTATGTTCATTCACCACCTGACAGTCCTTCCATCCTATATGAAATTCTCTACATTTATTCCTTTTTATATATTTTCGGTTACCGAGTCATAGAGAGATACACCATGGAAACAGGTCCATGAAGTTCACACTGATTATCAATTACTTATTTACACCACTCCTTCATGAATCCCATGTTTTGTTCTCATCAGTTTTTTCCAAATTCTACCATTCATCTGCCCTAAGGGATATTTATAATGGTCAACTAATCTACCAATCTGCATGGCTTTAGGATGTGGGAGGAAATCAAAACACACAGAAGAGTCCCAATGAGATCACAGAGCAAATAGACAAACTGCACACAGACAGAACTCAAGGTCAGGATTGAACCCAGTTTCTGGCTCCATGAGGCAGTTGCTATACTAACTGCATCACTGTTCTTCCCAGTTCTGCCCTACCTTTTTGGGGCAAACCTCCCATTCTCCCCCATTTACTGCCCGATCCATAAATGCTCAGTTTCATCGTTTTTATAGCTTTTACCGCACTCAGTTGTGATCTGTTCTATGCTAGTGGCAGTTAATTTAAAAACGTTCATCCAAAATGATAATGTTTTCAACTGAAACATAATTTAATCTCTTCAATACTGATTGTTCTAAATATCGTCTTGAACCTAAATCTTCCTGTAATCATATTTCTTGCGGGTGTGTAAAATTAAAACACATGGGAATGGGTTGAATACACTGACAGGGTTTGAGAATTGGTGTTAGAAAACATAAAAATACAAGTGTGTGTTTTACCAGATGGCAAGCAGTAATTTGTGGGGTGCTGCAGGGATCAGTGCTTTTTGATTGAAACTGTGTATTGGGACCTGAAACAATGACATTTCCTTTCCTTTTACTGATATGCTTGATGTGCAAAGTTCTTCCAACAGAGTGTTTGTTGCTTCAGGTTCTGGTATCTGTGGTCTTCTGTGTCTCAAAGGTTCAATTAGACCTGGGTATCCTTGTGCAACAGTCACTGAAAGCGAATGTTCGGGTGCACCAAGCATTAGGAAGGCAGAAGGCATGTGGAAATCATTGCAAGAAGTTTTAGGTTAGGTTGTTGCTGTGGTTGTACCAGGCCTTAATGAGATTCTATCTGCAGTTCTGTACGTTGCTTAGGTTTCCTAACAAAGGAACTGTGCCATTATTATGTGAGGAGTATAACAGGTTGCTTTCTGGGTCTGATGTATGAGCAGAAAGTGAGTCAATTTGGTCTATATTCTGGAATATTGAAGAGTGAAATGGAAACTCACAGAAATTTATAGAATTCTAGTAGAACTTGACAAACTAGATACAAAGGAGATATTCCTGATGAATCAAGAGTCTTAAGCCAGGGTTTCCGCCTTAGGAACCGGAAAGCCACATCTAGGTATGAGCTCAGGTGAAGCTTTTTCAATCAGAGGGAGGTAAACTGTGACATTCCCTATCACAGAAAGCAGCGGAGACCAAGGGGATCAAGGATAAGGCTGGAACAGGGTAGCCAAGTGGATGATCAGCCTGATTGTGTTGAATTATGGAGTAACCTCTGAGGGTTGAATGGGCTACTCACTGCCATTTTCTACATTTCTGTGTTACAGACCTCAGGATTTCGGAATCAGGTTTATTATCGCTGGCATGTGACGTGAAATTTATTAACTTAGCAGCAGCAGTTCAAAGCAATACATAATCCAGCAGAGAAAAGGAAAAAAAAATAAACAAGTAAATCAATTACGTGTATTGAATAGATTTAAAAAAACGCACAAAAAAGAGAAATACTGTATATTAAAAAAAATGAGGTAGTGTCCAAAGATTCAATGTCCATTTAGCAATCAGATGGCAGAA